>NC_044006.1:26842706-27146397 GCF_900496995.4 Aquila chrysaetos chrysaetos
ACTTAAATGTGAAATTCATTAAGTTCTATGCAAAAAGACCACGAAGAACAAGGTCCTGTGATTTCTGCACAGTCAAACCTTACTGATTTCACTGGCAGCTGCAGATGAAAAACACACACCTGTTTAGTGTGCCCCTCATTTTATTCCTCACATTCTTCACCACACACTCTCAACCTGGTGATCCATTTATTACTATGGAAGATCACATCATAGAATTTGGATTATAGAGAACAGTGACTGCCAGCAGGTCAGTCTTTGATTCCAAGATGATCATCAGTTGTTCATAAAAGCCAGTAGCACCTTCGTTTCAACTGTACCAAAGGAAAAACTAAACCTTTTTTAGGCCAAGGAACAGACAGTGCCTACAGTAATACTTGGACCTAAAACCACAGAAAAGCAGCAGTAAATGACTTGAGAAAAAAACCCACAAGACTGCTTCTAGGGTATCTAGCTCATTGATTTTAGGCTGTGTGAGGAAACAGGCTGCTAAGGACTTTAAATACAAGAAAAAAAAAAAGATGCAAAAAAGACAGCAATTACCCAATACTTGATTTATCAGATTTCTGAACCTGCTGAACAACTATTCAGTACTCCAAGTTTTTACAAGTGTTTGCCATAAAAAAGGTAACAATACTGAAGCAATTTGTAGGACATACATACATGAGTAATTTCTGAGTTTCCTTATTTTGAGGTGTGTTACAATAAGCAAAGGCATGCTGGGAATTCCAACACAGCATCAGAGCTGAGTTGCCTTGTTTGCATGTATGGTGCTGCAAGGGTGGGAAACAAGGCACAAAGATGGCATGGGAAAGAAGCAGCTGACCAAACCAAGTTTTTCTTTATTCTGTCACAGTGTGGTGTATCACTAGCTAGTTAAGAAACTAATTTCACTGCAGCCACTCCAAAAAATTCTGCTTGTACTTCCTTTATTTATCAATACTTGAACATTGCAGATTTTAAGCCTTTCCAGGTAAAAATTTTCCTTCCCATGAAAAATATATTAGAAAAGGCTAGGATAAATCTCAGCACCAAATCATGAAAAATTTAAGAGCATTTTTTTCCCAGGGAAAAAAAAGTTAGGGTCATGCAGTTACAGAACATACTTTTTGTTCTGGTGAAGCTGTTTGATGCATCTTCAAACATGTTTTAAACAACATGAGTTTGGAAGTTTAAAGAAAAAAAGTAGTATCTGACATTCAGGAGCTGGTTTTGACAAATGGAAAAAAATGGAAAAATACAGTAATGGAAGTGAAGGGATAGGGATAGAGCTTGTGACTGGTTTGTCTTTCCAGTCACTGAAAGGTTACATGACCTGGTCCTCATCATGTGTTGCTTCCCTCATCCCTATTCTGCCTGATCAGTGCTCTCTCTCTCCAGCTATTACCTGGTCCAATAAGTCTGTGCCTCCCTGCAAGTCACTCAACTTTTCTATGACTTTCATATTTAGCCATGAGTGGAGAGGACTCTATTCTCAGACTTCCTACTGCATTTGTGGAGTGAAACATGCAAAATCAATGGAAAAAGATATTGGCAAACTATTTTTTTTTTTTTTTTAATGAAACTGCTGGTAGCACAAAAACTACAGCACATGAAAGGGTTCTTTCGCATTTCCTGGGCTGCTGCTACTTAGGGATGACATGATTTCTTTCTACACCAGCTGCATGCTCTCATTACAGAAAAGAATGATAAATGGATATTCATAGCATGTAACGCAATGGTACCTCATATTACATATATAAATAACATTTCCCATCTTCCTTTCCCTTATCTTCTACTGACACAGCTTTTGCTTCTCTCCATCTTCCATTAATTTTCTACATTTGGCTCATAGCTCCTTTTCTCCTGTCCCTTTTGCCCATCTTCTCCCGTCCACAAGGCCAATTTATCCTATTTCTAGTCCTAATCTCACCGCAATCATCTACTTCTACTGTTCTTGCTCTTCCACTAAATGTTTCCAATGAAAATCCTGAAACCAGACTAATTCGCTCCACAAAATTTGCTATATGCGACAGTCTTTCTACTTTTCTATCTATAGAACACTACTTTCCAATTTGAACCTGATCTCCAAAATTTCAGTATCTTTTTCTGCCACTCTGGTTTTCTATACAGAAGTATGTTTACTTCTAGCAAGAAAAGTACTGAAAAAATAACAGGAGTCCTTTGATTCCCAGTTGCCCTCCTTTTCCCATTCTTCTTCTGTAACTCCTTTCATTTCATTAGAGGAACCCTCCACTATCACCCTGTGCTTCTGTCCTCAGCTTTCTAAAGCCACTCATTCCTTGTTTATGTGTTCTTACCCTTTTCCTTATCCTCTTTTCTTGCTCCTTCTTTGTACAGAACTTATGTGCCTTAGTTAAAACCCTTCCTTAGAACTTTTGCTTTAACTTATACAGAGTACTTAGCATATTATGAATCACATGCTTACTGGTCAGAACATAGGCCAAAAATATTCTTAATGTTCCCCATTTGTTTCTTTTCAACTTCACATATTTATACCCAACTCCAGAGTCCTGAACCATGACTACTACTCTAGTGTAATATATCTTACAATTTTTAAATCCCCAGAAAGGTCACAAACTACACAATTCCCCAGCACTTTAAAAAAAAAAAAAAAAAAAAAAAAAGGTATTTCCTCCTTTCAAAATATCTAGCAGTTTTTCATGACTATAGTCCAACATGAGAGTAAGGTCATTCAAATAAAGCTAAAAACACCCGCAACCTTCAGTTAGTTTTGCAAACCATTACTGATTACTGGGATCGAAAGAGAATGGGATGAAAAGCTTCTTCCAGAAAAAGAAATGCAAGAAACTACCTAACTATAACATACAAACCTGCTATTTTCATGTGCTGCCACTATATAGTCAATACAAGCTGACATTTCTTACAGCCCAAACTTATTACCATTTATTTCTTTGCTTTCCTTATTCATAGATTTTATGCTATTTTAAAATCTTGTCTAGAAGCTACAAGAATAAATCAGAAAGCAAGATGTACATACTGGGAGCTCCAGGATACATTTCCATCCTTAATAAGTTTAAGCATCCAGGACACACAGTTGTGCCTATTCATCTTGGCAAGTCCCTCTGCACTGTTTACATGACATGTCAACTCCAGCAGTGTCCCATTTGAAAACATTAACTTTAGATCCAACATTATATTTTAAGTAGCCTTAAAACTAAGCATAAACATAAGCAAAACCATAAGCAACTACGTAATTTAAGTGCACAAGAATCATTGAAAAACAATAGGATTTATGGTGCTTAAATCACAAAATACTTTAGAAAAATCTTACCCATTATACACAGAAACATGATGAACAGCTGCAATTTCCAAGACTAAAATTTCACTTATCATGTTCGTGAACAGCCAGCTGATAGCAATACTCTGCTTCTTGAAAGACAATAAGAGCATGTCTCCATCAATAACATCAACCAAGACTAATCGTACAGTGATCAGGGATTTTCTCAGCACACACATGTAGCTTAGAGAGCAGTTTTCATTTACCATACTCCTTGCTATTGCACCTCCCATCTTTTCTTAAATAGACTGCCAAACACAGTTGAGGGTATCTCATTGTTTGGCACCAGATACAACAGGCCACTAGAGACTGGACTGATGAATCCAAACTCTATTGCTTTTGTTCATCAAAGCAAAATTTAAGGTCACATATTCCCACCAATGCCTCCAAAGTAGAAGACTAGCAAAACTGTTCTAGTTGATTGGGAATTTAATTTTCCAGAAATTGTTGAACGACCTCCACTTCCCTTGAATTTTCAAAGGAGAACCATCTTTTCCATGACTTAACTGTATCTGCCAACAACTTTTTTTTCCATTTTCCCTAGTCACAATCACTAGATTGTCTTGCTTCTGGTTGTAACTTGCTATAGCTGAGGGAAAAGAAACACTTCCACCATGCTGGAGAAGATTGAGCTAGGGAGGATATATGTAACTGCTTTCTGGACTGGCTTCAGAATTGCATTTCTAAAATCTATCACCTACCTGAAGATGAGAGTGCTGTGCCAAACCACTAAGCACGACACTCTCCTTGTAAATTTGTCATTATTCTCCTAACTACTCAATCTTAAAACGAGAGGTGGAAATCTTTGTACAGAAAGATTTGTGTACAGCAGAGAACCTAAATGACACAAGCCTATGAAAAGTGGAAGATTAACCTTTTATTGATGTACGTTTAAATTAAGCCTCTTCCCTGATCACTTTAATTATTTGTATGTACAAGGCAAGTGAACCTATTACAGTTCTCTGAGCTATTCAAGACTTCTCTTGAAGACATGAAGATACTCAATACTCAGACAAGGCCCTGAGCAAACGAATGTAAATTTGAAGCTGGCTCTGTTTTAACTGTGTAGTTGGACCAGATAGTATCTGAAGGTCCTTTACAATCTTTTTTTTTCCCTTTTTATGACTCTTATTTTATAGCACATTACATGTTCTTTGCACATGCAAAAATGAACACAAAAAGACAAGCAGAAGAGATTTTTATCAAGATGGATAAAATTGTTGACACGTCTAGGGAAAGAGAGCATCTTACAACAAACCTGTTTTCTTCACAACTCATATTCCATCTTCCTATTTCTGCCATCATAATCCAATAAATGCCTATAAATAACATGAAAGTTATTATTATTATAGCTACCTGTTAAACACAAAATAGCTGCTTCATTTATGTGGGGAATATGAACTCAACTAATGAAGTCAATCTAACATTAGTGATTTACAGGAAATGGATTCAGAATTTGTGACCACATCATACAAGTTTGTAAGTCTCCTCTCCTGAGCAATAACTGTATGATACTTGCAATTTGCCTGTTGGAGTATCTTCAAAAAAAAATTAATAAATAAAGCAAGCTGTTGATATCACATTCTCTGTAGGAATCCTTGGCTTTAAAGTTTGCTCCTGCACACATTACAAAATCCATCTTCATACTACACTCTGAGGCCTACTGTGAGAATAATTTCAGTAGGATTCAACAGGATTTGAAAATTTGATTTTAAAATGTAGTGATGCCACTTTAAAATTGATGTAATTATTTCATAAAATCAGAACACACTGTGATATTCACAAAAAAATGATAGTCATGAGTAGCTGTTATTGTCCCATACAAGAGTAGCTTGTCTTGAACTTTCATACAAGACCTGATGGTATTATTGGGTTTTTCTACTGAAAAAAAACCATTTGCAATCTTAACTAAAAATAACATTCAGTTCTGGCTATTTCTCAATTTTTAGAATACTAAAATAATGTACACCTCCATGGTTCTCACCCAAATTTAGAGACCTATACCAGTATGTGTTAAGCAAACATAATTAACACAGGTGCACCTGATCACTTCCTTTACTTTTTGGTGTAGCTCAAACTACTCCCAGTTTTCACCTCATACTCCACTTTTTGTAGAAAGACAAGAAAGTCAACTTATGATTTAATGAGAATGAATACACTGTAATATTTCTAGAGCTCTAAATCCCTGAACAGATTTTTACTTAAGTACTAGTGCTGAACTTCAACATTTCTTCATATTTTAAGTATATAAAGGATTCTGATGGAATGACAACAGTAGTGAACATAATTTAAATTCAGTAGCAAGCTATTATATTTAAGGTAACAAAAATATCCACAGGGGTCTTTGCTTTCTGGGGACACGCATTTCAATAACACGCTGAATTTTAGCACTCAAGGCCATGTTCTGCCACATTCACAAGAGGTTCTAGTTGTAAAAAGTTATTAATAATCTATTTCTATATGCTTTGCAAAAGTGATAATACACAACTACTAAGTAGCACAAGTGACAAATAGCATGCTGTCCCCTATTCACTGTTTATTATTTTAAGCGGCTTCATTGCTCATGAGAGGTGGCAGATGGACAGCCTCGCGGAATGCAATCTCTGTTTTCTATTGCAAAGTTTAAGCATAGCTGTGGCAATACACATTTGTTGCCCCAACTATGTTTCTGAGCTCCTTGCTTTAGTTATCATAGTCAGACTTCTTTTACATCAACTTAAAGGAAATTAATCTGCAACTGTGCCATACTGGATATAATCTTAATGTAGCAAAGAATAATGGTCTAGAAACAAATTAATAGGTCAGAAGTTTGCCCGTTCAGTGACTGACCTCTCTTGTCAACTATAATTGCTTCATAAAGCCATCGATGGAAGTAATAATTTGCATTCTCTGTCCTTATTTTGTTCTGGAAACATAATCCTTGGCATTGGTTTTGCTGTTCATCTAATCACTTCTACCTCAATGAGAAAGCTGCCAGTACAGGTGATCCAAATCAAACAGAAGAGATTTTACAGTTTAGATAAGTAACTAATAGTGTGTTTGTTACTTATATGAAAGTAAACTTCCTCACTCCGTCTACCACTAACCTCCCTGTCTTCAAAGCGCTCTGTTAGTTCCTACCAAAGTACTGCAGATCAGGCTTGCCTCAAATGTCATGAATCCCAGTGAGATATCTGTACAGCAGCACCGTAAGGCTATTCCAACTTTTCTCTATACCTCATGAGGGACTCTTGGCCCTCACTTCATGACAGTGTGACTCCACCAGAGTCAAACTACTAAGTAGCACACTAGTTTTGGAAAGCACAGAAATGCCTTGCACAAGACAAAGAAAATTTAGAGTTGTTCTTTTAATCTACTCTCCCCATGAAAAAATGAAAGTTCATTCCTCTGCCTTCTCTCTGTCCTTTTTTCCACAATAAATAAGGAGTGCCCTGCTATACAGTGGCATGTAGGAAGTGACACAGTTCCCACAGAAATGGTGGACCTATTTTTCTGGGAGGAACAGATGCTGACAACGCATATATGCAGACAGAGAAGTTAATATGACCTTCCCCATTATAAACATAGAACATTCCTACATAGAATCCTATTAACCTTTTCTCACAAGGTTGTCAGCAACCCACTCACAAAAGAGATCAGATGCTCCATAAGGAATACATTGGGAATGCTCTATGCCATATTATTCAAGTTTCTGGATGCTTCCTGCATCATCATATTAGGCTAAATCAGCATTTTCAGGAAAAAAGGGTAAACACTGACTCAGGATAAAATCCTCCTCAACAAATTCTTTAGGTTTGTCAGAGGACCACAGAAAGCCCCAGCCTCTGAGGAGGCTGAATCACACTCTTGTGCAGTTTGAGCATCCTCAGTTTTCATCTGGGGATGTGTTTTGGCAGGGTAACTTCGCTTATACTGAATTTCACAGCGCTATAGGTGAACAGCTTCTGCTGTCGGAGTTAGCACAGATCTCTCTCAGGACTGAGCAATAATAGCTGAACTAACTGAGAAACTTCTTTGCTCCTCTCTGGATGAACTATTTATTAATAACCCTAAGAAGAAGAAGAAAAATTGAGGAAAATATACAGATACACACCTTTCCTACATATTTCTCCATGTTTTCTGAAGCACTAAATCAATTTACAACAGTGTGTAAATTTTCTATACTAATCAATAATGCTTAAAAAAGTCAGCACTTTTTAGTATTTAAGTAGCTAAAAAAATTAGATTTGTCATAGAAAGCTGAACTTGACAATTGCAGGCATCTCAAGGAAAATATCATGTATTGTTAGTTCCAAAAACTTTTATTTAAGAAATAACATAATTAGGAGCAACTGAAGATTAGATATTGGATAGTACGCTATTATGTGTAATGACTAAACAAGGCATTCACTGCACTGGGCATTTTAGATAGATGCATGGCAAGCTTGTGTTTAGTATGTCAGGAAATCCATGCTGTTAAAGACATAGATTAATCATTTACTAGGGTTCCAAATATACACAAATGAGGCTTACATTACAATGTCCACCTGCAGAGGCCATATCAATTTTCCTCCATAATACTTAAATATAAATGCACACTAAGTCAATTCCTATGGCCTCTAAAATGCCAGAAGAACTGGCGTGAGGTCTCAGGGTTAAGCAGCAACCATCATGAGCTACTTTTCTTCTTCAGTTTCGATGCTCACTTGGGTTTTGACCATGGCTCAAACACTGAACCATACAGTATCTATTTCAGCCTGTTTAGTTAACATTATTAATTAACCACTGTACTGTAGTTGACCACTGTGGAATGAAGTCATCTTCCTTCTGTAAAAACATTACAGCAATTGATATCAGAATACATCTCCCAGTCTAAAGCATCAATACTTGTGCATACATACTACCTCTCAGCTTCAAAATCATCTGAGACAGATTTACTTCTTGATCTTGTTAGTAAATATGCAGACTTGCTCTACCTTTCCCTTACAGGTTACAGGAAGACACACGCTCATGAGCTGGAGATCCAGTACGGAGCTCTAGATGCAGCAATGGATAAACTTCTGCACTACAATATGAATTGCCAAGTTTCAGTTTTAGGAAACATATTTTAGGAATGAAAACTTCAGAGTACAATAATCTCTCACTGAATAGTGTTTTCAATCTATAACAATAACAATTTTGTCTAAACCCCATGGGTGACATTTTCTACCTACTTCCTTAGAAAGGACTTTTCCACATACATACACTCATTAGGTCACCAGGTAACATACGCAAAGTAAAAGTTCACATAAGAGGTTTCAGTATTTATTCTTAAGGATAAAGTTAGGATGAGAGAATTCTGCTGGGAAAGAAAGCAAGTTCATTCAAGTGAAACATTCAAATAAAAGCAGGTTCTGCAACCAAACAGAAGGAAAGCTAGAAAAGTCTGTTTGATATAAGGATTGAAGGCAGTCCTGGTCTTCGCACACTCTCTTCTAGTCACCACTGAATATTATTCTGATGTATGTAGAAGACTGATTATTTTATTGAAGTAATTAATCAAGTAATGACTACACTTGTGTGTTCAATTATAGTCTTTATGGTTGATTAATCTTTATAATACATGTCATTACTGGCTCTATTTTTTTCCACCCAGGGCAAAGAAGGCCAATATAAAGAATGAGAAGATAGCTATAACAAACTTGTACACTTAGAAGGTATGGTAACAGACAATGTTAAAGACATATTTTTCAGTGTCAGAAATATTGGTTTGTTTACTGAAGCTGAAAATAAAATGAACAATTGCTAAACATAGAATTCTTATGCAGTAGCACCAACTTGCTTTTTAATCATCAGAAAGCAGGCTCTTTAAAAGTCATAATGTCCCTAATCTTTACAGAAACAGTAGGGAAGGAAAGAAAGAACAAAGTTTTACATTCACTATCTGATTTTACATGATCCATTTTTGTTTCAATGGCTCTGATTAAGGTAAGTAAGTGAGGTAATCTTAAGCTACATCACCTTCAGCAGCAAGTATTCTTGGTTTTAATTTATAAACAGTATTGGGCTAAATCTGTACTTTATGAATCAGTATATGTGCTGCTACAAAAAAATTCTGTTGAGTAAACTGGCAAATTCCATGACTCAGTTGTTTGAACTGAACAAACATGCCCTTTCATGAGAAAGCAAGGTGCCTTGTGCTATGAGAGTAAGCAGACTTGATGAAGAATAAGTACTTCTAAGACTCAGAAGTTATCACAAGAATTGATCTGGGCTAACTCCATTAGGAGCACATTAGGTAAACAAGTTTAGATCTGAAGGACAACAGACCAAATTAACACAATTGGAGAGTGAAACAACAGCATCAGTATCTCCAGGGGCAGGATGCATGCAAATCTGCACAAGGATTCATTGCTTTGGGAGCACAAAGTTTTAGGTATGCTGGGATTGATTTCCTCAGTCCTGTAAGTATTTATATATGCATTCAGCATTACACACATGTACAGTTCCATTCATTATACAAAGACTGAGGATGACTAGCCATGTGCTTATGAAATATTTACAAATCAAATGCCAAACCAAAATGTACTACCAAGCACCAAAATACAGCTTGGCATTTAATTATGGTTACAATAAGCCACAGTGAAATCTCAGCTGAAATCTCCAAATCAGCTCAGGTGATTTTAGGTTAGTAGCATGCAATACTATGAAGCTTTACAAAGTGTCTGATGGCTACACAAACTGCACGAACCTCAAGGTAGCTTGTAGTGAAAGATGCAGCAGCTTCAGCTATTTCACATATATCAATCTTGGCTGAAGGAAACTCCCTCTAACTGGCTATGGCCCAAGTTTCTTGCCTTTAGTGGAAAAGCTGCCAGTTAATAGTGCTGCAGGAGTTGGACTAAGTAAGTTCTGCACCTTTTCTTTATCAGCCATTGGATTTTTGGATAGCAAAGAAAAGTAGCATGCAAATACCACCATTTTCACAAGGAAATGAAGGAAAAGCAAAAGAGAAGATTCTCCTACCAACACAGCCAAGATGGAAGAAAGGAGGGTAAGCTCAAGAAACCGTGATGCTACAGCCTTCTGTCATTGTCTTCTCCTACCTGCCACTGAACAGGTAAGGAGCCAGCTGAGACAAACTTTGTACTACTTTGGCTACCCCATCCTTCCACTCATACATACCTCTCCCAGTCGATGTGGAGTCTGCTTCCAGTATGTTAACTTAAGTTCTAATTTGTCTTATTTCAAACTGGAGTCCAATTCATACATATAGATAACTTGGCTAACAGCCTAGGGAATACAGGCTGAAATCTGCACGAGCACAACCCATCCAGCACCATCATCCATCCACATTGCAACCACAAATTTCACTGCCTTCTCAATACTTGCCTTTCCTTCCCCTTAACCTCCCAGGTCAGTAATAGGCATATATAAGTTTTAGCTCTGGCATCTATTTTAAGAGGTGGCAGATAACTGAACAGCTTCAGATTTTCCAGCAGCTATAAAGCAACAAGTAATTAGACACTAAGGGAAAAATGGTTGCTGGCTTTTTTAAACCCCTACCTGCCATACAACTTAAAAACTATTACCAGGTGCCCTCACTTCTCACTACCAGTTAAGTAAGAAGAAGAAAAAAATAGAAAAAAAAATCAAATCAGTCACATAGTATTAAAATCACAATGAAGAACTAATACCTGCAAATGTTCAAATAAAAACTATGTAGTTTCATTTGTTATGACTCACCAGGTCACATTATTCATAGGAATTCAAGATTGTTTAGTGATTTCATGATGACAATTGCGATTCTTGAAAGTTTTACTAATAATGTTACAAAACAACCTTTGCCACTCTCCAGAGCATACTTGTTAGACAGGAAGTAGAATAAAATCGCTGTTATATTTCATGGACACTGTGCAATGAGACACATTATTGGAGGGTATAGGTATGGTCAATCAATTGGAATATCCAAATTTGTACCTAAAAATTTTGACCCAATATTAGCTATCTTAATATCCTATAACCCTTCAAGTTGTGATTTGGCTGATTCTAATAAGCAAAGCAATGAAAAAAGACTGCCTCCCCATACCAACATTTCAGAAAGCTGTGTTATTTTTACATTTAAGATGCACTAATAATTGCTGTATGTGAACATTCCCTGAAAGAGAAAAAAAAAAAAACCAAACAAAAAACACAAGCATTTGTCAATGGATTAAGATTAGGTAAAGAAAGTTGCTCTCTCAATTGGAATTATGCAATTTTATATGGACAAGTTTTTTTATTGAACAATGAAATTTTGGGTTGACTGAACACTGTGAATTGTGCTGCAACTGCTGAAGACCTTCAGAGTCTTCAGGGAGTCCAGCCACTTCTGTACATCTCCATAAATAGTTGTGACACTGCCAAGGACAAACACTTAACTTCTTCCAGCTTAACCTTGCACAACAGCATTCTACAAGGCACAATTTTTGTCTGTCTAGGTGAGTACAGACACTCATATCTTCATTTCACTTTTGCTCAATATTGTGCAGAGATGAGTCAGCTCCCATATTGATATAGTCTTATCATGTAGTTAAATTTAACATGGAATTGTGCCCAAGTAAATTAGGCCCACATTTCCTTAGGATAGCTCAGAGAGAGGGCTGAGTGAACTTATAACCTGTCTGTGGCTTTATTTGTAGATGTAAACGTGGAGCCTGGTCCATGCTGTGATAATGAACACTGATGGATGAGCCACATACATTCTTCTACTAGCAAAGGTGAGTGAGATGTCATCCCTCCTCCCCATCACATGAGTTAATTCTCTGCAAATGTGCAGAAGAGTTGAATGACATCTGCAAGGTCTTTTAGTCTAATGTTTCACTCAAACACAGGAGCACATCAAGTGAGCTGTACAATATGAAATAGGCCCAAAGCTTCCTGAGGCAACAGAGGCACCACAGGCAGGATAAGTTGTCATAGTGGCAGCACCCCATCTTTTCTTGGGTTCTCCCTCTGTCATACTCCATAGTCTCATTTTCATCATCTTTCTCAAGGCGAAGAGAATTATGCCAGCCCTTCACTCCAATCCATGGAGTCATGGCAAGGTTTGGTGAGCCTAGCCATCTGAGTGCTATAAAGAGGCACTGGAGTATGCAGGTTATTAGTAAGAGATTTGCAGGATCTTTTAAGAGACCCAGAGAGCTTCAGACTTCAAGCTAAAGACCTGCAACCTACTCCCAAGTCAAAGATTATTACTGCTTCAGAATGAATGAGTATTTCACAGCTCCTTGCAAAACACTATACGATTCTTCTCCTGGAAAGCTATACTTTAGCACCTGCCAGCTTAGAGACCAGGGGATTCTGTCTTCCCCAAACTTGCATTTCCTGTGAAAACACACTGCTGTTCTGTCTGCCAAGTCAGTAGAGTGCTTGACAATGAACATTTCAAATGACAATTATTTTCAGCTCAGGAAGCTGCTAGTAAGCCAAACAGTAAGTTTACAACCTAAAAAGAAAGAATAAAAAATGAGCAGGTATTCACCAAATCAGAATTATAGGCCCCAAAATTGAAGCATGTTCCTGTCATAACCCATGAACACTAATGGCTGACTCCACCCTGAGATTTACAATGTATTGTATTTACTATTGGAAAAGAAAGATAACTTTAAAGTATTAGGTTAGAAAAGTTACTTCTTTAAAGTGACACCCTGGTGTTGATAAGTGTTCTCCACCCATGACTGCAAAATTGTGTTTATTCAGCTTACCAGTCAAAATTAGAATTGTTCTCAGACCTACAGGATCAGTGAAGCTTATGGAGAGGAAAACAAACAAAACAAAAAACAAAAAAATCCCAATGTACTTCTGCTTCATTAATTATAAACAACAGCCTAATAATAAAAACCAGTATGATCATGGACTTCTTCGTGTTGGCAATTTCCAAATGACAACAGAGCCAAAAAGACAGTGGAGTTTGATTTTCATAAACTAGTCTGACCCTCCAGAGCCAAGAATAGCAGAAAACAAATGAAAAATAAGTTCTGCAGGTAAACTAAGCATGACAAGGAAATAGTATAGGATGAATGTAACCTCAAAATGTTACATCTATCTATACACCCATCTGAATGTATCATTTTCTTCTATAAAGAAGAAAGTCCTTGTCAGCCTCTGTCTGGCAGACTAGATATCAAATTGCTACAATTTTGAAGAATGCTTCCTTCATACTCAGAATTTTCTCTGCAATGTAATACTTTAGTTTTAATTACAGGTTATACCATTGTACAGACAAATATTACTATTTGCCAATATTTAAATTGCTGAGGTTTCATTTCAGCAGTAACAACGCAACGGTTCTTTTACACAATCAGGATTCATTAATGTTTGTTAAAGATGTCTAGAAAAATCACAGTTGTTTCACTTGTCAGATACTAACATACCGTGAACAAGAAAACAAGGAAAAACCAAACCAAGACATTAACTACATATGGCAATTTTACTATACCAACTGGAAATAAAATTACATTCACTAAACAGAGGATGCTCATTTCTTTGCTAGTGAAGGTACCTTAAAATATGAGCTCAATTACTTTTGCAGTGTGCAGATTAAGGTTATATCTATATTGCTTCTTAGGGTTAACTTGGAGGTCATCCTCAATCAGCATTCTTTGCTTTTCCCCCCATCTGTACTATACTTCAGAGCCTGTATCTTTCATATAATACTCTCTTATTTTCCCAGCATGACTCACTGCAGTGTGCAGATTCCTTGCATGCTGCAAAACACAGCCCTTCCCCAAAAGCCTGTTTGTTCTTCCATGTTTGCCTATACCTATGGATAACAAAGAGGAAAGGGGGTACAGAGGAACAGAAAACAAACTGAGAGTGTGGAGTAACGGTGGCAGACATTTTATGCTGAAGACTACACAATTGAGAGCACATTTCAAACAAGAAGTCTGTGCAAGCAACTGGGGTTGATCTCATGCCCAGAATCTTACCATAACTTCTAGGCTGCAGGTAGACAGCATGCATCAGTTTGCTTACCTCTGGGAGATGAGCATATAGGTTTAAAACATAGAGATGTTGATAGCTTCATGCTGGCAGATAAGTTCTTAGCCCCCTCTTAAGTGAACAACAAAACTGGCTTTGACTTAATTTGCATGAATAAGAGCATGAGAGACATTTGCCATAGGAGCAGTAATTTGCATCTAAGGATGCTCATATTCCTAACTTCTGTGATTTTTATAGCTAATGGTTTCTTAAGTAAACAGTACCAGCACCTAGTTACTGTCTGAATTTGTTAAATTTTTTTTTTTTAAATGTTTGTAGGCATTCTGGTTACAAAGAAAACCCTGAAAATGCTGGAACGTCAAAGTATTCCAGCACACCCTAAATATTCTAGCAAATAAGCAGCAGCCCAGTTTTACAAAATACATTGTTTGGCTCACCATCCCTCAGCCCGACACTGTTTTTAAAACAAAGCCCGGTAAATTGATATGCTACTGATGCGTGTACCCAAGGAACTACATGGGTGTTTTATCTGTTGAGCGCTACTGTTACATGTACATAGTGAGGTAAGTACATATTGTTGAATTTGCAGACATTTGGTCTGCAGATTCAACAAGGACAAAAGAAAATGTTATATGCTGCCCAAAGATTTTCAAGTGCTTGAATCTCTTCAATACATACTGAAGGAGTACAGGATGAGTCCCCAAGCCTGTCCACTGTTATTCCCTCCTAGAATCTTTGCCAGTTTCCTCACTTCTTTGCTGTCACATGCTTGTCATGGTTTAAGCCAGCCAGCAACAAAGCACCACGAGGCCGCTTGCTCACTCCTCCCCCATGGAGGGATGTGGAGGAGAAAATATAAAGAAAAGCTCCTGGGTCAACACAAGGACAGGGAGGGATCACTCAACTGTTACGGTCATGGGCAAAAACCAGGCTCAACTTGGGGAAAAAAAAAAAATCAATTTAATTTGTTACCAATCAAATCAAAACAGGATAATGAGAAGTAAAACCAAATCTTAAAACACCTTCATCCACCCCTCCCTCCTTCCCGGGCTCAACTCCACTCCTGGTTTTCTCTCCGTTCTCCCTCCAGCAGCACAGGGGGAAGGGGAATGGAGGTTGGGGTCAGTTCATCACACCTTGTCTCTGCTGCTCCTTCCTCCTCAGGGGCAGGACTCCTCACTCTTCCCCTGCTCCAGCATGAGGTCCCTCCCATGGGAGACAGTCCTTCACGAACTGCTCCAGTGTGGGTTCTTCCCACGGGTTGCAGTCCTTCAGTCACAGACTGCTCCAGCATGGGTTTCCCATGGAGTCACAGCCATCTTCAGGGGCATCCACCTGCTCCGGCATGTGGTCCTCCACGGGCTTCAGGTGGGCCTCCGCTCCCCCGCTCCCCCCCATGGGCTGGGGGGGGACAGCCTGCCATCTCACCACGGGCTGCAGGGGCATCCCCTCCTCCAGCGCACCTCCTCCCCTCCTTCTTCACTGACCTCCATGTCTGCAGAGGTGTTTCTCTCACATTCCACTCCCCTCTCCCCTGCGGGTTTCCCTTCTTAAATCTGTTCTCCCAGAGGCGCTACCACTGTCACTGATGGGCTCGGCCTTGGCCAGAGGTGGGTCCAACTTGGAGCCAGGGAAGCTTCTAACAGCTTCTCACAGGAGTCACCCCTGCGGCCCCATCACCCACTACCAAAACCCCACCACACAAACCCAAAACAATGCTGCAAAACTTCAGCACCTCCTTTTATTTCTCTCTCATAGTGTCCATGATGTTATGATACTAAGTTCTGGTACTGCAGCTAAAATTATCATATTTTGAGTACTCCTGCCATTTATTTACCAAAGTGCGTTCACACAAGTATACACATATATCTTCTCTTCCCACTGGCTCAATTAATCTCTACATTGCATTTTACCAAATATTTATTTCTTGCACCTTTTGAACATAGCAAAGAAGCTGCAAAGAACAACAACAAAAAAACAACTCAAGATATTAAAAGCTTCAGAAAAATTCCTAAAAGTTTACTCAGACTAGAATGGGCTGTCATAGCATAGTGCAGTACACTTACATAGACTGCTTGCTGCTTTAAACACTTGTCAATTATATACAAAATATGGGCATCGGTGTCAGCAGTATTTCTTGATGTTCCTTTGTATTTACCATTGGAAATACCACGAATAATGCAAATAACAAGGTCATCTCACTGAAAATGCCGAGTTATTTAAGGTCTATCACGGTAATCCTCTTCTTCCAGAAAGGAGATTTTGTCATTATTAGTGTCAACCATAGGTCACTTGAATATAAGACTTCATCAATGTCAATTAAACTCTATGACCTTCAGTAAAACAGTAGAATCAAAGTTAATTCAAATGCTAACAAATATAATTCCCTTCATCATTTAAACACTAGTTTTATCTAAAATTAATTTTTTCAGATAATAAAACTAATGGTCAATCTCATCAGAAAATTTCCTGATGTATTGAAGTATTAGACTGAAAATAACTGTAAATTATTTGCTGTAATTTTCCAAATTAACAAAGATTAACAACAGGTATCTGTCCAATTAACCTCTAAATGATTATTTGAATGCATTATAGTAAAATAGTTGATAAAACTATAACTCTTCATTGCAATAATTAAATGTTTTTTCAGAATTTAAAATAATTTATGGTTTCACAAGCAGTGTTACTTAAGTCATACCAAATTTTAGGCTTCTTTGTATTAGACTTCAGTGTAACTACATACATAAAACAGACCTACAAAAACTAACTGATGTTTTGAGTTTTCAAGACCTCAGCACTTCCAGAGAAATACATAACACAAGAATGCATTGGACGTATTAATGGAAATACTTAGTTAATGGCATATTATCTTACAGGTAATTACATGTTTTGGTTGGTGTGAAAAACTAGCTTATAGTTATAAATCTGAAATAGTAAGACTAGGAGCTTTCTTACATTTAGTAACTCTATTGGTCAGACTTGCAGTACAATATATACATATGGTTCATGAACCATATAGGAATATATGGGAATTGTGTTGAATTACATTGGGATAAACATTTCTTGACATTTCAATAGACAAGTTACTTAATTTCTGTCATAATAGTCTACTGTTCTTAATAACTGGTTTTGCTTTCCAGTTTGCAGAATATCAACAATGTTGTAGAAAAAACACTTTCAAACCTAAGTGCCCAGAGGAGATGCTCAAACCCTACAAGCTTCTAGTATCCAAATAAGGTTTGAGTGATCTTTAGAGGCCATGAGTCCTTATGTCCATTCAAGGTTCCCTTTTGAACAAGTCTTCTTATCTTCAGAAACATCCTAAACGATTTCTCTCTCTATTATACGTGCTACCAATTAATTATGAAAAGCTACTGCGTTCTGTCCATGTAAATACACAGCTATATGAGCCTACAGCTTCTCCTCCTATTGTTTTCCCATCTTTTCTTCAAGTTCCTACAATTCCCCATGTTTGTTTGTGTTAAAGAGTAGGGATTAGTTGATTTTAGGAAAAACATCTAGAGTTCTAGATCACTCGAAACCTGCTTCAGTCTGAAATCAGCAGTAGACAGAAACCAAAAGCAGGGGTCCAGAATGCCTTTATGCTGTACTCCCAGTAAGGTGGGATTACTGCAAGCCAGGAAAAGACATTTTCCACAGGCACAAAACACTGCCTGAGGAAAGAACAGAAGCAAGCAAGACATCCTCACTTGTGGTAGAGGAAAGAACACGTCCATCAGCTATAAAAGGCAGCAGCTGTTGGATTGCAACAGCCTCTAATGAAGTGTGAGTTCAGCTGGGGCTACTTCCATCCAGGTACTGTTGGCACAGAGAAAATAAAGTGTGATAGAGAGAAACCTAGATCTTGTCTTTTGCAAGCAGGGTAAAAACTGGATTTAGGCAACCAATGTTGAGCCTGGATCTCAGTAGGTGCTGCAGCATGACTCGGAGCAGATTAAAGCCCAGGAAGCAGAATCTTGCCTCTCTGACTCCCAATGTTTTCTATTTTCTGCTGAGCTAGGACTCAGAACTTTCATCTATGAGCTGTGAGATGAAAACAAAAGATACAGACAACTAGCTGCTCAGCAGCATCTTGCTGTTGCTAGAAACTCTGTCTCCTAACATTCACAAGTACTTGCTGACAGCACTCAGAAGGCAACAACACTCTGTTCCATGTCAGCAATGGACCTTACTTAGAAAAGTGTGGCAGAGATACAGAACCCTCTATGCTCCTCCACTTCAAGAGCAGAGGTAGGTGAGAACAAGTAGGAGCAAGCTTACTAGTGGTCCTCTACTGTACTGGAAGTTTTAGAGTCATGATGTTGAAATGTATAGTTAGGATGTGCATTATGCTTTCCCAGGTGTGCAAGAGTTACAGATTTCAGGTTTTCAAGCCATAATGGCTTGTGACCACCTAGTCTTATCTGCCATATAAAAAAAGCCATAGAACTTAATTCAGTTAGCTGGTAATTTAAGACTGAGAGCCCATGTCTGACAATCGTGTATCTTCTAGATGAGAATTTGGTCTTGAATTACTGGTTTCAGAGATGAGAATGTTTGTAAGTCTGTATTCGGAAGCCAGTTCCTATAACCAGATACCTTCGCTGATAAAAGTTGATACTTCACGTCTAATTTTAAAGTATCTGAAAAGGCTTTTTAAAAAATACCTAGAATGACTTTTGTTCTCTTTCTGAACTGTCTTTACATTTTTCTCAGTCCCCTTAAACTGGTTTAGAAACCTTTCTTTCATATAAAATTCCACCTGGTATGTAAGTTACAACGAAGGTTTAGCTATTCTCAGAGGAATAGGAAGGTGATGATATTCTTGAAATGCCCAAGAGAGGATGAAAGACGTGAGCTGAGAAAGAAGTTGCTTTCAGTTACACTGACTTCTAAAAAGTTATTTCCAACAAAAAAAAAAAAGGGGGGGGGAAAGACTTTTTTTTTTTTTTAAGTTCTCAGTACTTTTCCTCAAGATAAGATGTGGATGTTATTTCCAACATGAAAAAATTGTTCACTGTTATGCTTTCACTGTGCTCCTTCCTCATATACTGACATTTTCGCTTCACATCTCTCAGTTTCTGTTTCTAAATAAAACTTTACATGACAGTTAAAGACATAACATAGATAACAGCTGTGGCTGCAATTTACACTATAATAACAAGACAGCTGAAGTTACCACACAAAAAGTACAGGCTCTTTTTGTGAAACAACCTGGAGTGCAAATCTAATGAGCATAAGCAGGAGAAACATGTGCTACCTTTATTTCAAGAAAGGCCAGAAGGAACCTTTGACAGAAAAAGGCACTGAATGACTGAAACAAGGAAGCTGTTGAAATGCACCCTGTTTATCAGCATGGGATCTGACAATAGCACTGCTCACTTTTGTGTCTGTTTAAAACAAAGCCTTGCCATTAATTTAATGCACAACTGTTGATCATTTAATTTGATCAATTAGGATTAACACGTACATGCATGAACTATGAAGCTCACATATAAGAAAGCTTTGCTTTGGGATTAAACTTTTCCCAGACCTGTAGGAAAGAATTTTATGCTCTATACAGCTATAATAGGTTGCTGAAGGCTTGGCCAGCCATGGGAAAGTTGTTAAAATAAGGATTTATTGACCAATAATGCAGATGTCTACCTTTAAGCTGGTCACCCTGGGCTTCCTTTATACTCACAGAAAGAAGTACTCCTACAGAGTGATTCTTCTGAATGTAGATGTCTAAAATAAAGCAAGTAATTAATTCTCTAAAAAAGTGTATTTTATTCTTTGGTCACAAAGGGACCCAAAGGTATCTAAAAGATAGGTTTCCACCTGTTTCTACCATTCTAAATGTCTAAACCAGGTGAGATGAATCTCGCCTTGTCTGCTTGACAAGGTGAAAACTGTCCTTTGGTCATAACTCAGGTATTAGCACCTACAAAGAGGGAATAAACATCGACTAGGTCAACGAAAAGTTGTATATAAGGAGGACAGGGTTGAGTTTAGATGATACCATGTTTGAAAGACTTATCTGGACTGTAAAGATAGTGTAGGATGTGCTGGGTTTAGGAGCTCTTCCCATAATACAGCCTGAAAAGGTAAGGGATGGATGAGAGCCATGATGCTCAGCTGGGAATACTATGAAGCATTTGCCAGCTTGTTGGCCTAATTGTATAGAAGCTTATTAGCAGAATCAAAACAGAAAACTTTAGAGATAACCTATGTGCTAGACAGACATAAGCAGGGATTTTCTTCCCCCCACCCCCCCCCCCCCCCCCCCCCCCCCCCCCCCCCCTTATTCATCCCTTCCTTGCATTCTTGTGGCCTCTTCTGGATTTTTTAACTACATACTTCTATTTGCTTTCAGCTTAATTTAGTTTGCATTAAGAAATATTTGAGGTAAGTGGCTGAATCCTAAGGTCATCTATTCCTTTGAACTGTCAATCACTGGTGTTTGAAGTGACACTCTCCCAATATTTGTTTCCCAGGCTGCCGGAAGAGTTGTGTGTGTGTCTTTAACAACTTGTAAGGGTTAACTCGAGGGATGGTCTGCTTTCCTGTAACAGAGTCTTGGACAATTAAAAAATCCAGTGATGTGACATGCAAACAAAAGATTAAGTTTGAAGTGATATTTGTTGGTATAATTACTCTAAACTAATTGGCATGTTGAAGCTATACTTTTACAGCCAGTTCCGAGTTTACGATGAGTCACTGCTCACAGCATGGACAGTAGATATTTGCCCAAGGTAAGTATGTTCCTTCTGGACATTATACATAATAGCTTTGTTGTCATGGTATGTAGTGAGATAACAGGCAGAAGCTAGCCAGCCATTGCTGTGTTCTGTATTACAGTTCTGTAAATTGTGCATGGTCCCTTAGCCATATGTATCTGACATGTTTCTACCAGGCAGATTTTGCAATTTTGGCAGAAGTTTTTTGTAGTAGCTTCAGCCAAAACTAGTGTTTCCTTGCCAGCAACTGACTCTAAATGACATGAGAAAGGCAGAAGAGAAGTAGGTACTGCCTAGGACTGAAAAGAAGACTCCTTCTCTTGGAAAAGTTTCGTGCTATGCAGCACCACTCCTGAGCTCAAGAAACAAATTATAGCTAGCTGGAAAGGAATGCACTGTCCTCCTAGAACCATCCATGATGACTGCAGAATTACAGGTGAGAAAAGGTATTTTCCTGGAGATTAGAGCAGGGCTCATTGCAGAGCTAAAAAAACCCCACCTGTTTTCAAAGTTTGGAGTGAGAAGAATTATGGTTGCTGTTGTTAGAGATATATGTATGCTGGTTGGTTTTTTTTTTTTTTTTTCTCCTTTGAAACTGAGTGGGAGCTTCAAGAGCTGGAGAAATGCAGCACCAACACTATGTTTGGACAGGATGGAATCAAAGGAGCCTAATTTCCATCTGCTGAGGACTTTGCTGCACAGCTGAGAGGAACTGAGACATAAGGTACTACTGAGAAACTATTGCTCCAAGAACAGTGCAGTTCCAGGCGGAAACACAGTGAGAAATGGTCAGCAAGGCTGACAGATGAATTGACTCAATAAACAGTGAAAACAAACACAACCCGGCTGCACGCTAGCATTTAACCACAGGGTGACATCCAGTCATCGCCGATACAGCCAGTCTCATGGGGTAAACAGTGCAAGCAGGCAAACCTTCTCACTGATGAAATCCAGCACAATGATACTGCTCTTGGTGGAAATCTTTTAAATCCATAATAAACATAAAACAACAGGTCCATTTAAGTTTCATTAAACTGTCCATCATTTCCACATCATTCAATTCTTTAGGACAGAAGAATTGAGAGAGGAAAAATTGAGAGAATTAGAAGCACTTACTTCTAAATCCTTTAATATTTCTTATTTCTTTTGAGTACAACTAACATGAGCTCAAGGAGAGAGAGATTTGTTAGTCAAACTATAAATTTCTGTTTATGCTACAAGAGTATAAAAATGAAAAAACCTTTAAAGATAGTAATTTTTAATACTTCTTTACAAAGACAAATATTCATAGAATCATAGAATGGTTTGGGTTGGAAGGGACCTTAAAGATCACCTGCCATGGGCAGGGACACCTTCCACTAGACCAGGTTGCTCAAAGCCCCGTCCAACCTGGCCTTGAACACTTCCAGGGATGGGGCATCCACAGCCTCTCTGGGCAACCTGTTCCAGTGCCTCACCACCCTCACTGTAAAGAATGTTGTGCATGTCTGGGAACAGAACCAAGAACCAGTGAATAATGTTTCAATAGGAAAGAAATTAAAGAGGCAGTAATTGATACAGCTTGGTTATGAAGAGTTTTCTAAAGTATAGTATTTCTTTGGTTTAATATTTTTTGTTTAAAGAATGCATTTAAGCCCAGTTGCACAGGAAGAATAT
Source organism: Aquila chrysaetos chrysaetos (assembly GCF_900496995.4). NCBI lineage: Eukaryota > Metazoa > Chordata > Aves > Accipitriformes > Accipitridae > Aquila > Aquila chrysaetos. The sequence goes on from NC_044006.1 coordinate 26,865,321, forward strand.
AGATAAATAAAATATGGATAAATCAGAAGACACCTATTAAAACAATCCACATTTGGTTTATGTGAGAAAGATGAGTAGCATTTTAAAATACATCCTTAAACTCTTTTACCTGAGCCCTCAGTATTACATAGCATTTTTTTATTTACAGTATTTTCTTTGTTACCAACATGCATACACTGTAACAGTGGTTAATCTGTGTTAGCTGCTGTACTAACTTATAGTATTTATATACAATTGTATTTATATAGAAGACACACTTTATATATTTATATATATTTATATACATTTATTTATATATACACACTATATTGTGTGGTTGGTATTCTTGTCAGAAACATTTTATTTATTTTAGTGTTTTTAGGGTTCAATAAAGAACAAAACCAACATGCTTTACAAAACACAAAGAACTTCTATATAAGCCCTTACAGTGTGGCAGTTGAGCTATGTTAGAAGACACATTCTTTTCTTCAGACTCTTTTCTCTTCCTCCCTACATTTTCATTGCCAGAATATATTTGCATTACTACAGAATGTGTGAGATATATGCAGAAGATTTATCTAATCAAGAGACTGAAAATGAATCAACAGAACACCAGAAACCACCACTTCTTTGAAGGAGCAGGATTACACTGTAACAGTAATTTGTCTTATTACTCTTGATACAAATATGTTTGGAGGTTTAACAGTCTTTAGCTTATTCACTTTGCATTTTTAGTTTTAATTTCCTGAATGTTGTCTTATAATGAGATTACCCTATTGCTTGTTTTCTAGGCAGATTTTTTTGTCTGTTACCTAGCAAACCTATTATATTTCTTGCTTTTCATCCAAGACATATTACCGTGTTTATTGCCTTTGCAAGAGAATGGCAATTCAGATTCTGAAATTGATAGATGTGTGCACAGGTAATATTGCAGACCTTGCCCTCTGCTCTCTGTCACAGTAAGCTTACTTTTCTTAGGGGATGGGAAGGAAATGGCTGTAAACATGGTGTTTTTTTTCCCCTCATCTTTAAACTTCAAGGTTAGGATTTTCAAATAAATGTTAGGTTGGAGTATGGATAGAGTGGTTAAAAAATAGCACTACATTTTTACAGCACTCTTTGAGAGTGGCTTTGAAAAACAGTCATATAATTCTACTGAGATCATGGAAGTTTTACCTGCAGCTAGGCCATATTTTTGTTCTTGCCAAAGGACAGTCCCTTCCAGTCTATGGCCCCACACTCACTAATATTTGATCTATGCACCACTGACAACTTGAAAGTGCACATTCCGTCTAGTTCAGACGTGGATGCTATTGCATTTCCATCAAATTAACCACTGTACATGATAAAGAACTCATTCTGGCATTATGTTTTATGCTGGCTTCATGCCAGCTGTGAGAGAACAGGTGACATCTTTTCCAGCATCAAGTTAGAATAAAGCTGCTGGACAATACCTGATTCTGCAGAAAGTGTATAAGTTGAAGTAAATCCATCATCACTGGTTTTGTTTGGTTGGGTTTTTTGCACTGTTGAACCAATAGTGAGTTTATACTGGATCAGCCTTCAGCATCCCATGACTTCAGCTTATGAGATCTGGAGCAGGAATCTAAAATTGGATTGAATTCATCACAGAATCACAATCTCGGTCTCAAATGCAGTAAGAAAAGGAGGGACTGATTCCTTCTTTCCTCTGCGGGATGGTAATGTATATTTTTTTAATTATTTATCAGAGAAGCCTTGCAATAATTTCACTGGAATGCAATTTTGATTCTTTATCTAATAAGCAATAATTAATATTGTCAAGGAAATGAATATATTAAGAGCCAATAAAAATCACAGCATCAGTATGAGGATGTTGTCATCTTAGAGTTCCCAAACTTGACTCCCAGCGTTCTGTAGAGAAAAAAAATCTGCCCATGCTAATTTACTTGGCTGGAATATAGAAGTCTAACAACGTTGCAATGAGAGCCTGAGAAGGAAATGGAGACTGCAGAAAGCAGCATAGATGACATTAGGATTTATTGATTCATCCTGAATATTTCTTCTGGAACAGAAGTCCCCTATATACTACTTCAACAGTCAGTCCAGGCATGAAAAACCTGTAAAATATTTCTCTCATCTGCAGTTTTGGCAAAGCATAACAGAAACTGGTGTTTGCTAAAAAAGGGAGTAATTTTAATATGCTTTATAAAATAATATCTTTATATGTGTATGTGTTACAGCAGATATAGCATTTGCATGCACATCCTTGACCATACATAGGTCCTAAGTATACTACAAACATTAAGATTTCATACTGTGCAAGTTGCTGCTTTTAATCCCTGTCAAGTATAAGTTATAATACAATACTGCTGCATTTATATACTGATTTCTGTCTGAGGATGTCAAATCAAACCGAAAAGTCTGTGTAAAATTGTTCCTCTTATTTTCTACATAGGACAAATGTGATCGAATAGAATAAATGACCTGGTCTCAAACTGAATTCTTTATGCTTAGAAGTGCTCTGTGGCATAAGCCCAGCATAGCTAATAGATGACCTGAAGTTCCAAGATGAAGATTGCAGTCATAAACTTTCTCCTCCACTGCAGTAGAACCTTCCAACATAAAGATAGAGCTCACCTGTACAAGACAAGACATTTACTGGGGAGATGGTTCAAGACCATGTAATAGTTTCTCTTAAGAAATAAGGGCCATCATAAACTCCACTGTCTTCCTTAACTGTAAGGAATTGTTTTCATTAGCCTTGAATACACTTTAACAGTGTTTTCATTGGGGAAAAAATAAGGGTCTAATCAAAATATCTTTCAAAATACTAAACTTGCACTTCTCAAGGAATGAGGGAAAGATAGAAAAACAATGCATTACATATGGCAACCACAGCTCGCACTGATAATGGACCTTTAAAGAAACTCAGATCCTTTGGTGACAGAACTTGCCCCAAAACAGTCAGCCAACAAGGCAAAGCCAGGACTGTCAATTTTTGGTTTCCAAGTTCACTGCTATGACCATTTCAGGATGTTTTTATATTGTCATGCTGCCCACAGGGATTCAACAGGAATTAAATGTACCTACTGAGCCCCTCCAAAGGGACCGGCTCTGGATCTACTACATTTCCCAGAAGCAGAGTACTACACATGAGCTGACTAGTGATATCTAGCCTCAGCGAGGCAGGGGTTCTTTACTTCCTCTAAGTCTGAAACTACACTCTAACCAGAGCACAACAGGAGTATTTAATGGTATTTTACTGCTTTATGCATGTGTGTGAGAGAAAGACTAATTAGTAGAACATGCTCTTTCAGTCATCTGTATTTCTAATGGCAGAGTTATGCTGCCAAGAGCAGTATGTTGAGTGCAACAGTGTCAAAGCGTAGGCATGTTTCTTAATACAATATTGAAACTGTGATTTACTCTGCTGATGTTTGTTATTAGACAGCCAATACCAGCTATAGTGTGAAATCAGAATATCTCTATTTTCACTACATATATGTAAACACAGAAAGCAAATGTTGCTGTTGCTAACATTTTTTCTGTTTTCAAAAGCAGTTGTGCTGGCATATCCCTGATTCTGATATTACCTACAAAACAAATGGTACAGTAATTATCCTTTACTTGTAAACCTATGCAACATAGCAGAAGAAACTTAAGATAAACCAGATAGTATATGAAGGGGAGTATAATTTGCAGCCCAATTAACACTGGTATTCAGACTCTTAATTCACTTAGGCAGACGTTTAAATCAGATTTGTGGCTCCTGAGTGACAAAAATGAAATTACTAGTCCTTACTTTCTGCTTAGTTCCCATCTAGGTTTCCATCCCAATGAAATGAAAAATTAGGAGCCAAATAAGAACTAGTCCTTCTGTATCTGAACCTTAGGCACAGTCAGCAAAAGCAGTTACATCTTAGCTGATCATTACTATCCCCCTGATAAATTGTAAATGCCAGTGTAGGTGCTCCTGGTCCCCTTCAGTACAAAGTCAAATGTATTTGTTTTATCTGCTGCTGAAATTAACTTCTGACCACACTCTTATATGCATGCTTTATTTTACACACAGAGTAGTTCCACTGATCTGAATCAGCACTTCTGAGACAGGAAATGGCTTGAGAAACAAACTGCCCTCAAATTTATCACATTTTCTTTCTCTCAGGGCATCCCTTAAAGCCTTTCTTAAATAAGTCAAGTGATACGACTCTTTAGATTAGGGATAATTACACTGATATACACACATATTATCACAGATATTTTCCAATGGGAAAGAGAAGAACGCGAAGAGGAGGACGCAGTCCCACTATAAATATGGATGACCATGAGTTTTGTTAACAACTGATGTATCAGAAGAATGTGCACCGCACCAGGTGACACTAACAGGAAGACTGTAATCCTGAGAGTCTCCTTCGCTAAATCCATGTCTGAGCAATGCCACTATAAAGTTCTTCTCTCTCTTTTTTTTTTTTTTTTTTTTTTTTTTTGTGAGTATAATCATGTCCTTCTTAGGGCTTCTATTGGCTTAAGAAAAAATAAACATGTACTGGTTTAAGAAGAAAAAAAAAGCTCCAAACTCATTCAACCATTCCAAAACAAGTGCCCCCCCCCCCAACTGGTGTCTCCTTAAAAATGTACAAAACACTGCAAAGCTTACTGTACACAGAGTTGAAGTAATTCAACCATTAATTGCTTTCCAGAATTTTGATTAAAATATTTTCATCTGTCTTAAACAAGCATGGCTTTTTTTATTGTTGGTCACTCTAACTTCGTTAGCGCTCTGTGCCAGCACTGATGTCATCCTAACAAATACTTTTTCCTGATAGAGAAATTTATCCAGTGACAAAAAAGACTGTCTGCTTCACAGAGAACATACAACCATATACTCACAAATGCAGTATCTGGTTAAACTTTGTATGGTTTGGCATCCATAACACCCAAGTTATTTGTTGTGTTCCTGTCAAAGAGAGGCCATTTGTCTATTCTTTCTTACTATTTAACAGATAATTTTTTGTTACGAGGCCAACTACAGGATTGTTTATCATGGAAAAGGTACTCCAGCTCATTTACTTGGAGGAATGCTGTAAGATTTAGACAGATACTATCTTCCTGGAAACTCACCCTGTGTGTTTATTCTCATCTCATCATCCCATGGTACTGAAAGAGCTGGCTGATGTTATTGCAGAACCTCTCTCCATTATTTTTCAACAGTCGGGACTCTGGAGAGGTCCCAGCCAACTGGAAGCTGGCACATCTTGTCCCCGTGTTCAAGAAGGGTAAGAAGATCCTGGTAATTACAGGCCTGTCAGTCTCACTTCAGTGCCTGGTAAAATTACGGAGGTTATTCTGGGAGTTATTGAAAAACACTTGAGAGACAACGCAGTCATTGGTCACAGCCAGCATGCGTTCATGAGGGGAAAGTCCTGTTTAACTGACTTAATTTCCTTTTATGACAAGGTCACCCATCTAGTTGACCAAGGGAAGCCGTCGATGTGGTGGTTTTGGATTTTAGCAAAGCTTTTGATACCATCTCTCACAGTATCCTTCTGGGAAAAATATCCAGCATACAGCTAGCCAAGTCCATAATATGTTGGGTGAACAATTGGCTTACAGATTGGGCTCAAAGAGTTACAGTAAATGGGGTTACATCAGGCTGGTGGCCAGTCACCAGTGGGGTTCCACAAGGCTCAATTTTAGGGCCAGTGCTCTTTAATGTTTTTATAAATGATCTGGATGCAGGAATCAAATGTACATTAAGTTTGCTGATGATACTAAACTGGGAGGAGCTGTGGATGTCCCTGAGGGCAGAGAGGCCTTATAGAGAAATCTGGATAGACTAGAGAGCTGGGCAATCACCAACTGTATGAAATTTAACAAGAGTAAGTGCAGAATTCTCCACCTGGGATGGGGTAATCCTGGTTATACATACAAATTGGGAGATGAGAGGCTAGAAAGCAGCCCCACAGAAAGAGATGTGGGGGTTTGGGTTGATGGCAAGTTAAATATGAGTCAACAGCGTGCCCTGGCAGCCAAAAGGGCCAGCCATGTCCTGGGGTGCATAAAGCACAGCATAGCTATCTGGTTGAGGGAGGTGATTGTCCCACTCTATGCTGTCCTGTTGCGGGCCCACCTCGAGTACTGTGTGCAGTTTTGGGCACCTCAATGTAAGAAGGACATCAAACTGTAAGTGTCCAGAGGAGGGCGACCAAGATGGTGAAAGGCCTCGAGGGCAAGACTTAAGAGGAGCAGCTGAGGTCACTTGGCTTCTTCAGCTTAGAGAGAAGACCTAAGGGAGGGGTGACCTCTTCGCAGTCTACACCTTCTTCAAGGGGGGGCAGTGGAGGGGGAGGTGCTGATCTCTCTCTGGTGACCAGCGATAGGACACGAGGAAATGGAATGAAGCTGTGTCAGGGGAAGTTCAGATTGGACATTAGGAAAAGGTTCCTCACTGAGAGGGTGGTCGGTCACTGGAACAGTCTCCCTAGGGAAACGGTCACAGCACCAAGCCTGTCAGAGTTCAAGGAGTGTCTGGACAATGCTTTTAGTCATATGGTTTAGTGTTAGGTAGTCCTGTGATGAACAGGGAGTTGGATTCGATGATCTTTATGGGTCCCTTCCAACTTGAGATATTCTACAGTTCTATGATCTGTGCAAATCTGTAAATCACTATTTGCTGATGCAATGCTTCTATGCCAGATTTTGTGTAAATTTGAACCAGAGAATATTTTTCTTTTCTGGTAATATAAACACTTTATGCTGGGTTACCAACATATAACCTAGATTCTTCTTTTTTGTTTCAGATTAGGTGCCTATTATGCTCTACTGAGTATGCAATTTTAAAGTGTCTCTAAATGCTTGAAAATTAATTCAAAATGAGTGAATAACTGGAACAAGGCCAGTGGGACCACAGTTATGTCCGTTCTGTTGCAAGTTTGCAACATTAATCGATGCAATTAGCTATTCTTTTTCCCTGGTCCCTATCTTTGCCTGCATGCTTCTTATTTTTCTTACATACCAGTCTTGGTATTACAGGAAAATATAACTTCCATTACAAAATAAAGCAAGTTTCTAACCCTTAAGTTCAGGGAGAGAAAAAAAAATTGACAATATAATTCTACAGTTATTCTATAAACCAGAATAGAAAAAAAGGTAACAAAAATATTGTTTGACACTAGTATTTTTAGATTACTGTTTTTTTGGTTGAGGTTTTTTTTGAGCTTCTGAGTGACTCAGTATTTCCAGTTAAGAAACTATGACTACTCTGAAGACACAGCTTCTGTCTTGGCTTACTGCAGCACGTACTTTAGACCATTTTCCCCAGTTTTGTTTTCAGTCCTCCTGCTGTTGTTTCTGATAATCCTGAATGATTCAGCTTTATCATACCAAATTCAAACTACTTTCAGTCTTACACAATGTTCCCATTTTTTTGAGTGTTCTTCCAATCAGCTAAGTTGTTTGGAGAAAATGTCTTCATTTGCCTTTATGGCACATGAAATGATAGAACATTCTGTATCTTAGCTTGATTCAGTCCCTCACACATTAATAACAGCAAAGTTAAGAAATTTCTGTGCTTATTCTTTTTTCAAGGGATTGTGTGTATCTTGACTGTTCCTTTTGCTTTTTAACAATAGTACTTTCACCTACCTAGGGTGGTTTGGATGTAAACACTTGTTTATAATAAAAACCACAGGAAATCGTAAAACATAGTCTAGTACATTTCAGAGTACTTCTTCTACTATGACTTTTTAGAGTGAAATGGTATTTCACCAGAGCTTTACATTTGTTTAAAATATCTTTACTGGATTCATACTAAGCATAGACAAGCTTTTACGCAGTTAAAACAGCATTTTTCATTAACATAAAGCTGAAATTTACATTTACATGAAGATATAATTTCATGCTCTAATTTCCCATTAAGAAATACTTAGAATTGGTTCAGTATGTTTATTTAACATTTTCATTTAAATTCAGATTCTGATTTTTCTATTTCTTAATGAAAAGAAAAATCATAACTATTACTGATGTGTTACTGGCATGTAGCACTTGAATTGAAATAAGCTTTGCATTAAATTTCCGTAAAGTAAAAAAGAAGTCAGTCAAGGACCTAGACCTACAAATATCATCAGAGTTTGAAGGATTAAATGCCTATCTTGGCGGGCTGTTTGAGCTCAAATTTTAATGGAAACTTTCAGAATTTAAAAATGTGCTCAGTGCATTCATATTCACTGAAGCATATAAGGTACATAATTAACAGGGAGATATTTGGGAATGGGAGGATCCAAAGTTCTGTCACTGGCTTAATTTGTCATTTTTTAAATGAAAGCTAAGGTTAAATATGCTGACTAAGTTAACTGTAGCTTTGGGTTACCCAAAGGTCAGCTGAGCATCAATAACTGACTATATGCAATTTAACCTGCCTTCACAAAGGCAAGGTAAGGCTTGGGGTGGCTGACCAATTTACCACTTGCAGTTTTCTCTCTCAGGCATGCTACAAAGATGTCTTTTTTGCTACATGTTCAGCTTCTGAGCTGCCATAGTATACATCAGAGCACTTTAAGGCAAACAAACATAAGTTTTAGTTTACCTTAAATGCAGGCATGTGAAAGAGAGCAGTTTTTTTGAAAGCCAGTTCAAACCATGTGCAGCCAGACTGGAGAAGGCAACCATATCAGACCCAGCAATCCCCACCTGACATTGAGAGACTGCGTTGTTTAAATTTAGTGACCTCTGCTCCTGTAACTATTTGTCCTGCCTCTTCTTGATCTCAAGTTTTTGTTTAGCCCCATCTGGCATAGTTTGGTCTTGGTGTAGGGCACACTCTTTAGGCAGGTTTCAGATTCACAATGGATTTACTAGAGCTTAACAATCTGTTGCATGGTCTAAAAATTAGGCAAGGCTCAGTAACAGAAGAATACTGCCACAAATAGTGCAATAGTACCAGAACTATTTGTGCTAGTACCAGATATTTTTTAACTGTATGGTAACCTGTACATGCAGACCTGTGATACCACCATGAACACTGAAGTCAACATCAGTGTTTAATTGGGGACTATTAGAGGTCTTATTCCACTTCTTTCCAAACTCTTCTCCAAAATATTTCTCAGCCTCACCCTACCTGACCCTTCTCTTTTCTCCCATCCTTTTCCTTCCATCACACTCTTTCCCTTGCCTTTCTTTTTATCAAAAAGAACCACTTAGTAGGAGGAATGTATCATTTCTCAGCATTGACATCCTTTCTCTCTCAGGCTGGCTTAAAGGCAAGCAGGTTCTTACTGATGTTATTGACTTGTAAGAGGTTTTCTCCTTTTCTTTTTAATGGTGAACTGGAGTAATATGATATTTGTCATTGCACTGTTCATTCGGCTTATGTTGACTTACTCAATTGTTTTTGAAAATTTGTCTTATTGCTCAGGGTTATGCCATCTCATAGAGGGACAGGTGATGAGTATCTTTTGATACAGTGTATTGAAATGTACTGTTATTTTATGTTAGATTTCTTCTTGTTCAATTATAGGAATAAAATCAAATCCCGTTTATCTTACAGAGTTTGAGATGCCACTAAATGAAACTCGTTTTTCAGTGTTCTGAAGATAGCTTTTGGATAGTTTAAGCCTTTATTTAACTGGAATCTGAATTTTCTTTTTGCCTTTCAGAAAACTCATCATATCATTTTTATAGTCACTTTTCTGTTGAGAACAGCAGTCCAGGTCAATCTCGTAATATTGTATTAAAGCATAATGTCAAGTAGCTGAGTTTCTTTTGAGAAGGCTTTGTAATCTTTGAAAGAGGCACAGAACACAGAGTTTATAGAACTAAAAGAATCAAGTTGGACACACTCAGTGTAAAATGTAAAAATACATCTTCAAATACAAAGTGTATGTCTAACAGACAAATCCTTTAGGACAACCAAATTGGGATGCTTCTATATCTTAAACATACCTTTATTATGACTTAGAGCAATTTGCTTTTATAGTTACTGGAGGAGAGCTCTTTGGAAAACTGCAACTACTATTCAATTATTTTTTGTCTGTCTGCATGACATTCTTCCATTTCCATCAAGATTTTGACACAGATCACTTAAAATCAGTTGCAAAAGTAGTTTTTTAGAGATATGTTGCAGACTTTCATAGGCTCATTTTCAACCTTTCTGTTGTTCTTCCATCTTTTAGATTGGTTTAAAGTCAAATATGTTTATGTGTTTTATTGAGTCAAGACTTCAATGGGAGTTACTTGTGAAATAGGAGGCAGCCTGAGAGCAAAGAGTTATCCATTGCGCTACTTCCAGCGAGTGCAGCTAGGAATATTAATACTGGGGTTTTTTTTCAGGAGAAAACTACAGGACTGAACAGCTGACTGAATGGCAAATTAAGGTGTCACAGCAAATGTTGGAGGTGTACCCCAGAGCTGTGGCCGCACCTATATAAACAGTATGTAGCAAAAACAAAGCAATGTTTCACTTCCAAGAAATTACAAATTTCAACTTGGAGTGATTGTACAATTTATCAATAAACCCTTGAAAAATGTATGTTTATTATTGACTACTCATAGCATAATAATGCCTACAATGTCAAACCATGAACACAGTTTCCCTGCACATGTTACAAAAAAATTGAATCACAGAAAAAAAGACAGCCTCTGCCACAAACAGCTCACTATTTTAATAAAAATGCTGAGATTGCTGGCAGCTCCTGAGCTACAACGTCACAAGTACTCTGCTCTAGAAAAATGGAAAACAATTACTTGCCCCAGATACATTTTAAATATAATTTTTTCAGATCTTGATATTAGTCAGAAACTGCAGAAAACCCTAGTGCCTAATTTCTATCCCATAAGCGACTAGTTTATGACAACCAAAGGCAGCTTTTGAAAGTAAGGAAGAGAAAAAATGCTTACAGAATCAGTGCACGTCATAGTCTCTTGAAAATGAAGTGCATTACGGCAGACATAAAAGAGCATGCTGTAGTAAGACAAGCTGTAATGAGTTCAGTGTGTTAGTATGCAAGTTATGAAAGATTTCTCTTCTTTAATACAACATTTTTCATTATCATTAGTCCTTGAGGTACATGCCAACCTTTCACTGCTGAATGTAAATGATGGAAAGCCTCTAGGAAAGAAGGAATCACAGCTTTTTTCTTCTTGTTTTGAATTGTTGCACTACAGAGTTTTGCAAAGGGAGAAGTCATTTTTATAACGCTGATATCAAAGGCAGAGCTATACAGTTTCCTATGATATCACAAGCTGCAATCCCTATGAATTTTTGACTGAAAATGAAAGTAATGAAAAATCAAATTTCTTTTCACAACAGCTACACTATCATCTTCATAAATAAATGGACTTTTAAAAAAGAAGATTCAAAGATTGTCATTTAATGGTTGATACAATGAAAATTACTCTTTGCAGATCATATGAATGAAAAGGCAGATCAGAAAAACAGGGCTGTATTTTTCTTAGGAGCAGACATTTCAATTAATATATTCAACTAAAACTAATATTAGCAACAGAAAAGAGGAAATGCGACAGAGGATTTCTAAATCACGTCTGCGCTGTTTGTCAATACTGTTTAGCCATTTTTGAAAAAGCAGCTCATAAGGGTAAAACTACAACCTTAGAAACTACACTGTGTCCAAACATGTACCTAGTAGCCAAGCATCCAGCTCCATTTGGAAATATGTAACTGGTGTGGGAGGATGGTTTTGTGCCAAACAAACCCTTCCCTTAAGCAACTCATGAAGTTATCCTCAGGCTTCCTAACTCAGGATTTTCCTTACGTGTATTGGAAGGATATTGCATCTGGCAAACAGATTTTGTTTCTATAAGCTTCAATTTATGTTGGAATCAAAAAAAAGCCAAACAACAACAACAACAACAACAACAAAACTTTAACAGAAAAATTGGTAACATGACAGAAATACATATCTGGAAAAACTGTGCTTCCTTTTTGTACAATTATTTCAAAGGAGAAAAGTATAATATCTTATGAGTGAATTAGATTTTTTTTTTAATAAATTATTTGTAAGTTGCCTTCAGGAGACATGATTGAAAAGGGTGAAAATACTTCTGTTTTCTTTTTTTCTTTTATTTTGAGAGAAGGACAAGGATAAGCTAGGAACTTAATAAAAATTTCACCACAATTTAGAAAAAAAAAAAAGTTCTAATCTTGAAGCTATGGTATGCTTCATGAAAGCATAATTTAGGAAATTATGTTAGAATTAGCTGGAATCTGTTCTGAGTCAAAACCAAATTTGACTGCTAGATAAGATATCATTGTAAGCAACATAAGCCATTAATTTTAACAATGGATTCTCATGACAAATTCCATTAAACTCTCCTAGAGAACTGGAATCTATTATACTTTATCTACCCTAGAAATATTTTCTTACAATCTTTATGATTGCCTCACTAATTCATATCTACCCATAGTAACATTAGTAAACTTTTTTTTTTAATAAATCTGCAGAATTTGCATCTTTTGTGTCTTCACATGCCTATCGAAAACACTCAAATCAGCAAAGATTTTTTGTAAACTCAGTTCTGCAGGCATAAGCAGTCCCATTAAAGATAACAGGCTTTGTTAAAACTAATCCTGCACTAGATTGGATCTATGACTCAATTTTCTGTAATGTGAAATATACTCCCCCAACCTAACCACCTCCAAGAAAATAATCAGATATGACTTAACCCTTTTTGTCTGTATTTCTTTCTCTATGTTTTTTTCTCCTAATTAGTTTTCCAGGTCTTATTCCTTGTTTCCTAGTAAAAAAATAAAACAAAAGCAAAGATACAATCAACAAAATAGTCAGTTGCCACTTTATTCCTTTTTACTTGTATGTTAAATCTTCATATACTCCCTTGTCAGAATGACTGTTATCTAGCACCAAAGCTAGTGCTAAAGCCTTGGGTGCTACCATGGAAAGTCAAGGAGAAATCATAAATATCTTCCTGGTTTCTGTGATTTTCTATAATTTAAAACATCAGTTGTTATATTCACTGAGATGCTGAAATCAGGATGTTTGAACAGGCCCAAGTTCTTACTGCAGTCAATATTCCCAGAAGACTGAAAGCTGCTATATCAACCAGAGCAGGAAACCCTGAGCTGCCCCAGCTTGTTGGTGGCTGAGAGAATCTTCTCAAAGTATCAGTTTCGACTGGCCCTTTCCTTACACTTTTTTCACATACTTCTTTTTTGGCCACTGTCAAGGGAAGGATCCTGGGCTAGAGGGATGTTTGGGCTCAGTCAGTCTGGAGGTTCTTGCATTATATGGATGTTGCACAGCAGCTCATCACTTCTATGCAACAGCCCGGGCTTCCAAACGGCCAGTAACAGTCCTACCTGCTGCCCTGATGGAAAACTTGCTGTTACTCTGCTATATCCAGGAAATACCCCGCGGTTTATGAAATTGTGGAGTACTTTGTACAGCAGATTCCTACTGATACCAGTCTTGACTTTATTAACATGTCTGCCTACAGCACTACAGATCAGCCTATAGCAAAAGAGTGGGGGTGTAACCAGGAATCAGCAGTCAAGAGTTCAGATGAAAGGGGCAGTTCGCATTTACTTAGACACTGGCAGCCTAGCAATAATTACACGTTGATCACAATGACAAGCTTTTCTCTGCAACTGTAAGACTGATTAACTTTTCACTCTCAAACAATCGCAGAGGTTCTGATCTCATGACATCAGCCAACATGTAACAGAAAAGGGGACAAAAACCACAGCGGCAGCAATGGGAAATAGAGAAACTTCAGGCTGGGTACTCAGTAGGATTACAGATGCTGAAAACCTGAAGAAGAAATTACTTGACCTGCTGGCCTGACACAGTGAAAATGAAACAAGATAAAAGATAGTGTGTATACCAAAGAGGAAACTCCTTGACAAGCAGTGGTCTAGATGTGTTGACAGACCTTTACCACCTTTTGATTATGCTATTCTAATCAGATTGTCTGATTACAGTTGAAAGATACCACAATATTTATTTTCATTCTGTCAAATGGAGAAACACTTTAATACATGCAGACATATATATACACACGCTGTATTTACATGCCTGCAATTTTATATTTTTTCTGTTATCTTTTTAGAAAAAGTGATTTTTTTTTTTTCTTTTACCACAAATTCCTTAAACAGAAGCTTACTGACATATCATCTTTAATCTACCCACATATAATACTATATCACTCAGGAAAACTAGGAAGTTTTAGAACATCTTCAGTTGTGTAATAAAACTTTACTTGCCAGTCTACAGACAAAAGGTATTTCTTGAAATGGATCCAGGTGTATTCTGCTTGCCAGTTTTTAACTACTCTTGAAGTATGAACAGCACATTTGCCAGAAAATATACTAGACTTAATCCCTAAGAGAACCTCTAAGTATATGCCATGCCAACAAAGAGAGAAACCAGACAGAGAGAGAAATCTGTAACTTTCATCAGCTGACCATACCTACACTGAAGTCACAGTTCATTAACAGCTGTCTAGCAAGAGACTTACTTGAATGTGGTGGTAGTATACTGGAAAAGCGTTAATGGCTAGAATGAAGCAGGTCCCTCGATGATCACTGAAGTCTTGAAATGGATGAGGCAGTTCAGCGCAACTTTTTCAGGCTAATGCTCCTACTTAAAAACCCCTTTATTCAGAGGAACAGCTGGCACAGTAGAAGCTGCTGGCCACTGTGGTAGCCCCCAGAGCTGAGCCAGAGTCATAAACCTACCTGGGGAACTAGGTTCTTTACCAGAGGTACAAAGACAGCTTTTTTGGGTGCAGTTAACATTACAGAGTCTGGCTGGCTATTTCTGAGAATAAATACTGTCACCTGTTTGTTCCTCTGAATGCTGTAGATAGAACATTTTGTGCATGTACTTGACCAATAATCAGGACTGCACAAAACTTTGTATCGGATTAATTTTATCAATTTCTCCTCCTAATAAACAAAGCCTTCAAGGGCTCGCATATGAGATAACTGTTTGGACCAAGAAAGAAGGATGACTGTGAACACAGTTGGAAGCTAGGAGAGCAAACTGAAAACAAGTTAAGAGTGAATGTAATTGGTGAAGTACATTTTAGAAAATTTGACATTGCGTAGATACTCAAAATGAGTGTGTCCCAAACACTGAAACAACATGGGAAAAGAGCCTAACGTCAGAAGAATGTGATACAAGGAGAAGCTAAAAAGAAGACTGCTCTAGTAAAGTCAATTATGCTGTGAACTACTTATCACCTCTAACACATATAATCTCTTTTCTTCCAAGAAGTTGGAATTCTCTACAATATATTTGAAACCCAACATTACACAGACAAAAGGATAAGAAAAAGGAAGTAAAGATATCTATTTCAGCATGAGTTAAAACTGTCCACTTCTGTAAAGGTTAACACCAAAACTTTGCCTTTAGATTTTACAAAGCTATAGTGTTCGAGTCCTTGCTACTTCTTTGGATTGTAGAAACTATCACCTTGTCTAAAGCTGTATGGAAATAACAGCAGAGAAAATAATACATACTTGGGCTATAATCTTTCTTTTGTAACTGGTACTGGTGCACAGTAGAACAGCATAGCCTGAGTCCCTTTCAAAAGCACACAGAAGTCCATTTCAAGTCATCATGAGTACTAAGAGGATGAAGATACTGAGAGAACCTTGCCTGTCTGACATGGGTGTAGGCCTCATTATCAAACCTTCTATATCATTACAGCCAGAAACAAGCCATACAGTAAGACTATTCTGCTCACTTTATCAATTTTGTTATTTCTACTTTCCTGTGTCTCAATGGTGCATGCAATTTCCTTTCTTGTTATTGGTATGTAAATTCACCTGCTGCCAAAATAGTTCTCCTGAAAGACTGTTACTATGTTTGAAATGCAAGGTATGTACACCCACTCGTCAACTGCATGAACTAGCTGTGGCAATTATAAATTCCTCTGAAGGGGAACAAACATTTGCCATAAATGGAGAATGAATTAATTCAGACATTTGCAAGATATAGATTGTGGTTAGCCTACCAGAAAAATTCATTCATCTGATATTATACCACAAGCTTGCCATCCTTTTTTTCAGAGATGCTTCAAGACCCTTCAAAGATGGACTCTTCTGGCAAACACCATCTGCCATACTCTCTCATGAGGATCCCACATGTCCTCTTTTTTATTTTTTAATGTCCATCATACCTCATATCTCATCCATCACATGAACAAAATGAAGTTTAGGACCTCCACCCAGGAGACAAGAACATGCCGGCATACCCACTTGTAAGACTTTTCCAACTCAACCATTTGACAGCCTTATGCATGCCCCAGATGAGGGGAAAGGAGGTTAGAGCTTAAACTTTGGTCACATGTGCACCCTGCTGCTTACATGAAAAGAGTACAGTTCAGGCACAGATGGTTTCATAGAAAGTGAAAGAGAGAAGTCCTAACTACATAATTGTTCAGTTGCAGAGCAAATTCAGCTTCCATTAATATCAAAAAAGGGTCTGTCCACATAAGCTACTGAACTGTTGCTGAGCCCCTTCAGTTTCCAACCATTCTGGAAGGACTTCAGAGTAGTCAACACCACACAAGATGAAAAACCTTATTAACACACCCTGGGCAAAGATTCCCATGGGGTGCAAGGAGGTGCAGAGGAAAGAGTTGTATTGAACTGAAAAGAGTGGATGTGTTAACTGTTTCAAGGAGAAATCATATCTGATTCGTAATACATCCTACTGTAAACTGTGGCCACCACTTCCTCTGTCAGTGCAGTATAAGAACTCAGCTCTCAGGAGAAAACTGTGTCATATTGTGAACCATGACGGTCTCCTCTTAGGCAAGCATCAAATGATCATTTCTGGTTTCCTCGTCTCCTGGATCCAGGTGATAGGCTTGTACTGAAAGAGCCAAGAAAGATGACACATTGAATAAACACATATGTACTTAGATCAAGAGCAGGAATCCATTGCTGTGCATGTAACATAGGTGGTAATGGAAGGGAACAGATACCCAGAGAAAAAATTTCAGTTGTGGAAAACCTGTAATAATTTTTCTTTGTCGTTCAATTTGGATTCAGAAGCTGACTGGCCCTGCTTTAGAGCTGCATAAACTTTGGCAGAGAGTTGTGGTCTTGTAACACTGTCCTTTGAATGTTTCCTTAAATAGCTTATCTGATATTCTAGCTAATAGCTGGTAACAGACTGGAAATACTCACAAATATCTTTGCCTCATAACAGCTGTAAAAAAAGGTCACCATCTTCACTATTAAAAAAAAATACACCAAAAACCAGCAACAAAAAAAACCACCAAAATCCAACCTCACTCATTTCTCAAATAGCCACTTCTATCAGTAGTATGATATTAACCAAATTCCATAGCGAAAATAGGCAATAACCCTGAATCCTACTACTTGTTCCTTTGTTTCTAAGCTTGTGTGCAGGTTGTGGATATTCAAATACTTGCAGAGGTAAAGAGCACTTCCTTGTGTGATTAGCAGTAATACAGTCACCTAACCAGACAGGAACTGACTCCCTAAATGCTATTACATTCTTTACAACTGTCATCTGTACTTCTGGATGTGAACTGCAACAATCTAATGCTGATGCCCTGAATAGAACTGGACAAAAAGAAAGTTAATGAAAAATTAATTAAGCACACAGCCTTTGTTCATACTAGCACAAAGACAAGACTGCCCATCTGCTTATTGTTATAGTCTAAGGTATGTGTCTGGAAACTCAAACAAGTCTGTGGAACAGGTGAGTACACAGTTTGCCTGAAAATATGATTGTGGTCAATAAGTACAAAGTTAAATTGTCAAACTGCTTAATACTGTGTTAAACAGTAAGTCATCAATCTTTCCACCTGCTAGGGCATCTAGCAAGAGATACTGGTATATCATAGGTTTGCGCAGTTAGTCTGCTCTCCTCTTCTGAGGTATGGATACAAACAGCTCTGCCAAAGCTTCTAATTAGTAGTGTTCCTGTTTGCAACAAGCATACATAAAACATCTATCACCTACATTAAAGTTTAAAAACATTTACTACAGATGCAAAGCTCATCAATTTCTTAAACCACCCAGACAACATCTCTTACAAATACTTTGATATGCAACTGTTAGAAAAATTAAGCTCTTGTGCTAATCAAAATTTCCTTAATTTTCATATTTGGGTGATCGTCCTAATCAATCTACACAATCAAAACATAATTGCTATACTCCTGGTTTTGGCTCAGCAAATGGAAATTGACCTAATTAATTTGGATTTTAAGTAGGATTTCTATAGCAAGTACTCCAGGTTTTTCTTATTGTGCTGTGATGAATATACCCATCTTGTAGTCCAATCTCTGCAGTCATTTGACCAGTTACTCTGGAACTTGGTTCTTGGTCTTTATTCATGGTCTTTGATCTTCTGTTTAAAACTTTGCTCAGTTTTTAACTTACTACATAATATGATTAAAAAAACCCTGTGATTAAAAAAAAAATAGAAGAAAAGAAAAGAAGGAAAAAAGGAGAGAAAAGGTAAAAAATAGAAAGAAAGAAAAAGAAGACAGGAAAGAGGAAAGAAAAAAGAAATACCACTGTTTTGGGGAGATAATATGACTGTTATAAAAAAAAATTCACTCTGACTTCTAAGTATACAGTTGATGGCATGTGAGACTGCTCAATTACATTTACCTTGACCATGATAAGGGCATTTTCTGAATGATGACTTCTGAAATGATCAGGGGCAGGGGAGTTGCTTAGTTTTGACAATACACAGTATCTTCACAGAATAAAACTGGTTTCAATGAGTCTGTTTTTTCCTCAGTACATTACATTTTACCTAGTTACTCAAGTGTCCCACAAAGAAAAAAAAAAAAAAAGCCATGTTTTATCTTTCCTGTTATTTATTTTCTGAATATTGAACACACCCCCATTTGGGTTATGAACTATCATTTTCTCTTAAAACTCTTCAGATAATTGCTATTCACAATTAAGCTACTTATTGTGGGAGAGAACTCCCACAATTTCAGTAACAATATGAAGGAATGGAAAAAAGTATGAATCGGGAATGAATGGAAATAAAACAATGGAAAAATAACTTTAAAACATTTTATATTGTCTATCGTGTATAAGTTCATATTTACTCTCCCAGTCCCATGTGCAGTAATACATCTCTGACATTTTTCTGTATAGTTCAAGTATTTTGGCAAGATTTTCTTCCACTGAATAGTACGCTTTGTCCTTACTAAATGTAAAGTGGGAGACTGACAATTATTTCAACAGCAGCAAGAAACTTTACAGTTGCTACAAACTCAGTTACGCTTTGTACTAGAGCAATAACAATCACAATTTGTGCACGCCTTCCCAAGAATTTCAAGAGATTGTTTGATCAAAGGGGTTTGTTTTGTTTGTTTGCTTGTTTGTTTTGAGGATTATTTTTTTTTTAATCCTATGTAATCAATTCTTAAACTAAGTCCTTGATGTAACCGTGACCTTTGGAGTAGGGTTTTGGTTTAGGGAGTACTCCTACATATATTCAAACACCTGCATTACTGATGTAACTAATCTCACCATACAATTTTGCACAGGTTTTGCATACCCAATAAATATAAGCTTTCCACTGATTTTAATGAAGAGTGGTCCAGTGGCACAGGCTAAAAGTTCTGTTTTGTTTGAAGCGATTATCCTTAGTTTAGCCCATGATTTACGCAAGAAGGAAGGATGAGAATGTACTCTAAACTTGTGCTGCATTCCATACAATTTTATTTCATGTCTCTTCAAAGATGTTATTTTACTTTCAGTAATAGACTTTTAATGCAAAAAATGATTATATAACACATATTACATGTGTGATCTTTCACAAAGTACTAATTTCTATAGTCTATCACAAACCTGCTTAGGGGTGATGGATGTGTTTCCAGATGAAACTAAGTGACCAGTAACAAAAGAAGCTACCAAATTAAGTCATGCAATAGTTTGAGGGGTTTCCCGGAAATGGACTTCAAAGGCAATGGGCTGAAACAATAAGTGATAGCAGTTGTGTGTATGAACATTTGCATGTGTGTGAGGGAGTGCACATATATTGAGAATCAGAGGGAAGATGGAAAGCCAACAGGAAGGGAGAAATGTAATAACCTGGGGAGGCAGGCTTGGAAACCAGTCTCCTACATTTGCTCTGACCTTTGCTGGTGGAAACAATCAGACAGGACTGCACCAAAAAAACCCCACGATATACCTAGCAAGATCCACTCCGACAAGGCTGCAAAGATGATTTAACACAAACCTGTCAAGCATACTGCATTCCGCACTAGGTTCATATTGCTGACTACCACCTTGCAGATAGAGATACTTTGTACAACTGTGGCATGTTGTGACAGCCTCCTCCTCTGTATATCCCCAAGCTAGTCACTACTGGTTACCCTCTTCTGTTATGGATGAGCTCACGGTTATCTGCCTAGTTCCCACCATGGCATGAGTGCAGAGTCACAGTGCTGCAGCTGGGCTACTGTGGAGGAGTTAAAGTTCACATATTCCTGCCTGCAGTGCATATCCAACATGTCAGGTTAGCATTATGCAGCCCTTTCTTATCACATCTTCTGATGTGCCAGACACGTACTGCCATTCCATGTCCTGACATGTGGATTCTCACCTGTCTGGGAGTACCACACTTCAGAAGTCTGGTAGCTACAAGGGTCAGAAAGGCAGAAACTGAATAAAAAATAATGTAAATGTAATTCAGTTGAAACTGCTACTACAACTCTTAAGTTTAACAGTTCCTCTGTGTCTATAATACATCAGTTCTGGTTCTGTGTCAGTGATATACCAGACAAAAGGCTTCATGAAAAAGGTTTAGGGTTTTTTTAGTTATTTTTATTGTAAATTTTTAAAAAATAAAATAGCCTAAAGCAATTGTTTCTTGAGTCTGTCTGCAAAGTATGATGGGTATGTTAACTACAGAACTAGAGGGGTGTGCAATCCTATTAACCCAAAGTTAAAAGATAATAACCCGGCCTTCCAGAATCAAGCAAATTAATAGAAAGTTTTTAAAATAAACATGATCTCTTTTTACTTGTGTAGTCTGTCTGGCAGGCACTGATTTACAGTAATCTGTATTCAGATCTGGATCAGGTTTAGGTTCAGTTGCTATGGCTCCCTGCTTTAAGCTCTCCTTCCACATTCACCTCTCTCTCCCATAACCTTTTATGACAGATTTATTGTTAAAGAAATTAAATTTTGGTTTTGTGGAGGTTGAAGAATAAGCAGTACTTTCCTTGTCCATTATTTAAAGCTCAGACAGGGCTGTATGGGAGAGGACGAGGCAGAACACGCACCATGAGACCATTTGGCAACCCTGGGTAACCACTATACAGACCATTGCCCTAAGGGTACATACTGGCCAAACTTGGCTGTGGCTCCCGTGAGGTGTGAGATGCATCTCCCTTCCAACCTCAGATAAACTACACTTGTGTTTAAACGTAACCACACTCCACCCCTCTGGGCTGAGGAGCTTTCGCCTTCCCCTACTGTCTGCCCCCACTGCTCCTAGGGAGTTTTGCCATTGGTTTTAATAAGCTGAAAATTTTACTTGATGTGGATTTCTTATGAGAGCTCTTGCAATAGTCAAATTAAGAGAAGCAGTGAGATCAGCTAGCATTTAAATAAATATTGACAAAACTATTTGCCCAGTGCTACCACTATGGAATATACCTACTGAATTTATTAGTTACAAAAGGTGCTCAGAAAATTTCATCCTTTCTATAAAATGCCAAAAGCTATCCCCCAAGCCTAGTAGGGAATAACACTTTCATCTCTGTTGTGGAATTTTGTTTGTTGGTATAAAACCTATAAAAGAAATGGTAAGAGATATTGCACCTGATTCTGCATCCCTTTACCTCTTTTTGAAAACCACAGAAATCAAAGGATAAAATAACTTAAAAGTAGCAGGATACCACAACAGTAACACTGTAATGGTGGAGTAATGTTGCAGTTTGTACTTACTGTGATTTAGGATATACTCTACAGACCTTTGGAAAGATTTATGGTAAATAGTATTATTTTTTTTCCATCCTACTGATAGTGATACACTAAATAGTAAATTTAATCTACTCTCCCCTGGTAAATTTAATGTACTCTTTTACCCTTTTCACTCTTGTTTTTTTTAAGCCAACTTTAGTGTACATGTAGACATATGTATACATCTACCAGAGCTACACCATATTTGTGAGAGTAAGGATATTGCACCCTTCACCTGTTTACAGCTAAGAGAGTAAATTAAATGGGAGAAAAAGAAATTAAAGTGACTATGAATGTTCTCATTTATCTACCTATCTTCCTTAATAAAACTTTCTCTACAAGTACAATTTCTTCCAAGACACTTACCACCAGATGAGCACTTCACACATTTTGCTCATACTGTCTACAAAAGACCTCTCACAACATTGAATCTTATCAACATGATGTACTGTAATGACATTCTCTCAATAAGAATAATTTATTTTATGAAGTTATACTTTTTTTTTTTTAAATAGATTTAAAAGCGTATCTTATGCGTAAAGGACAAAGTCTCCTATCCAGATCATCTCAGTACTGAACTATGAGTCTTTGCTATGCTATAGTTTGATTCATTTGTTAGACAAAAAACCCCAACTCATTTAATTCAGTTTATGGTTACAAAGTAGTCCCTACTTGCACAGAGCTGCATTACAATATAGAATAGCCACTATTGCCATCTGCAGCAACTGGCATAAATGTTGTTAGCTAGAAGGTCGAACCACATTGTTCATCTTAAGGCCATTTCTCTATTCCAGAATTAAGACATCTTAGTAAAGTCCTCTTGGAATTGCATACCTTGTAATTCTAGGTAATTATTTTAATACAGTACCTGCTGGTACTTTAGAGTAAGGAGTATTTGTTCTGTACAAACATTAATATAAACTGTGATGTCTGATTTCATGCAGTTCAGTGTACTACAGTGGCATATGCAGGACATATGTCAAAACTAGGGAGGTTTAACTTAATGGATAATGAACACACAAATCAAAATGGCCCATGGCTAGTAAGCATTGCAAAGTTGGCCAGAATTATATACAGTATGTACACATATTAAACTTTACTCATGACTCATGTAGAGTTATTAATACACCTTGAACTCTTAAGAAAATCTCACATATTTCCAAGAATCAACATTTCATATTTTGCATTAGCCAGTGTATGGTGTTTGACATCTTAATGCCTGATGTTGTTCCATTACTCTCAAAGCAGCAATAATATCTTTTGATTTCCTCATCTATGATATTCATAATAGATAACTTGGATTGCTAAGAGTTTAAAGATTGACCTCCGAAAGGGGTTGTGATGTTTCTTGTGTTGCCTGGATTTTAGCCAATAGCCCTTTTCTGACACAGCTGCTTAGATCAGCAGCATCTGGATTTGTATGGCCATGGACAAAGTTATATGCTTGAGCCTTTCTTTGCATGTCACGTCATAATCTTTTGCCAGCAGTTTTGCAGGAATGCAGAGCTGTCTTTGACACCACCCTTTTCAGCATTATCACCCATTTTACGATTTCAGTGTTCATGAAGCTGAAGGGATGCTCAGACGCCTCAGTATGCAGCACTGCCATTTCTAGTGGAAGACATAACTTTCCTTCAGAGGGAAGAAGATGTAAGACAAATCCAAACCTGAAACACCAGGCTTCAGCAATTCAATTGCAGCAGTATTTCGTTTTTTGTTTATGCTGTCCTAAAGAGAAACAGTCTCAGCATAAAGAACATGTAGCTATTTGCACAGAAACAAAATTTCCTTTGTCATTTGATACTTTCAAAAGCAAACCAGACAATGAAGCCATGTTTTATTAAAAAAAGTTAGCACTATTTAATGTTTTAGAGCATCGAAGCATGGGAACACAGTATTTAACCAATTAGCATAGCTGATATTGCTACATACGCATTGTTTTAAACACAGGAAGGTTAGAAAAAAATATGGGAGATCTGCATTGAAAGTGTATTCATCAATTTTCTTTTTGGAAATTAAAATAAACTGAATCAAATTAAGGTTACCTTGAATAAATAGTCCACTTAGTGGAACACTTCAGTTTAAATAATCTACTTCCAGGGGTATTTAGAATTCCTTTCAGAATTCACTTCTTACTTTCCATAACCATCAATGCCCTTTTAATAGCCATTTGTGGCTTAGTGATCACTTTCAGGTTCTCTTTTATTATAGAAATGACACTGTGAAAGTCCTAAGTGGTCCTCACTGAGTTCTAAAATTAACATCGAGAGTTAAAACATCCAGAAAATAATGTACCTTTGCTTAAAACGCATGTGGGCTTGTGAGAGAGAGGAATTTTTTTTTTTTTTTTTTAATTAGTGCCCTCATTTTCTTCCAGTTGCTTTTCTTTACATCTTTGTCTGATAGAAGTCTGGATGTGCTACTTCTGGTTTCTCCATTTTCCTACAAAAACATCATTCCAGACTAAAATATTGCATATATGTGCACATTTGAGGCCTGCAATTAAGACATGGTTACTTTTGAACTGATGATTTGTCTGCTAGATTAGAATCCAGTTCAAACTTTCAGATTATTCAATGAGCACAGCCAACAGGAGATAGAAGAGTGATGAATCTCTTACCTCTATAAAAGTGTGATCCTGAACACAGAAGGACAAATAGTCTTCAACTTTATATTATTTTCATCAATTCTTGTCCAAATTTATGATTTCAAAGGTTGTATTTCAAGCCCTTCTCATTTAACAGGCCACATTTTCAACTCTAATGGTTAACTGTATAACAATTAAAATTAACTGAAGCTACAACTAAGACCTAAAAACTAAGGCTTGAAATGAAATCTAAAAGTTTATGGACCTGAGTGAACTATTTAGGACGGATGAATACTCCAATATTGTCCTGCATTCCTAGTTTTGAAAGTTGAACTAAATTACTCCATCTACAGAATGGACATAGGAAGGAATGAAGTGTTGTAATTCCCAGGTTAACATTACAAAGTTGGGCCAGTTTATTATGATTATTTAGTCTAACCCCTGCCACACATACGCCAACACAACAATAATTTGAAGCTGAACAATCTCTTAAAATCTCCTTGAAGCTGAAGCCTCTGCATTTCCTCTCCCGCCTTGAAAAAGCTCCTCAGACAAACAGCGTTTATTAGTTTATATGTAGGAATAGACTCAAGTTAAGAAAAAAGTACTCTTCTTCTGTTATTTAACAACCATTGATGAACTATTTAGCTTTCTAGATAATATTTCCTTCCTTAAATCATAATTATTAGTCTTCAAACAAGAAAACTATAAAGGAGGAATATGAATAATGGAAATCCTCACTTCAAGGTACAACATTCCAACATCTTTCTGAATTGCTAAAGCATATCAAAGTTAGACAGTCCATCTGGAGTCTGCTTAATTTTGAATTATGCAATAAGGGCTGTAAACTCAAAAAGCCACAAGCTAATATTGTAACTTTTATATTTTGAGGACATGTAGTTTGGATTTTTTGTCAAAGTATTACAATTGTTAAGTTTTACCTCTAAAATCAGTGATTACTGAAAGAGTTAGCATAATGTTCCCAATTATCAGTTTAATATTATTTTGTTAATTTTTACAATACATTTAGTAAATATATCACGGGAGGAAAGTTTTTCACAAAAATCATTATGTCAATATTCTGTCTGGGGAGCAGATTTCTAAGATTTTTGCAACAGAAAAAAGCTTACAATCTTCCAAAAATCTCCACCATTTATAGAGTTAAATACCTTAAAGATTACTTCCTTGCCAACAACTTCCCTTTAAGAGAAAATATTAATCATAAAATAACATTTTATACTGCAGTTTGATATATGCCAATTCTAGGTTTTCTTCATAGTGTTTTCAAAGGAGCTGTTTAACAAACAATTTCTTTGGGCAGAACAGCAGTGGTTTAAGATATTAGTGTCCCTCAACTGAACCACAGAAGTAACTTAACACATTTGACTTTCAAATGAACTGGTCTAGAAGTACTCAAATGATTTCAGTTTTGCATAGAACAACTTCCAGAAAAGAAGAGGTAACTGGGGAGGCCACATATTCACTCATTAAAGATACATACATAATAATTCATTTTCCCAAATTTTCACCAAAATCAACCTGTTGCCTTATTTTTCAAAGAACAGCTCAAATACGTGCTTTTCCCATCTCGTAATTTTTTTTCTGTTCCACTGACGGACATAAATTAGAACACAAGGAAACAGCTACGTGTTATCATTTTATGCATAACATAATTTGTCATGAGTCCAAAGTAAAATAATACCTATAGAATTATAAAGTATACATCAATAATGATTGGAAGAGTCAGATTTTTCCTAAATTTTATAGGAGAGAGAAGATAAAGCAATAGCTTTGCAGAATCGCTGTTATTTTCTCACTTTTTTTTTTTACTTTTTTGCACTGTGTGAAGGTCCCAGTTTCAGTAGGTCACTGTTGTCCAACAGAAGACCTGACAGTATGGAAGACTGAGCCCCAGTTCAAAAATACTTGACCAAAACTGCTTAGTACAGTTTGACCTTGTTACATCACCTTTTTCTTTTTCCCATCTGAATTTTGATTTTTTTTTCATTTTTCAGAACAAATACCTAATCTTAAATGAGCCTGCAGATCAGCCTTGTCCTTCCCCCTGCCCCTTTTTTCCAGAAGTCCCAGAGCAGCACAATACTACTTTTGAACTACAACAAGAGTAAAAGAGGTTACTCACAAATAATGGTGTATGCATTAGTGCTTAGAATACTGTATCTCTTGTTGTTCTATAAAATTTTATTATGCATGGTGAATGACATATTTGAATGGCTACTGTGGGATGAATACCTTATGTTTCAGCCATGATCTGAAACTTGCATTTCATTTGGGGGTGGTGTCTTAGTATGTCATTTAATCTCATGGAGCATTTCCAAACTGAATCCTTTAAAGAAAGGTGAGGATCACACCACAGGACAAATGTGGGAACTGGTGCTGTCTGGTAAGCCTGAAAAGTAAGCAAAACTTTCCGGAGAGGGGAGAGGAAAGCAGTGACCATCACTTACGAAATACACACTGAAGAAAAGAAAAGATTGGACAAACCTCATGTAGTTATGTAGTTTTCTTCTTTAATAGAATAATTTGATTAGATGTATACTTAAAAGCCACCAGTAAAAACTCTATTGTGCAAATGCATCAAGGTCTGCCTTCCTTCCAAGCTGCTGAGGTCCTGAAAATGTACTTTTTCAACTTAATGTAATTTGAAATAAGTATATTGATTTCATATTTCTTATGTTAGAGTGTTGTTGACCTTGGCCAGCTGCCAGACACCCCCATCCAGTCACTCCCTCGCTCCCCCCCTCCTCAGCAGGGCAGGGGAGAAAATAAGATGAAAAATCTCATGGGTCAAGATGAAGACAGGGACATCATGTACCAATTACCTCAGGGGAAAAACAGACTTGTCTTTGGGAAAATTAATGTAATTTATTGCCAGTTAAAATAGATCTAGACAGTGAGAAACAAAGACAAAATTAAAATGACACCTTACCCCCTTCCTCCCAGGCTCACCTTCGCTCCTTCACTCCGGACTCCTTTACCTGACCCCGCTCGGGCACGAGGGGTGCCGGGGAAGGGGGGCTGCGGTCAGTCCGTACCAGGTCCTCCCTCCTCAGGCTGCTCCCCTGGCCCAGCGGGGCCCCTCCCCAGGCCGCAGCTCCCTCAGGAGATGGATGTCCACCTGCTCCGGCGGCGGCTCTCCAGGGGACTCTCCGGGGGCGGCTGGAGCCCCCTCCTCCCGCTCTCCCCTCGGGGCTCGCAGGGCTGTTTCTCGCCCTTTTCCCCTCGCCGCCGGGCAGCGTTTTGCCCTTGTTCAGCTGCGCTTTCCCCGAGGGCCTCGGCTGTGCCCTGCCGCGGGGCCGCGGGAGCCGGCCTCTCCTCACAGAGACATATATAAACATACATACATAAATATATGTATTCATTGAAAATACATTATTGGTTCAAATTTTCAGGAAATACAAACTGTACAATTATTGGTTGTTGGGAAATAGAGTCGGTTTCAACATCCTAAATGTTCAAAACACTCATCGGATTTTACATAGGCTTTATTTGAGAAGCCTCATATGCAAAAAAGCCACTTTTGCAATGCTAGCAGGTAAGCACCTGAGCTTTCTCACCGAAGAGGTTTACCTAGTGAAAATTCAAGAGAAATTTAAGGAAATTAGTTTGGGGGATATCTTCCTTACCAGACAGCAGCATGGAGAGGCCAGTCAGCCATTTCCTGCGTCAGTGGCAGCCTGTTTAGGGTCCATCTTCATTTTGAGTCCCCAGTACCATTAGGGGACACACAGCCTCCATGTTTCTTTAGACTTTCTCAGTACCACATACAAATTTTTTTTTCTTCATGAATGTTATATTATTTTAAATCTGGAATAGTGGAAAAGTTCCACAGCAGTTGGAACTTCTCATAACTTTTAATCTAATAGTTGCTTAACCTGTAATAAAATTGGTTATCTCCAGGAATAGCTTGTTACTCAGTGATGCTCGATACCAGCATAAATAAGAAAGACAGATGCTGTACAAAATGCAACACATTTCATGATAACATCAGCAAACCCAGCGTACCTCTGAAATTGTAGCACAATTATTTTACAGAAACACTAAAATATATATGAAGCAGATGAAGACATACTAAGCATGCTAAAATAGCTAGAGTTTGCTTTGTCTCAAGAGAGCATATGTAACAGCTTAAACCTGGCTTTACATTGCAGGTGGAAGAACAGAACCTGTCTGCACAGCTCTATCTTACACTGACCTAAGCAGAGGCATTAGAGGTCATAGCAGTGCTGTTTGTCTTAATGTTTAAATCTGGTCTGTATAGTCTGAAGACACAATGAAGGTAAGGCTGTTTACACACTATTTTCAGTTATTTTTCAGCACAACAGATTTAATGACATCAGAATGAATTAACTGACACTCTCTCCTCCCCATACTCGCTGTTAATAGAAGATAATTCAAGTTGCACTTGAAAAATAGGACAGACCAGATTTATTGTTCCCTATGGAACCTTAATTCTGCTGCCCCGTATATCCATTCTGTCCACTGAATGAAGCTGAAGTCCTGTGGACAAAATAGGAAATAAACATACTGCCAGGGACTCTTACAATTAAGACATGCTGCCTGATAACAGGGTGGTTGGCATATGCCTATACGAATCACCAGTAAGGACACCACCATACAATTAGCATACATACCCTAAAATTTGCTTTGAAAAAACCCACACTTTTAATTAAAAAGTTTAATACTTTTAAACTTACTTACTGCATGTGAAATAAGTTGTACAGGTTTAAACATTCAAACATGCATTTCTATTGCATGTGTAATTTAATAATTACTTTGAAACTTCTTACACACCTGCCCTTCTCTGTACGGGAGACACTCTCAGGCATGAAGGCCTCCAGTGTACTTGTGACCAGTGCAGGGGAACAAGACGCTTACTGGGGCTGGTTGAAGTGTCTGCCTCACTTTTACATAGGTTTTTGCACAATCTAGGCTATCCACAGTTATATCACCCCTCTCCCCACTACCAGACTCCCCCACAAGGGACTGTTTTTTTCATTATTTATTGCTTTCTAACTTAGATGGTCAGCAGAGCCACCTTGCTGGTTATGCCACCCCATGACAATCTCCTTGGCAGTTAGTTGTTGCTACTTGGGTCACTACCACCTTCTGATCTCCCATCCCAAATGTGTTACAAGGATGAAAAACTAGAAACAGTTCAATTGTGCAGTTTTGTGCCTTTACAGCTGTACTGGTTTCGGCTGGGATAGAGTTAATTGTCTTCCTAGTAGCTGGTACAGTGCTATGGTTGAGTTTGGTGTGAGAAGAATGTTGATAACACACTGATGTTTTCAGTTGTTGCTAAGTAATGTTTAGTCTAAAGTCAAGGATTTTTCAGCTTCTGATACCCAGCCAGCAAGAAGACGGGAGGGGCACAAGAGTTTGGGAGGGGTCACAGCCAGGGCAGCTGACCCAAACTGGCCAACAGGGTATTCCATACCATGTGACATCATGTCCAATATATAAACTGGGGGGAGTGGAGCTGGGGGCAACTGCTGCTTGGGGACTACCTGGGTGTTGCTTGGCAGGTGGTGAGCAATTGCATTGTGGATCACTTGTATATTCCAATCCTTTTGTTATGATTATTGTCATTTTCTTATTGTTATCATTATCATTTTCTTCCTTTCTGTCCTATTAAACTGTCTTTACCTCAACCCACAAGTTTTACTTTTTTTCCCTGATTCTCCCCCCCATCCCACGGGGCTGGGGGGCGGGGGGTGGGGGGGGGAGTGAGTGAGCGGCTGCGTGGTGCTTAGTTGCTGGCTGGGGTTAAACCACGACAACAGCACATACCTGAACCATCAGAACAAGGCAGATGTACTCCAGGGCTTTTAGGTACACAAATAATTCTGTGACAGTTATCTTTTGCCTTGTTTTCCCAGTGCATACCAGAATCATCTAAGGAGTTAGAGCTGGGCAGATGTGAGGGTCTCACTTAACTGAATGGTGCTTTTGGGTAGGCTTCACCCCATGATCTGTGACTACTTCCATCAAAAACAAAGGTGGCTTTGCTCATTTCCATTTTTACAGGTCATCAAAACCTCTGAATACATTTCTAAAAAAAAAAAGGACTAGTCAGGAGATTTATAGGGGTAAAATATACCTGAAAAAAGTTTTATTAATATAGATATGCTTGGATCTTTGGACTGTTAGCCAAGGTGAGATTCAATCACACCAACAATAGAAAAAGAGTACTGGCTATTACTATCCTGACTGATTGCTTTAGACATACTCACAAAAGGACAGGGAAGTCTTTTCAAACTATAGTAGTAAGTGAAGACCAGAGAATAAGGAATGCCCAATTGTAGTTAGAGGGGTGATTGCTACCAAATGTAGTTCTGAATGGCAGATCAAAGCCAAAGCAGAAGCAACAATAGTATCTCACTCACAAAAGAAAAACTAATTTCTACTACTTGTTACATTTTTAGCAAACAAACGAGACTTTACAATTACAAGGAAAAAAGGATTTTTAGAACTGCCTATGAGTTTAAATAAAATACCTCTATATATTTATAAAGATGATTTTAAAGGATGATTGCTGATTTGCTGAAGCCTACTGGATTCTACAGACTTAGTCATCAAGGTTTTCTGACTTTGAATTAGAAGCATTATAATTGTATATTCTGAACCCAGAAGAGCAAATCTAGATGGAACTAAGTCATTAACCTGAAGGATATGGCTGATTTTTCTAAACATCTATTAAAAAACATCATGAGTACTTGTTTATCTGCACTTCTATAAGCTCTCAGCGTTGATTCTATTTATTTTTCTGCATCTAATTACTTTGCATAATGATATGTTTATACTACTGGCAATCTCTTTTAGAGTGGAATTATGCATACAGTATCCATATAGATCTGATCAAAACTGAAGAGGGTAATACAGATATTATTAAAGTAAAACTTTTTAAAGGAAAAAAAGCTTCATAAAGCATTTAAAAAACTCACCAGCTTTCAAGGAATAATGATCACATCTTTTGTGAGTTGGACATTCTTTTTGAATATTCATAAAATAGTGATGAAATCCTGTCTTGTGGGAATTTTGCTATTCATCCCAATAGCATCAGAGATTCCTCCTGAATTCTTCAGCTGAGTTTACGTTGTCCTCTTTGTTCTAGAGACAGCTCTGACAAATCTTGTGAAGACAAGATTCAAGTGAGGTTTCCAGTGTCTTCAGATTGCATCTGGATGCTACATATTGTAAGGGCAACCTTTTCTGTGTTATGCTGTTTTCTTTTGGTAAAGATATTATCAAATTAAAAAAAAATATATATATAGTAGTGAAGATAACAGGAAGGAAAGACAGTTAATTTTATTCTTCTTGAGATCAAAAATGAAAATGAGGGAAAGTTCAGAACATTTACATTTATCTCAGCCAAGTCTCATGTTCTTCATTTCATTAGTTATCTGAAGCACTTTACTTTGTGGTTTACAAATAATTTTCCTGATGTTCATGTTCTGTGGCAAAAGGTAATAGGCCTAGCCATCTCTTCTATATTCTGCTTTATTCCAGGATTTGGCTACAAACTCACACTAGATTCTTTTTCCTTATAATCACATTTTTTTTCTTCATTCCTTCTTCCTTCCTCTCACTGAAAGTATGTGCACTCTTAAAGGTGAGGAAATGTCTTTCCCTTCATAATCGATGATGTAGTTCTCCTCTGAAATTAATTCCAGTTGCATATGATAATGTGATTCTGAGTAAACTCTTTGAAGTTGAGTGCAGTTTATATGTTGGCAAATACAACAGTCATTTATCATCTCTGGGATGAGCCTGGTATCTTTCTGCCCCCAAAGCACACGAATTCATTTTCAGATTGCTCTTAGGCCAGTTCAGCAGGTGGCTGACATGAATTGGCATTACAAAGCAAAGAATGGAAAGATCACATCTGGAAATCATGACTGATACTAACAAAAGTCAGTTGCATAGCTCAGAAATCAGTCCATCACACAGATAGGAATAGAGGAAGGAGAGGTAAAAGTTCTATTCAGGCATGAAAAGGCTCCTTCTTTTGGGATACTTGTGTTCCTTCTGCCACTGTCCCAATATAACATCCAGGACTGCAACTGTTTAGTTGTGGATTTTGCACAATACACCACACAAGCAACCTATGCCATTATATGTTTATGTTATTCTGCTTCTGTCATGCAACATACCTATGTTTTCAAGAACAAAGACTGTTTTGCAAACAAAAGTGCTGAACAAAAGGCTGGATCCTGTTAACCAACTGAGCAATAATTTGGTCTTTAGGATTATCAGTGATTGCTTTCTGAATTTATTTTGCAATGCAGGCCTGACCAAACCATTCTGGTAGCACCTTCTTTATTATTAAAAAGAAAAAAAAGTATAAAAGGTATCTAAAAATAATAATTGCAGTTCTAAAATATATCATTGAGCATATCCACCATTTTTTCATTCCTCTCCATTGATTTCTCAGACAAGGGAAAATGATAATTGGTGATTTAACTATGTTGTAAGACAGATTTGAAGGAACATAATATGTTTATTTTTGAGCTATAAATTTAAATACTCATCTTTAATAGTTAATAGACTAATACTGAAGTTTATCACTCAAACCTGTATTCCTTTTAGGTCCATGAATTTGCTTCAGCTGCTTGTTAATTGGTTTTTCACAGAAAGTTAAAACAGTTTGCCGCTAAAATACTAGTAACAGTGACGTTATTATGAAAAAAAACAACTAGGAGAAAACTGTAATTTCTTTTAAATAATTATGATGAAATTTTACAGAAACTTGATACAGAAAAGCTAGTGTCTTTTACGTTCTAGATGTGATTTAACTTTGGAAAGAACATGTCAGGAACTGTGACTAATAATTTTCTACAGATCTGTCACCTATACAACTGAGGGCAAAGTTTATTTCAAAGTATTTTTTAAAATATATACATAACTGTATAGTGTGGAATAATGTGGAACTGGAGTAGAATTTTCTCCTGTTTTTCTGTGGTTTTCATAACTTGTCATATCCAAAATTTTTAAAAAGACATTTTCATATTTGCTTATTTATTGGTGCTGATATAAATAATAATAAAATAAAAAATAAACACAAATCCAAACATCCATATTTCTGATGTCTTTTGGTTTTGTTTTTAAAAAAAAACTTCAAACTTTTTTGCTTTTCATTACTACATCAGAGCTTACAGTTTCATTTTACAGTAGTACTTAGCTTTATATTCTGTATATATATTCCAAGATTTTTTGTTGTTTAACATGAAATTGAATTTGAACTGAATCTATTCCATATAAATTAATTTTGTCTATGTAAGGGAATGGTAAATGTATATATAAATGTTCTTGCACTGAATCCTTGCTGAGAAATTTTGTCTCCATTCTATATACTTAATGAATGGGCTGAATTTGGTTTCTGCATCACAGAAATGTTCCATATGTTAAAGTATAAGGAGTTTGCTTTAATATACTTGTTGCTCAGTATAACAGTTAATATAGTTGTTGTGTAACTCTCTACATGAATGAGAACTTGTTCGATTTCAATGTGTAAATTGTATTTAGCCAGCTTAAAACAAGAACTGGGGGCTGATCATGAGGAAGCTAACAGCTTCCTATCTAGCTGTGATAAGATAAAAGGAGACACTTGTTTTCATTCCTGATAGTCATTCCTTCATTTTCACGTTTACTAGCACTCATTAATCATTTTTAATGTTTCTGTGAACAATATAAAAATGAGTTGGCCTCATGTTCTGTGGAAAATGTATGGAAGTGCCAACCTGGTTTTAACACTTCATAAGACATTTAACTATGGTATTAAATTTCTCCAAACCTGGCTGAAGATTAACCATCTCTTCTTTGTGGCATATTTTAGATCATGCAAATTCAAGAAAATGATGGCCATAATATTCTACTAGTGGATATCAAAAATTAGTTCATATCTCTCATTCAATTGTTTTAAATGCCTACTTCCAGAGATTTATTCAGAGGACATATGGCCACTTAAGTTCTGCCAAGGTCATTCTACCATGCAATGTTCAACTTGCATGAAGTCAAAACAATTATTTGTGCAAATAGAGATATATACAAAAACTGAAGCACAAATCTGCTACATAACATACTTGGTAACATTTAATTGACTAAAAAGATTAGATTGGTACTCATGCAAAGGCTGATGTTTATCGCAGTGTCTCAGCACTTGGCAGAAGATAAATAAACCCACACATCTGTTGCATCTTTCTTTCATTCTGTCCATATCTCTGGTCCTCAGTGCCATTACTGTAATTGAAATGCTTTAATTTACATACAAGAACTTAAATGTATATTAGTTATACAGTGTGAAATGATGTATTGTTAGTTGTCATGTTAAAATCTGTAAAAACATGACCTTAACAGCATCTTACAATTACCAATGTGACAGCTAAGAAACCTAAGGACTGGTCTTCAGAAATAGCATGCCTGAAAGCAATTCCAAAAGCACACTCAAAAAAATTTTTGAAACCCTTGTTCATGATGTGACATGGTTTATCAGTATCTGAGTGTCCTCAAATTCTGGACAGCTGTGTTTAAGTATCACCTGGTTTATATAGCTCTTTAAAGCACTGTCTGTATCAAGAGCTAGTAATGAGCTGCATTCTCTGTCTTTGCTAATAAGTTTGTACAACGAACAGATCTAGAATTGTGCACCATGAAAACTTTATGTATTTAAAGCTAATGGAAACTCAGAAGTGATGGGGGTCTCTTTCAATTACTGATCTGCCAAGGAAAAGCAGATGGGACTGTGAACTGTGTGAACATATTTGTTGACAACCAGACCAGGTCATGAATCATCCTAGGTCCACCTAGTAGAAGATGTATCATAAAGGCAGCTCTATCTAATAGTGGTGGAAGCTTTGACAGACAAGTGTCTATCAGCAAGGGAGACTCCATTAGCAGAGTTGTGGTTTTAGAAAATCTTTAAAGCTGTCTAATATCAGTAGCAACTTCAGTAACAAAAGAGTCTATAAAGGAAATCTTTACTCCAGCTCAGATTTCTGCTTCAAGGAAAATAGTGATTAACAATGATACTTGTCAAGATGTTGGACCTCTGCTCCAAAACTATATAAACTATTCTGAGTTAACTTGGCTTCAGAATCTGTTGGGTTGTCGTGGGTTAACCCCTGCCAGCAACTAAGCACCACGCAGCTGCTCACTCACTTCCCCCCCACTCAGTGGGATGGGGGAGAGAATCGAGAAAAGAAATAAAATTCGTGGGTTGAGATAAGAACGGTTTAATAGAATATAAAAAGAAGAAACTAATAATGATAATGATAACACTAATAAAGTGGCAGCAGCAATGATAAAAGGATTGGAATATACAAATGATGCACAGTGCAATTGCTCACCACCTGCTGATCGACGCCCAGTTACTCCCCAAGTGGTGATCCCCCTGCCCCCACTCCCCCCAGTTCCTATACTAGATGGGACGTCACATGGTATGGAACACCCCATTGGCCAGTTTGGGTCAGCTGTCCTGGCTGTGTTCTGTGCCAACTTCTTGCGCCCCTCCAGCTTTCTGGCTGGCTGGGCATGAGAAGCTGAAAAATCCTTGACTTTAGACTAAATATTACTTAGCAACAACTGAAAACATCAGTGATATCAACATTCTTCTCATACTGAACTCAAAACATAGCACCGTACCAGCTACTAGGAAGACAATTAACCCTATCCCAGCTGAAACTAGGACACAGGTGAAACACAGAAAACACCCTGAAGCAAAATCAGAGTGACACCTGCAGTATCAGAAACATTCTAAAAGGTGGCAAAACCAGTTGAGGAAGTTCTGGCCCACCATGTGTCAGCTTCTTATCCTCACATTCCCACAACTGTTCATGGAACCTCACTGGGCTAATGCAGTGTCTGTGGGACTCCATTGTAAATCAGATCAGGAAAATTTTTATGATTAGAAGAAAAAAAATCTGCAGAAAAAGTTATTTTTACATGGATCATTGAACTATCTAACTTACAGTTTAAATACAAATGTATAGACAATGCTAAGTAAATGAAGAACTACATGCAAGAGCAAAAATGAGCTGAGATGGTACTACCAAAAGGAGCATTCTGTTCAATCACCCAAAAAGTAACTACAAAGCCTACTAAGGGTTTGTGGTTTTTTTTTGCAATATATCTCTCCAAATATAGTAACTAATTTCTTAAGGCTGTCATTTATGTATTCTAGATTAATTTTCACTTCTGCTTTGTCTCGAAGGTTGTCTAATATTAAGAGGGATCTTAGTGCAGCAGGGGAACTCAGTTTTCTCAGTTTTTTGTCAGGGGAGTGTTACATGCACCAGAACGTAGTCATTTATATTTGCAGTGCCAAACACATACCATACAGTCCCTGAGAGTTTTTAGCTGCTCTTCCATGCTTCTGATTACAGAGAGACTCTGATTACAGACTTGCATTATTCAGAAACTCGTCACTGTGTTGCACTATGTGCTTTAGGGCACAGGCCTCAGTTTTGGAATTGTGACAGTCAGGCCTTCCCTTCTGAGGATTTTCATGTTCTTCCCTTTACCACCTTCTGAAATAGGTACACAAATTAGAGAATAGAGAGGCTATTACAGCGCAGTATATTATACTTCCAGGAATCCATTAGCCTTTGTGCTAGGATGCCTGATACAGGCATGGGCAAATCCTCTTTCCCCAGAAATTCTAAAGATTTTTAAAACAAGTCCAAGAGGGCTGAAGTGGCTTCAGGAGTTTCTGACCTTGGAGTTTATGAGCTTCCAAAGCCTTGTGAAACAAACAGTGCGTGAAAAAGGGCCCAGACAGACAAGCTGGAATTAGTATTAGGTGAGAACTCTGTACTTCTTTGATGAAGGAAGTCTGTATTTATGTTCTGAAAAAATATGGATCTTTTTTTTCCCTGAGGAGCTAGGTCATTACCAGAAAGATGGTTGCTTTCTCTTTAAAGCACAGAATTTTATTTCTAGTCAAATACTATGTGTAAGCAATGAGAGATGGTTCATTAGAGAAAAGCTAGAACACACTATTTGGGATTGATAGCTTATTTATTACATGGTGATTAACTGGAATAATTTTTACATCAAAATTTTAATTTACACTTCTCTAAAGCTGTTGATTTAAAGGTAACTTTAGCATTCCTTGGTTAGCTATAGCTCTTTGCAAGTAGTAAATCTGTTTTCTGTGACATTAGGATAGAGTCTTTGTGTTATCTACACAAAGACCATTCCCAGTGTGGTATTTCTCCAGCACTAATGGTAACCATATTGTTGGTACGGTATTGCATATTCAAATCTTGGGTAAAAGACCTAAGACTTTTAATTTAAGTGGATGATTTTGCCAGATGTCACAATTTCAGTCCTTGCTGGTGCTATCCTGTCAATATGAATAAGATGTGCTATAAATTATTTCTGTGTGTATGTGTGAATTGATGAAAGAATAACAATATTGTGCTCAGCATCATGGTGCATACCATGACTAAGAGCAAAATAAATTATTTGCCTCAGAGGTTAGAGGCCAAAAGAAGAAGTTAAGTCTATTTTACTCAGACTTTGAATGACAGAAATATAAAACATCATAAAAACACTGGGCTTACCCCAAATCTTTGTAGTAGGCCTACAGAGGTAGCCTGCATAGGATAGATGCAGTGCTGACCATGGAAATACTTCTGTGATCTATAGTCATATGCCATTAACTGAATTCTGATGGTGGAGAAACAATTTGGCTAAAAAGTTTTGCCTCTCAGTAAGGTCTTGTATATATGGCCAACCCAGTGTTTTGTTTTGGTTTAAGTTAAATGCAGTCTGTAATACTTCAAATGTATGGAATATGTTTTGAATAATATCTAACCAAATAAGTTAATTTGACTTGAAAAAAGTACTATTTGCCCCACACAGACTTGAAAGAAGTGGAATATAAGACTGTAAGGGATTTGAGGATTATGTGGGATTACTTCTTAAGTAATTACTTCCTTTCTACTTGATATTATTTGTATTTTGCTAGCAGTTAAAGTCTCCACAAGCATTTACTTGTATATTACCTACATCCAACCCTTTTTTAGTATGAATTACTTTTTCGTATGGAATTGTGTCTAGCAGAGTAAGGCTGAAAACCTGGCAGAGGTTTTA
Source organism: Aquila chrysaetos chrysaetos (assembly GCF_900496995.4). Taxonomy (NCBI): domain Eukaryota; kingdom Metazoa; phylum Chordata; class Aves; order Accipitriformes; family Accipitridae; genus Aquila; species Aquila chrysaetos. The sequence continues at coordinate 26,903,936 of NC_044006.1, forward strand.
TTTCTCTGAAATGCTTATGATTATTACCAATAATTTTTACAGGTATCAACTGACACTATGCATGTACTTTGTGTGGAAGGAGATGATTTAAGCACAGGACCATGATAAACATTTAGTCTGACTCTCAGTAACAAGCATAAGCATAGCAGGTGAGCACAGATGATTTTTTTGGGGAATTTTCATGACAATGTATACTTTGCATATGTAATGAGAATCCTAAGTTACTGTGGTTAACAACAGCAAATATTACAGATATTATTTCTGGAAGTTATGGCAATGCATAGCGATTCCTAAAGGTCATGTATTGGCATCATCAAACATAATCAAATATGTAATCTATACTTTGCACTGAACTGCTCATTAACCTCAACATTGTGGAACAATCAGTCTCTAGAAAAATAGGTTGTGATAATATGGATGGTAGCTATAGATTTATGCAAGGCCTCTAAGATGCAAATGGGTGCCAGATCTCAGGCAAATAAGATAATAAAATATACGAAAAATGTACCCACTAAGACAACATTAAGCCCAGATGTCAAGGGAATGTGTTTTTGTATAATGTCATTAAAAGACTTCTCTGATTTTTTTCAAATTACAAGGATGAATGAAACTAATCCATTGGATAAGATATGGATTCTAACAGTTGTCCCAAACTGTAATATATTATGAATAAAAGTATTTTCTACAGTGTTCAGTGAGAATGTCCCCTTAACATAAAGTAAGCAAACTAAGAGTTAGGAAAAAAGACATGTTAAGCTTGTCCTTATAAAAGAAGGTTATGAAGTCAGAAAATATATAAAATGTGGGAAGAAAAAACACAGGAAAGGCTGATTAAAATAGAAAAATTTTGGAAGCCTTAGTCAAACAAATCTTTGTTTTCAGCAGGGGTTTTGCTTAAATAGAAAGTTAGTAAAAAATAATCAGGGTTTCAAAATATAAATTTTTGTTGTTATTAACCACAGAAATACAGATAGGGATTTCAGTTTATCCAACATTATAATTCCTCAGGTGGTAATGGAGTGGCCCACTATGAAGTGAGTAAAGTCTGATCAAGATACCAGGATTTGGCATGTTGACAGAAAATAAAGTGTTCAGCTCTAATGGTGCTGAAAGTGATACGAATATATAGACAGGTTTTCCCTGCCCTGAGTGTTGGATTGTATATATGCAATATTGCAAGACAAGAACATTCTGCTTCTAAAAGAGGCCATTTTGTATGCTTCCAAATGAGCTATTTACAGTGGAAAGCAGTATGTAAATCATCTTTACCTTGCTGTACAAACTTTCATTTATTTTTAAACCAAAGCATTCTTGGGAAACTGTTCTCAAAATGCAGAAAAATATCAATTACGTTTCAGCTGCATTCTCAGGAGCATATTACTGAACAACATACTGTATGTTACAAAAAATTGATGAGGCAACAACATTAACTTACTGTCCAGAGATCAGAAGCAGAAAAACACATTTGTTCAATCAAAGAGGAAGCTTACTTTCTCTCTAAATTGATTTCAGAAGTATTTAAATTGGAGTTAAGAATTACTAGCAGTATTTCAGCTGTTCCAAACCTTAGAATATTCTATTTAGATAAGGTGGCTGAGCAAATTAAAACATAAAGGCTAAATTCATTCCAAATTCATATAACAGTCCCAGAGTCACTGAAAGTGCATTAGAATTAAATTTAATGCCTACAGATCAAATGGGAAATAATATGTGCACCAATTAATCAAAAGTGCATTTTAATGTTCTTCCATAGAACATCATGACTGACATCTCATAGAGGCAAAGTTCCAGATTTAGAAAGAATGGTCTTGGCAACTTTTCAACAACTAAAAGGTATTTCCTCTCTCCCTCATCCCTTCATGAAGCTGCTATTATAATCTTTACTATAGGCAAATATAGCTTCCCGAAAAAGAACCTTTTCCTACATAATTTCAAGTAGAAATGCTCAAATGTATTTCAACAATGCTCCTTCTGCCCTAGGGAAGAAGGGGAAAAAAAGCAGTAGAAGCTGCTTGCCATCTGCTTGTAGCAACTTCCCCTGAATTTTAAAAACCGAGGATAAATACTTACTTTTCACCAATGATATTTAGTTATCATAGGGACGTTTTGGAGGGGAAAGAGTATGAATGGGACAAAATAACTCCAAAATCTAAGCCTTATGATGGTCTTTTCAGTTCCTATGTGGTCTGTGGGACCCATTCCCCAGCTGAGCAAAACAGTATGTTCGCTTTAGATGATAGGCACTAACAGAATACAAAACCTGGGGGAGAAAAGCCACCCAGGTATTTAGCTAGTTTTCTCAGTATGTTTTGCAGTTTCTACTAGTTGTCAGTTTGCCAAAGTTTTATCACTATCCAGTTGTCAAGCTAGCTGGTTTAAAGCCTATTTATTTAAAGTAAGCTGTTGTTACCCTTTTATATCCCTCAGGGTAGTGTTTGGATGGGCTGTGCTGGAAATGCTGCTGGAGGCATATTTTTCCAGGTATTTTATCATGGCTTCACCTGCCTGTCTCTGAACATTGACTAAAGGTACTTCTGGTCCCCAAATAAGGGAAGTAAGCTTAACTGTGTCTAATTGTGAGCACATACATAACATAAAAATATTCTAATATGTGTTGTAATGCCCACAGGCACCATTGATCCGGGGAATAAGCTTACCCTTGCCTGAGTTCTTCTTCTGCAACACAAGTAACTGAGTTTCAGGGACCAAATCCAAATGCCATTAAAGTCAGTGGAAAAATTCCTATTGTCTGCAGTGGTCACAAAATCTATGCTGAAGTGCTGTAATTCTTTAAGTGGTTTGTTCTGGGGGTGGTAATTAAACTTAATTTCCTCTTTCTTTCAATTCATCTTTATTTAAGTTTCTTCCCCCTATAAAAAGTGTCCAAACATGTAAAATGGAAGCAGCTGTGTTTTTATTAGAACTATAAAGTATGGTGTTAACCAATTAGTAAGAGTGGAAAAACAGAGCAATATTATAAATCTTATTTTGGCAAAGGAAAATGTTTTGTGAAGGTAGAAAAAAGATAGGAGTGTTGCAAATTGATTTGGAGCTAGAAGTAGGAACAATTGAAGATAATACTTTGGGATCCCAAACTCTTTAGATGTATTATCATAAAATACAGAATACTTCTGCTCAGCAGGCATAAAGGGAGAAAGTTCTCAATACTTTTAACAAGTTGAAACTAATGTATGTGTTTCATGATGTTATAGAATAAATAGGAGTGAAAGAGGTTGGCCTGGTCATCTAAGACAAGCAAAGTGAAACACTTCATGTTTACAAGTAAGAGGTGAAAACTTAAAGAACTCTTAGGCTTAAAGAGAAAAATATATAGAACCACATCCTCAGGTACAGTAAATGGGTTTTGAAGTCAATGGAGCTATGTCTCTGAAGATCTGGCCAAGGAGTTAGTTTCTTCACATTTTAGCCCATTATAAATGATGAAAAACTGTTGAGAAAAATGATTTCACAAAGACAGAAAACTGGTTTAAAGAAAGAATCATTCCTAGAGACCTATACTTTTCCTGGAGGCAATGCAGTACTCGAATTATTTGTATTCGCATGAGTAGTGTCAGTGACTGCAATAGGATTACAAGTGAATCAAGCCAATCACGAACAAAACTATTTTCAAGATCAGAACGTCAAAGCTAGCGTTCCCAAATGTAATTTTTACATTTACGTTCCCAAAGTAATTTTTAAAATTAATTGTGTTACAGATGAAGACCATACAAATGGCTAACAATAAGTCCTTATTGTCATTACCATTATCATTAGTAGTGCAGTAGAGAATGGATGCCAGCACAAGGAAGCAGGCAAAATAGTATATTACTGTTCAGAGTTAAAATCCATTCACCTTGTTCTTCTCACAGTTGCAGAGATACCACTGCTATTTATGGAGATGTTTTCACAGAGTTCTGTTGCTGATGTGTGTTTATGGGTTGCGTGGAATGAAATAAACCAATAGAATAGAATATTTTAAAAAATCACAGATGTCAAGGGATTGGTGCATTAAATGAGGACCAGAGCCTTTGAATGGGTCTGAGAGGTAGCAGTATATGGGAAATCTGGAGTTTACACCATGATAATAAACATTCGTTTGGATTTGTATTGCTATCAGAGAATACCAGATGTTAAAGATTTGATACCAACTCTTACGCAGCCACTAGTGGTTTGAATGCTGACTACCAGTATGATGCTATATGCATATGTAGATCAGGATGACTGTTATTGGAGGCAACAATTTTTAATCTACAATGCTGTTCCTTGAGCATATATGAGTTTTGTTAAAAACAGAATTAAAGTTTTGAAAGCACTTAATTTAGGAAGTAAACTCAAAACCAATTTTTCATTGAAGTGCGGAGTTTTGATAAGGCCTTTAGGGTTTTTTTTTTCTTTTAAAATGTCTTTTCTCTAAGAGATTTCAGCTTTTCATTCTTATTCAGGACTGCTAGCATCTACCTTAATTAAACAAATTAAAATTCAGAATTTGTTATGAGACAAAGATTCTTAGATTTAGCAGGATTCTGGTCCATAATACAAGTTGATGAAATCGGAAGATGTTACTAGACTCTTTCTGTCAAAAAGATTGCAGTAACCATATTACTAATAGTAATATAGTGATGAGTACTTAAGAATAGAAGAAAGTCAAATCTTCTACAAATAATCACAAAGTATGCTAGACGATGATATTATAAAAAAAAAAATTCTCTGAAAAACACACTGTTGCGTTCAAATTCTAGCAGACCTACAAACACCAACTGACCATGGCAGGGTAAAAAACGCAACCTGCAAATTCAAACCCGTTGCTACTATCAGTAAACCCTGCTCACAGAAGAACTCTCTTAATCACAGTTTCTCCACATGCACACCCCACAATGTGGTACATTTTGTCCCATGATCCACAGACTTTTGCAGCTTGGGTGGATGAAATTAAAACACTGGCAGTGTACCAGAACGTACTCATTCAGGGACCTCTGATAGGACTAGTCATTAGGAGACATTATGTTTTTTTAAAGCAATCCCCCTTCTTTAACCTGTTAGTTCAGAGTCTAAAAGGAAACCTACAAAACCCCCTTACAAAACAAGCCTAAAATATAAAATGTTTAGCTCATCTGGAAACTAAAATTCATGAGCTGGAAAGAGGTGTGGGTTTTTTTGAACATGAGTGCTCCCAGCTAGTGGAAAAAATGAGATTTTTCTGTTTCTGCTTTAGGCCTGAAGAAGGGCTTGCATACTCAAAATCTTGTCTGTTTTATTCAAATATGTCAAGTCATATCACTAATGCTACCACTTTCCCCTGGTAACCTGTCCTTTTAAAAAATAGTGTAGGATACAATTGTAAGAGTCAAATGGGATTTTTAATAAAAATAATGTTTTCAGTTCAGTGACAACTTAAAAAATATTCCATTGCACACCATGATCTGGGAATTTTTTTTCTTACTAATGTGAGAAAATTCAGATTAGAGCAGTCAGTAATTGCTTATGACTTTTTCACAGGAAAATGCCAATTCATGAAAAGCCTCAATTTCTGAGAAAAAAAGTAATTTTCAACACATAACATGCTTCATTTTAAAAATTAAATATGACCATTCTGCTCTGATATTTTTTTTGAGGGGAAAAGGTCCCAATTTTTGTTTTCAGATAATTTTAAAATTTAGCCTTCTATAGTAAAACATTTTATGATAAAAACTTCAAGATAAAAAAAAAAATTGATTGTCCCAAAGTGAAGTCTGTCTGTTTCCGCATATGATTATTTTAAAATGTTGGTAATTCAAGCCCCCAACAGTTATTGTTGGACATGGAAACCGTTCTCTTCTATTTCAGACATGAATGTGGCAGCTTATTCCTAAATACTACCAAAAATATCAATGCTTCCACATATTCCTTGAAATAAAAGAATTTATAACATATACTGAATAGCTGAAAAGCATTACATTGTCTGCACAGCTATACTTGTTAACATCAGCTAAGAATAATTTTGAAGTGGAGTGTGGGGAATACAGAGAAATAAGAAACTCTATGATGCAGTTCATATCTTAAATAAGCTAAATCAATCTTTGATGAAAGCTATTTCTCCCAGCTGACTAAATAAGAAAACTGTTCCTAACTTCAAATCTTCAGTCAGTCACTGGTGTAAAACCATGTGGTGTATTTCCTCCTCACTGATATTTAGCCATCAGTTTTAGATTGTGCACGCTTTTGGAAGTGCAGGAATGTCACAATTTCTCTATGGACAAAAGCTTTTATTAATACCGAATCAAATGCCTCTCAAACTTATTCTAGGAAAGGAATGAAATTTAAGCTTTACTTGGTGACTGTAGACATGAACAATCAGACTGATTGACTTACCTTTTGGGAATCCATTTTTGCTATTCAAGATCTAACACTGCTGCAGATGGACTACTTAGATCAGCAGTAGAATGAATATGTTCAGAAAACATACTCTGATTACAAAAGGTTGCTAGCGTGAGAATAATCAACTCAACCAATCAACACTACAGCCAAGTACACACACACACACACGTTCCATGAGTTTATAGGTCTATTCTGGAAAACAGAGAGATTTAGGAGTCACAGTATATGAATAGCTGAATATTTGCCCTTAGCACAACAGTGTTATGGAAGATGCTCCTTTGTTTTATATATCCAATTCATATAGGATTTGGAAATTTATATTATTCTTGTATTAAAATCTGTGAGTCTTTTATATGCTCAAATGCCTGTGAAATGTTTGTTCTCTATATAAATAATCATTCATGTGTAAATTGTGACTTTTGCATGCCAGCAAGAGTTTTTACCATTTATCATTTGTCATTTGTCATTTGCCATTTCATAGTCACTAACACAATTTTTAGAAGTGTATATTTCCTCTAGTCAAGGAACAAAAATAGCACAAAATTACTCAGGTGATTGTCTAAGTGAAAAGTGAGTATTAGTGATGAAACACCCATTTTCAGAAAAGAGGATTCAGTAAGATCCACACAGCTGTAAATTAATCACATGCCCAATTTGTAATGAATAATTTCACATTCTGGAATGTAAAATGTTTATTATTTGCTCATCTGAAAAGTTCTTTTAGACCTTGAACTTGGTTTTCAGAGAAGGAAAGTAGCATCTAATACTAAGCTTAAGTTCAATTTTTTCCAAGTTAAAAAAATTAAGGATTGTTTTCTACAAATCTCGTCATTTAGCCATTAAATCCACAACCTCTACAATTACTAATTCACTTTCATAGTTGCTTCTTATGATAAGATAGAGAATAAAATTTCCTGAAGTTTACATGTACATCTTCTGTGAATACTTCATATTATGCTTCATTTTGTTTGCTTGTGGTAAACACCTGATGAGTCTAATAGATACCAGTTTTATTCTTAGGAATGAAAAATCTTGTTTGAAGTTGTAGTACTACTCATATTCAACTGTCTCAAACCATCTAGCAACTAATTAATAAATATTTTATAACTGTGACTATTACCTCAAGAATTGTCAGGAAAATTAAGGTGTTTTCAATGAGAAAAAGGCTGTCTTACTGGCTATGTTGTCAAACACTAAAATGATACACAATCTGTACCTGCAGAACTGCTTTTATGTTGTCTGCACGTTTGCATAGAGTGGGTGGTATGTGTTACACTGGTAACCCTTAAAAAAAGAAATCAAACTATTTACACTGCCGCTAGTTTGTGGTTAAGAGGTAGGTAAAAGCTCAAGTTCAGACATCGGAGAAGAAATCAGGATCAGTCATATAATATGTATAGATAGGAAAGCATATCTGAAATAGGGAAAGCGACCAGCTAATATATTTCCTGAGTATGAAATGATTATTTATTGAAGAAGTCTGCTGACAGTCTTTTTTTCAGAACTGAGAAGAAAAAGAACATTTGTACTGCGCCTTGATGAAAATGTATGAAAGGAAAAACTGTTTTGATTTTAAAGAAAGTGCTTATAAAGGAAAAAATGTTATTCACAGGATCATAATATATTAGAGAAAGGTGTAAGGTTTCCTGTTAGACCTTAGACACCTAGCAGGTGTCTAAGAATTGAATCATTATGATTTTATTGTGAGTATCAGGTCTCAGGCTGTGTATTTCAAATTAAGTGGTATAGGTCTCTGCTTTAAAATGTAACAAAATAAAAATACTTTTACATAATTCTGTGAAATTAATTTTTAAATGATGGCTAGTTTTCCATATAAATCCAAGTAAATTACTCTATGCTATATGGCTATTTTGTCACAACCAATAATCTTTCCTATTTACTCTTAAATAGGTAAAAATTCTAATGGCTGGAGAGAGAAAGTAATATTAGATAGACCTGATAAGCTGTCTGCCAGAAAGAAGTAACTATCCTGATATCACTGTGTTACACCTGAAGAGAATTTGGCCCCAAATGCTACACTTGTGCTTCTCTAGATAGAGCTGGTCAGTCTGTGGACAAATACACTGCCCTTATGGAAGCACTTTGCCATATTTTCTGTCTCCATATTAGTATAAACAAAAAAGATTTGTAGCAATATACATTATTACTGCCTCCTGTATGGTTCATATAAACAGAAACTGTCGGTCTATTGCTTAATCAGATGGCAAATAGTGTATAGTCTTCTACTTAGAAATATTATCACTTGAACTGGAACTTCAGCCATGTAAAAAATCCTCTTCTTTATTATTTATTATTCCTGCTATTCAAAACTTTTCTCTCACAGAAGAGATTATGTATCTGCCTAATTATGGATATATATATATATATTACTATACGCATAAATGCAAGTATGTATTTGCTTCCAGAGTGGGATTAGTTTTAATGAGAAATGAGGGGAGAAGAGAAGACAGTATCCACTCTGTATTGTTCAAAGAAAAATGTATTTGGTGTTGTTTGCCCAGTATAACCTTTTCTTCTGTGGACTACTACAAGCATAATTAGTTATTCTCTTTTTCCCTGCAGAGAGTATTAAATAGCCACTGAATAATCTGATTTACAATGGAGGCAGTGTAGACAGTAAAAAGTAAATGAATGAGAGAGTTTTTGTAAGTAATGACTAGCAAATTATTTTTGTGACAACTAAACTGCTGGCTTCTGTGCTTTAAGAATTTAAATACTTGTTAGCAAGTTTATTGTAAACCCTGATCAAAGTGAAGGTTGAATGGCTAGACAAACATTTCTGTAGCATATGTCCCTCCAGATGGGCAGAAATTCTAACAAAAGAGACTGAAAATAAGTTTAGCCATGTTTTGATCAGACTCAAACCATATTTTGATCAGATCCTGTCATTAAACAAGTGATACATGTACGTGAGAGACCTTTCCACTTTTGCTCATGCTTTTAATTACCCTCTTCTAAGTTAAAAAAGGAAAAGTATAATAACTGGAAATCTTCCATTTTTTAGTATTATGTTAATGTATTTAATGACTTCACTGCTCTTGAGAGACTTCCCATGCTCACTTGGTCATATTCTGGAAAGTGATTGATCAGGGCATTTACATCAGCCCATCCTCCAGTGACTGGAAAATCAGAAATGTGGTATAAAAATGGGAAGCACGAGTGACTTTATCTACTAACCAGATTTTAATTATTGAAAGTTTGATATTAAGCTAGTTTTTCACAATTAATTTAAAGAAGTTGAATAGACAGAATTTTCTCATTTCATCAGTACTTGATCAGATTTTGTCTTCATAAAATTTGTGATAGACAGTATAGTTCATAGAAAACAGTGGCATTTAACCACAGTAGATGAAAGCGACATAATCTCTTGGTACAGGAAAGGACAAGTTGGAAAATTATGTATAAATTATTACTAGTTAATAATCATATATACAGATAATTTTACTTTGTGATATCATTTGTGCTTTTCAAGAAATACTTATTAAATTAGTATCTTCTCAATACCATTGTTGGCATATGAATTTTCTACAAAAATATTCAATTATAAATTATAATGGTGCTAATTTCAAGTATTTCTACTAAAATTTTCATTATATCAAAAAATAATAATGCTATATTAATTTCTGATAACCTTTACTGACAATTGGATTATATGAAAATAAATCTTGATCCAGGGTTTATAAAGTTCATTTTTCACTTGACATTGTAAATCATCTTTCAAAGACAGTTAAGCCTTGACTTAAGTGCTTTGTTGCATGAAGGCCAAAACAAACAAACTTAAAAGGGGCAGATTTATTTGTGTCATGAGCATAACACAGAACTAACAAACAATATTTTTGTTTTCAAAATTTTCATATTTATATATCATGAGTTCATACTTATATAAGTAAGATCACTTTTATATTACTGACATGTTTTACATAGCTACAACCAAAAATATGAGTTAGATAGCACTACATGTTTTTAAAGCATCTATGGGTGCAAAATTAAAATCAGACTTTCAATGAGCAACACCAGCACTCAAACGTATGACATACTCCCTAAGCTAGACACAGGTTGAGATGTAGTTGAGCGAACAAATTTATCTTCTTACTTTTCCAGACTTTGCAGGAGTTCCCAGGCAAGCAACTCTTACAAGAAATACTAACAAAGCTTTATATAGGGATAAGGAAATTACCCCTCATGGAAGTATGGTGGTTTCTATCAAGTGCTCAATACCTCAGACAATGCTGTTTCAGTGTGTACAACTAAAGAAGTCTTTTAAAGTAACTTCACCTAAAGCAAAAGCAGTAAGCTCCATCTTAAAGGTGCCCCCCTGAGACAAAGCTTCATTAGATTTGTAAAGAGTAGCGAATTAAGAGTAAGTGAACTTGTATCTACCCTGTAAGACACTGTAAGACTGAATCTACTACCTGTTTGTCCTGGGACAGCCTGTCACTTGAAAGGCTAAATGAACATGCTTCATCTGTGAGCCAAGACAGTGTCACGAAGGCAGCCTTGGAAAGTGTGTGCTTCCACAGTCCTTGGCTCTATGTGAGCATTGCGGTGCAGTGAAGGTACAGAAGTAGAGAGGGTGTAGCAGGGAAACACACTGAGAAAAATAAAGCTATCTTTATGCACTTCTTGAGGAAAAGGGGAAAAATTTGCTTACAAAAATGGTGACGGAGGAGGAAACAGGAGGTAAAAAAATTAGTGCCTTGTTAGTATTACCCGACTTGCAGAGAAACTACTGCATTTAATGAGCAATCAGAATGTTCATTTAGTCTAGTGCCAGATCTTGTTTTCAAGGAGACATTTGTGTGCTTAGATTGTTAATTAGCCACAGCATCCATAACCATCCCCTGCATGTAGGATAAGGGGAACAGAGTAATTGAAGCACATCTAGACTTGTAAAATCCAAAATGAGACTTTGGGGGAGGGAAAGAACCTGTGAAATAAAGGACTCGTCCTTCTTTAGATTTATGTGAACAGAACCTTTGACAGAAAGAATCAACACAGATACCAGCCTTTAGTGAAACATACTGGAAATGAAATCATATTCTTCTTCTGTTGTTTCTTGGAATGGAACCATACCCCATTGATTTTTAAAAATTTTTTAGGAGATGTTAGTATCGTGCTTACTGTGGCAGGAATTCCAGGCAGAAAGGCTGGAAAGACTGGCCAATCAGGAATGCATTTGATATGAGTTCAATATGTAAGGTTTGTGAGTATACAGTTACATTTGTGAACTCCAGCAGGGGACAAAAAATTAACATATAAACCGTAGTGATTTAATTTGATGACAGGACACGCAGAATAATAAAAGAGTGAGTACGCCCAGGCTCTATTTCTTTACAAATAAGACTTTACATAATTTGAAGGAAGGTAATTAAAGTGTCCATGCCTAAAGTTACACTCAGAGTATCCAGTTCCTTTGTACCGATCAAACTGCAGTGTCTTAGATACCTATCTGACCTTTTAGAGAGGAAGTGAGTAGTAAGTTATACCAATTTTTCTCTTAAGGACATGCTTTGTACATTGAATACATAATACTTTATAACAAAGAAGAAAATAGAAAACATTTTTTGGTAAACTGAATTGTCACACCTCATGTGGGAAATCAATACAGAAGCATAATCAATAAGCAAGGCACCCTTGTGCCTGGTCCAAACAACGTAGTTAAGATTGTATGTTAGTTCTTTCTCAGCTTCTTGTCTGGAAGGATATTTATCTCATTCATGTTTCAGGTGTTTGCATGCAAGTCTGCAGGAACTAAGCATGCATTTCTGTGTCATTTTTCAGTAGTTGCTGTCATGAGGACAGGACAACAGGAAGGGTTCTCTTGGGTTACTCTGAACGGCTACCCATTGCATCACATTTCAAAGAACTAAACAACTCCATGTACCTATAAGTGAAGAAGGGGCAGCAAAACATGACCTATCATCCCAGCCTTTGACACGGCCAGCTAGAGTTGTTGGCAGGATCCAAAGGAAGGTGTTTTCTGTGAAAGTGAAGAAACTGGGGACAGGGGAGGCTTCTGAATGCTGCAACTGTCCTAGTCCACCCATGGCGTTCTCTGCTAGTCATTGAGGAGATGAGGTGGCATCATGCTTTCATTACAGCTTTCTGCATTATCCTTTTGTAGTGTGAATCTGGCATGGGATGCCTGTGGGGTCCCAGGAGGCTCTTTTAGGCAGACATATATCTTGCTGCTGATGTACTAAGGTACCAGTAAATAAGAAGACTGGGCACTGTGTCTGGGCCACACAAAATGCTGTGGAAGGGTCAGCTCATGCTGTCTGGACCAGGCTTGTCCAGCAAAGTTTCCCCCTGGCTTTTCCACTGGGCTTTGTTCCCAGGGCATGCCCAAGTGCATTTCATGCTGAAAGCAGTGAGGCAGTTCAGGAAATTTGTCATCAAAGGATTGGACAGAGGCATTGTACCAGCATTATGTACTTACAGACTACAGAAGTGTGTTAGGTGTTGGTGTCCAGGTGCTGGCAGGGCACTGCAGGGGTCTCTGTGAGAAGAGGCCGGGACTGCCCCGTGCTGGAAACAACCAGTTCCAGACAGCTCTGGCAGACCAACTGCGGGACACAGTTGAATCTATTTTAATTGATAGTAAATTAAGTTAATTTTCCCCAAGTTAAATCTGTTTTGCCTGTGATAGTAAGTGGTAAGCAATGTCCCCGTCTTTATATCAACCCATGAGATTTTTCATCCTATTTTCTCCCCCTGTCCTTCTGAGGAGGGAGATTGAGTAAGTGGCTGGGTGGGCATTTGGCTGTTTGCCAAAGCTAGCCCACCACAAGAAGTCTTACTGTCTAATATTAGACAACACACCTACTTATCAGTGTAAACAAATTTGTTGGGTGGGCTTTACATGGTTGTGTTCAGAGCCTTTAGAGTTCCAGGCAAAGTCATATCCTACTAAGCAGCAACGTCAACCTTCTTCTAGAAGAACATGTTTAAAAGTCCAAAGTAAATTTAAAAGAGAGATAGTGATACTAGTAGAGCAAGGAAAGAATTCTGAATGGGAGATACGGAGGATCCAAAAGAATTTAAAGTATCTGTGTCACAAAACTAGCTGTCCTCTTGTGATTGCCTTCAGTGAATTAATTTATTTTTGTTCTGAGCACTTTACTGTGTGTATGTGGGTTTAATTCATCTCTCTCATAATTTGGGTGCCTTGTCTGAGGCCATTATAGTCTTGTGTTACTCATTTAGAACAAACCTGATTGCCTTCCTTTTCTTGATGTAGTTCTTCAGATATGGTATCATCTTAGAAGCAACATGCAGTGATGTTTCTAGCCAAACAGTTTTTCTTTTCATTATACTGGAACCAGCACTGTATGCCTTTATTCTAGATGAGATTCTAACAAAACAAAAAAACCTGAAAAATTTGAATTCAAATGGCAAAATAAATTTGTGAAAAGTGAAAACTGGAAATTAGAATAGTACTGTGTAGACCAACTGTGGAACCATTATCCTCTGACTAATTTTTCTAATCAGTGAAAACAGGAAATAAGCACAATGAAAATGAGAATCAGGTGACTGACTGTTATAACAGAATTTTCAGTTTTCCCCAGTGGAATGGCCAGTTTTGGAAAAGGCTTTCAGAGGTGGTCAGAAGGTAAAAATAAATATTTCCTGTAAAGGAAGAAAAATTATGAAAAAATGCATGTTGTTTTGTTTGAATGCACAATTGAGTCTTCATCAGCAAAAAAGTGTCATCATCTTCAAAAAAGTGTTAATGTGACAATTTAGGACAACACAGATGCAGGTTCAGTGGAGCACAGATAGAGAAGTAAGGGCTAACAGAGTTACCTCTGGGATAATAATCTGACGAGGAAACTGCACCTGTCACTGTAAGTCAAAGGATCATATTGGTCACTCTCTAGTCTTTGGTGGCTGGGTAGTAGTGTCTAGATAACAGCTGAAAAAAAGAGTAAGGAAGTGAGAAGGGAAATGGACTATTGTCTCTTGGGGATTACCTCTTCAGTTATTAGAACTCTGTAAAACTCTGCAGAGAGTGGAGATGGAGACAGAGAAGGACTGGAGAAGGGGAGAGGGAGAAGGAGAGAGCAAAACTTCAGGTCTAAATATTATTTTTCAAGCTGTATGAAAAGAGTCAGACCTCCAAACTCTGCTCATCTGGAAAAATGGCTGCCTACTGATGAGTTCAAGTTAGAAGGCACTTGTCATGGTCATTTAGGCAAAATTTTGGCTTGTAAAAAGCATGAATAAAATAATGTAACATTCTCACAATTCCTTAAATCCTGTTTTCAGAAGGCTACACCGTATATAGTTCGGCTTGACACAGAAAGCTAACCCAGTTATATCCATGTAGTAATGTGATGTGCTTTACAGAGTAGCCATCAGTGATATGGCCAGCAGCAGTCTCTGCTCCTCACACCATTGAATAATGTATGCTGTAGGCTTTCTGGGGCCTAAAACTCAATGGAAGTTAATGGAACTTGTGTTTCTATTTGATGCCCTTAAACCCTACCTCGGTCGTGCTATGAATAGCTGAGAAAGTTAGGGCTTGTGATTGTCCGTTATACAAACCTTCAAAAAATAACCAGCCATTGATTCCCAGTGAATAGCCTTCAGCATTTGTGTCTTTGGCCATTCTCTGGGATTATAAAAACTGAAGATTCGTTTAACTGGAAGATGTCATTAAAAAGAAAAAAAATTAATAAAATGAAAAAAATAAAATCTGGATAGCATTACCAATATAACAGTTAAACACAAGGTGAAGTTTGCAGTTATTATATACTTTGTAGGATTTTTGTGAATGAGTCACAGTATGCCAGGAAGCTTTGAAAATCATAACTGTCCACAGCTGGATTGTAATGTTAGTGCTACCTTGACCTTGATTTTGGCTGTCATGAGTGGGAAGTGCAACTGAAAGGTAAGTTAGGTGGTGTGTACTGCTTGTCAGACCTTCAGAGAGCATGAGCATCACCTTGGACCTCAGTCAGAAAACTAGTGTCCATTAATAGGTAAAAAAATTTTCCCACTTTTAAGTTCTGAATGAACTTGTTTAGAGGAGAGCGACCTCTAAAAGGAGAGAAACTGTAATGTAATCACAATGATGAAGAACTTTAAAATGAGGGAGGCACTCCAAAGCATAAATTGGTGGCTGACAGCCAAGCACCCACACAGCCGCTCTCTCTCTCCTCCTACACAGCAGAGAAAGAAAAGACAGCAAGACTTGTGGGTTGAAAGTAAGACAGAAGGATCACTTAACAGTTACTGTCATGAGCAAAACAGACTCAGCTCGGGGAATTTAACTTAATTCATTGCCAATTAATGTAAATATTCAATTACTGATTCAGATATTGCAAAACAAAAACAGGAAACAAGCATTACAAACACTAAGGGAGAACACACCCCTCCTCCCTCCCCAGGCTTGACTCCACTCCAGACACCATTCCTCTCACCTTGTTATCAGCACAGGTTATACTCAGTCCTTGCAGTGAGGCAATGGGGAGCTCAAGGAGAGATTGCAGTCAGGACATAGCAGTTTCTCTCTCTTGCTCCTTCCTTCTCACTCTTCACAGGCTGCAGTACCTTTAGGAATATCTGCTCCGCTATGAAGTACCTCCTTCTTCTTCTCCTCCTCCTCCTCTGACCTTGGTGTTCCTGCTGTTACTTCTTGATTCCCTCCTGCTCTCTCTGTTCCCTCCCTGTTTCCTTTTCTCTCTGGCATTTTCTGATCCTTTTAAATATGTTTTTCCACACCTAGTGGTGGCTGATGTGCTCAGCTGTGTCCTGTGGTGGGATTGTTGCAGCTGACTGTGTCTGGCATGAGGCAGCCCTTAGTCTATCCTCACAGAGGCCACCCCTTCAGCTCCCCAGTGCCCACATGTGGAGACCTGCACCCAATCTAGGGTCCTTGGAAGTGAAACCTTTCTAAAATACCTCATTTGCTGAAAGACTACATACATTTAAAAGCAAGCCCTGAAGGCGTTGTGGTTTTGGCCTGTGTTCGTTGGGTATGTTGCAATGACACATCTTACAGAGTAGAACATGAGTCACTTCCAGAAATTCAGTAAGCAAGTGTTTTCTCACCATATCTTAGAAGAATATAATCATGATGGCTTTTCAAATATTTGAACAGCTCTGGTTAGTACATGCTAGAGAAATCTTACTTCTTGCTACACATTTCTTGAGCTAGGAAGCGCCAGTAAATCTGTTATTGCAGGGTCCATGATCACATAGCATATTTGTGCAACAAAAGCTTTGAAAATTAAATAATTCATGTCAATGCTTAATTTGTTCTGATGTAATTTCATCTATGTTCTGTGAAATACTGCAGCCTTGTAACATTGCAATTAATTTCATTTTATTTAAGGGGAGACTGCAATCTAAGATTTACAATGCATCCCAGTTCAAGGAGGTCGTGTGAATTCCTGGCACCATGGGCTGTTACAAACACAGACAAAAAACATTCTAAAATCTATTGTACTTTAATTTAGTTGAATGCTGAAATAAGTGATGACCTAGTAGCCACACGTATCTGTTAATCATGTGAAACCCTACAGTGCACTACGGATGGCTAATATTTTGTAAAAAAAGGTATTGTAAAACCTCAAGTCCTGATGATAGCAGATTTTATTCCCTGCTATCATATGGTACAGGACTATCTAGACCATACAAAATTGGTCCTGAACTTAAAGTACCATCTAAAGCCTACACTAGAGTCTGCAGTATGAGAAAATTAATTCAATTTCTCTGTAAAAACTATGACACTGCTACATGGCTCCAAAATATTTCAGAGCTTTTGCAATACCACTGTCACAAACTGTTGTGCCAAATTCTCTCACAGCTACACCCATAACACCAAATTGTTTTCAGAAGAGTTGCCTGTGTGTAAATGAGAAAGTAATTTGGCTTGATGTGTTGGCTCTAACTGAAGAACACAGAGGCAAAGGGCTCTTTCCCTTCTCTTTTTGATTCTTAAGGTTGATACTCTAATTACTTTCAATGGTGGTCCAAACAGCAGAGCTACCTGAAGGAAAAGAAATCATAAGCGCTGATTCTATTTGTCTCAGCTGCTAAGAAGAAAGACAAGGAACAAAAGAGTGATAGGTAGTCTGTTTTGTAGACAAATGGTGAAAAATAGAGACAAACAGTGAAATTCTAGACGTTAACCTAGAGATGTTGGATATATTTTATATGTTCTATATTGCTCTCAATAAGTTTGACAGTTCCAGTACTTGTAATTTCTAATTATTATACATTTTTTGTATTATGACAGTGCTAAAAAAACACAGTGTACATCCAAGTGTTGCAAATTTCCCTTTCCTTGATAGCAGATCAATTTAGGGGCAAAGATACACACGTAGTATTTCCCTGAACACCTTCCGTTAAGCTGTTACTTTAAGTAGAACCAAGCTGGTTTTGAACTAACCATTTATTTACTCACACATTCACTTCTTAAGTACCTGGTCAGAGCAGGAGTTGGGATGACAACATCAGTTGTATACTCTCAAGTGCACGGTTGTACTGGAACACCAATAGATTCTAGGCAAGAGTTTGTAAAGTCCCTCAGAGGATCCTTTGTAGGTTTTGCTTATAGCAGGTGCTATGCTCTTAGATGTGGTCCAAGTCTTACAACCCATTGTTGGTGATAGTGAGAGTTAATGGCCTTGTTCAGCCCCTGCAAACTCTTTGTGTTCTCCATTTATTAGTTCTTGCAGATTCAACAGGACTTCAAGTCTCCAGTTTGTCAGTCTTTGGGAAACTTTAGCATACTACCTTCTCATGGCATCTTTTCCCTCTCTTCAGCCCACTGTTTTCTGGCAACTGTTTCTCCATCCAAAACTTTAGATACCAGTAGACACCATTCACACAGAAGGGTCTTAATGACACAGTCCCATTCTATTTCACTTAGGGAGGGAGAGCTGTGAGTCTTTAAAATACACCCACAGCTATAGGGTACTTTCTATCTTCTGTTCCTGGTAGGAAACGCAATCATTTGTGCTTGCAGGAAGAAATACTTTCCCAAAAACTGGTATTGATTTACCATCACACAAAAGTTTAAAGATTAGCAAAGATCACATCTAGCCCCTCAGGTCTTCAGGTGAAAATCCCTTATGACTGCTTTCACAGAGTATTTTATTCCAAATTGTTGCTTCTGGACAGACAGTACAGTCTCAGATTGCTAGTTTCACCCAGATTAAACAAAAGTTAAGATCAGGCTTCTAGTCACAAATGTGTATAGAAGAGTATTAATAAAAGTTGCTAGTCCTACCTTCAACAGTAAGTATCTATTCCATTGACTTCATTGTCTGACAATTACCATTTTCTTTGGCATATTCCTACTCCTAGTGCTGTGGAACAGTTCCATAGAGAATTCCTGCCTTTCAGTAAACAGAAAATTTATTTTGGCAAGTCATGACAGAAAACTATCTACCCTCCATTTTTTCCTGGGAGAACCTCTGTCCTAACAGGTCATGCCACAAATTACTTGAAGTCTAAAATATCATATTTTCATAACTTGAAGAAAGATGGGCTCTTTCTAACTTCAGAAGAATTGTAAATCAAGAGACTTTTGACTAAAGTGTCATCTCTAGACTCATACTGAAAAGAATATTTGCTTTCCTGCTTGGAAGCTCCCTGCGTTTGCTAGAGGGTCAATGTGCATAGCAAGCAGTTGTTCTTTTATAGGCAGGCGATTTTGCACATTAAGCTGTCATGTAAGATGACATCACACCCATTAGACATGTCGAGCCCAGACATCTCTTCTTTGAAAACAAAACTGGAGTACCAGTAAGATGGGGCAGGAGACTGCTACATATTCATAATGCAAACTGCAGCTGGCCCACCCCAAAAAGCAGAACTCCCAGGGTTATAGAGTACATGTGATCAGGTTTTGTTGGCAATGCAGTACCTTTCTACCTGGCACATAAATATGCAGTTTTGGTCTTCCTAATATTTCCTTCCTCAACAAGTCCTGAAATGATTCATGATCTAACTTAAAAAACACACAGCAATTTACCAAAGTCAAGGCTTTTTATCTTTTCTCAAATGGAATAACTAGACATCAAGCTATTACGCCAATTAAGGGCTGTTTTAATGAACCTGGCTGAACTCACAGCTAGAGGAGAGCTGTGAAACTCATTTGGATTTGCATTCATAATAGTGGCACAGTTTGCCAAAGATCAACTTGGACAAGACATCTTTCTGGATGATAGAGCTATTCCTGCAAAATGTCTAGGAGAGAGTGAAGGAACAAGGAGACAAATCTGGAAGCGCTTTCTTTAGTATGTAGAAGCTTCTAGTGATAGAGAAACACTCTAACTTGTGAGTCTGAGCAAATTTCATGTGAGAAAAATAAGATCTTTTCATTTCTTGAGTTCAGTGACTCAGAACAGGCAGAAGGGAATTGATGGAGATAAGGAAATCTTTTGCTGAAGGAAATATTGAAGTGTTTTTTCTGTTCTCTGCCCAACTGAGAGTTCACTATCAAAAAAAAAAAAATCATATATTTTCTGAAATGAGAACTATGCTAGGAAAAGAAAAAGATAAAGAGGGGACAATTTCCCTCACCAAAAAAAAAGAGAAAGTGTATAACCAAGAAAAACAATGAAATCTCATTCAGAAATAAGCGGAAAAAAACCACAAAATATTCTGAGCTACTTTTTTTCATGATAAACTATAAAACATTACAGTGAAATAGTGACAGGTTCCAGAACTAAACTTAAACTTCTTAATGATAATAATGCTGTAAAACAGCAGGAAGGAAAAGATACTGCCACACAGATACAAGGCTGTTTCGTCCTTCCAGTGCTCTTTAATCTGGAGGAAAACTTTATCACTTTACTACTTTACATAACAATTTTCAGATCTGATCTTTCACTTCTTATAATTGCAGTATCATTATGTATGGTGGGCTTATTTCCTACCTTGACATCAGTGGAACTCAGAAGTTACTCCAGTCAATTGAATTACACTATCATAAACTCGGCTTGAGATCAGAATCCAGCCCTATTTCATTAGACAGATAGTATAATACTTAATATGTTAAGGAGTTTATTAAAAGCAGGATGTGGAAAACATAAGCATACAGAATGTTTCATACATTTGAAAGGTTTATCTTAATCCCCATAATAATTTTCAATACTCCCATTAGAATTCATTTTTCAATATCAAAACTACACACCATACTGTGAAAATAGATCTACTGTCTCAATACTTTTTGCTTTTAAATAAGCCAATAAAAGTGGATAGTTATTAAATCTCCAACAAACTTAGAAAACTGGTGACTCAGCTGTCATGTGTTTGAGTTTACTTTGCAAGGGACTGTATGATTGAAGGCACAGGAAATTCTGTTACTGACACCAATAATCAGGCTCAGTGTCTTACTGTGAATTTACATAGAGAACTGGCAATTATTTGTTTGGTCTCTTTTTTGTTTATATTTATGTATTGAGTGCAAAATGCCTCTACCTTTAATGTGAAGTAAAATTTATATCTTCCTGGTGGCATTTCTTACATACACAGAGGTGGAAAAAGGCTCAGCTGCCCGGGCTCTTGCTGTCCTGCAGACTTGTTTGCTTCAAAGTACCAACTGAATCGAAGGTCAGAGGTACTGTGTTTGCACAGATAGTGATCTTCAAACTTCAGATGACCAAAACTGTTCAAAAGACAGAAAAGAAACTTAGCTATAAAAAACCTGGATTAATTACTGCCTGAAACTCCTCACTCTCCTTCAGATATCCATAACCTCATATGCACCAAAGCTACTTCCTGCGTGTTTTGTCTTGTTCTCTGTCTTTATAACTACTAGACATAAGGTGCTTCTGACTCAGGGAGTGGACACACCTACCTGAAGTTGATGGACTTAAGTAGCGCTCAAGTCCTTGATTCTCAGCCATAAAGTTCTGCCTTTATACGTGCTCCCTCTTATAAGCACTTGCTGCTTGGTTGAGACCTGTGGGGTAGCAATACCTAGCTCAGGTCATCAGCGTTGACACAACTTTGATGTAGCATGCTTCCACCTGGAATGTTGTCCATGAAAACAAACCAGGCTGGATTTTTCAGTTCTTAGCTTCTAGGGGAAAAAAAAGTCACGTTACTTTGAGTCAGTACCATATCTATTTATTTATTTGCTTATAGTCTTAAGTCTTAAAAGTTGTATGATATTTCTGTTTGCATGCATTCTTGAAGGGAACAAAAGGGACTAACTAGAACCCTGTGTGCATCTGCTCTGTTTATTGTTCATAGAATCTTTAGCCTTGAAGCAGGCCCTGCACTC
This sequence comes from Aquila chrysaetos chrysaetos, assembly GCF_900496995.4. NCBI lineage: Eukaryota > Metazoa > Chordata > Aves > Accipitriformes > Accipitridae > Aquila > Aquila chrysaetos. The sequence continues at coordinate 26,925,558 of NC_044006.1, forward strand.
TACAACTTCATGCAATTGCTGTGGGACCTAGAGTCAGTAGACACTTTTCCATATAGTAGAGTTTGCACCAGTAAAAAATGGGAGACTTGCATCTATAAATATTTTTCATTTTTAGCACGGAGTAAAAAGCATATAACTGTGCATGGCTATGACATTACAGATATCAGAGTCAGTTTATAGGTAAAAAAAGCAAGGACTCCAAATTTAGCAGCATAAAGGGCAACCATCATAAAGTAAATCACCAAAATTTCAGCAACAGCTCTTAAAATGGTTCTCAAAGTTCTAGCTGCAGTTTCACAAGGTCATTCGAGGAGAGAAAGAATGCAGAAAGGCAGATTGGGGACTGTGTGCAAGAAGATGACACTGAAGAATTCTGCTTACAGTATAGCTTTCAATGTATACAAGAGAAGTCTAAAACCAGACCCTCAGATATGGTGACTACAGCTGGACATGTCTGCAAAACAGAAGGCCAGAACAAAAGATATACAAAACTGATGAGATAAGAATTAATTAGTGAAGGAACTATTTGACTTTGCCAGCATTTTTGCCGTATATGGTACTTGTGGAAAGAAGTTATCAAAAATAATTTCCCCCACCTGGGTAATAATTTTGTTCATTTACTTATTGTTAGGACCAGAGAGAAAAGTTATTCCTTTTTTATGCACCTCTCACTTGACTGAAGTGTAAAGTAATATGTCAAGCTTTTCAGGTACTGTGGGGTCAATTTTACATGCATTTAAAGTTCTGTGAACAAAATGACAGTTCAAAAAGGTCTCCATATGAAACATCCTGCATGAACTAGCAGACTAGTGAAAATGTGTTTTTTCCTTTGCTCCTCTTCTCCTGCAAGTACAGGAACTCTCTTTAGGATACTGCAGGGCAAACAGCAAAGTTTGAAAATCAGAGGTAAGTTGCATGCAAACAAGTTCTTAATTCACAGTTCTTAATTCATCAGCTATTCTTTATTTATCATTCATTCTGATGGGTCAGAAAGGCAATTTTTTTCCTGCAATCAATATATCTTTTTATACCATATTATGTTAATGACCCTATTTACGTAAAAAGTAAAAGAATCTTTAACTTCTACTGGGAAGCTTGGGTGCTTCAATCTATAGCTATCTCTCTATAAAAATGTGAACTGATTGTGACGGTCGGACAAATTATAGTCAATGTCTCAAACATTCGTTAAAGAACTTTGGTGGAGAAAACGGCCTCTTTAAAAATGCTGGAGTTGTGTGAACAGGACAATGTGGCCGGAGGAGAGGGCCCCCCGGAGGGTGGGACCACGCTTCTCCAAAGCTGCAATTCCTTATCTTAAGTGACCAGGAGAAGGAGCACAGCATATGCGCCTGGAGGAGGAGGCCCCACGGAGGATGGGACTGTGCTTCTATCTTAAGCGGTCATGCCAGCAGAAAAAAGAGAGGCAACTCTGCGATGAACCCCCCCCCCCCAAAGCTCTCCGACCGATTCCAGAGAACCCCGGGAATGGGACTGCGCATGTCGAGACCATCGACTAACACGCTATAAAAGAAGGGAGAACGAGTTCTCAGCGCGCGCCCTCCGGAACTGGATCTCTACGCTGGCTGGACCAACGCTGGACCCAGGACTGGTGAAACCCTTTCCTTCTCTCTTTCTTTCTTTCTCTCTTTCTCTCCCTCTCTCTTTTCCTTCTCTCTTTTCCACAGTCCCTACACCTCATCCTTTTAAACACAAACCGTTGACCAAGTCTGAGACTAGGAGTGGATCTAGCCGCCCCTGGGCTCCTCTCTGAGAAGGAGTCCAGAAAGCAAGCGGGTCTGCTCTGAACCTCGTGACTCAACGGGAGGGCTCTCCTTCTGACACAGTTTCATGTTCCTTTTTCCATTTCATTTTTCTATACTTCCCTTCTCTTCTCAAACAGCGGCTTAACGACATGTTGCAAGGTTCATATTGATAAGTTCACTTGTACTTGGGCAAGGTTATCTAGGTTGAATAAATGTTGATTGTTGTTTGAACTCCCCTGGTGTCGTTTCACCTTAATTCTGACAAAGGAAATCCACGAACCTGAGTCGCTCCAACTCTGGGACGTGACACTGATGTTCAAAAATCTGAATCAGCTGCAAATTTTAGCCAAACCAACACCTCTGATTAAGGGGTAGCCATTAAAAAGCGCACAGCATGGGCTAACTAATGATCCTGTCACAAAGGGAAATATCTACCTGTCACGTAAACAGAGATGATTCTTCATGCACTGAGTAAGAAAAGAGTTGTGAGGTTTGGAATCACTGTTAGCTGAATGTGCTTGGTACTTTTGCCCGTCAATGAACAGGTGCTTACCTTTACACATCCTGTCATTTGAACATCTATGGCAGTCTTATTTGTGAAAGACAAAACATCTGTATATAGTAAACTTTCTTAGAGCTTTTTATAGGTCCTTTTAATAAATTCGGTCCTTATATAACACCCAAAGTGGAAATCACAAGAAGTAGAGAATTATTACAGTTCCTGGTTGCACCAAACATAAGGAACAACAAAAGAGGGAGAGAAAAAGAGAAGACTTTCCCATAATCTCATTAATTAATCATTTAATAATTTAACATATCAGACGACAAACTAGCTACATATGTGTCAAAAGGAGTAAATCTGGTTGACAAAAAAATGAATAATACATATTTATAATAACATTAAGTCTCCCTACCCCCTGTGGTAAACCCTTATGCTTCCTAGTGATAATTGTCCTTATTCAAGATGCAGCTCAAGATGTGTGCTGTAACACACTCAGATGGGCTTCTGGAGTGCACATTGTTCCCCCAAATTACTTTTTTTAAGTTCTTGATAACACAATGTTGTTTCCAGATTGTGTCTGTATTTTTTTAAACAAACTCTTAATAAGTCACTGCAATTGGCATGACAAGCTTTTTAAAGAGAAGCCATCATGTTTCCTATTCCCTAATTCCCCTGTTCCTAAACTCCATCTTTTTCTACCAAGACTCTGTTAGACTGACTGTTACAATTAAGTTGTTGGTTTAGGGGTTTTTTTTCTTTTTTTTTCTGCTGCATTAATACATGAAGACCTTCATCTGCAAGCCATTCTGTGTAAGTTCAAGAGAATAGTTTGCAAGACAGCCTAAGCTACAGAGTTTGAACATAACTTATCTAAACCAGACCCCTCTACATCCTCCATATTTTTTAATCCAGTCACTTGCACAAAGACGACACTTTATGTGAAAACATAGGCCATAATGCAAAGAAATATTATTAGGCAGATAGTTAGCAGGATTTAATAGTTAGTTAATGTTGCTTCTCTTTCCATAGTAAACTGCTAACAAACAGGTTCTGGTTTCTCATGTCCACGAATTTTGAGAGATGATTTTCTGACGGTTTTCTTCTCGCTTCATAAAGTTTCTTTTCAAGTATTCATACCTGGCACTGAAAATTTAAAACAATCTGTTCTCCTGATTCTTTCTTCTATCCCCCTTCCAACCGAACTTCTGTCTGAGCTGGCCCATTCCAAAATGGGTACTATAGATATGAAGATGAAGATCAAGCTATAAAAATACAGGAGTGCTTCCTCCATTTGTCTTGCAAGGCTCCCCCTTCTCATCCTGCACTACCAGAAAGATATCAAATACTTATCACATGGAACAAAAACACAAAGCAGGGAGACAAACTCAGGAATAGTTGGACAGAAAGTGAGGACGGTTAAGGTAATTTCTGGAAAAGGGAGAAAATGACAGGCATGAGAGTGAGTCCTTGGAAGAATGAGATAATAGAAATATAATAAAATCTAGTAAGAATATCCCTGAGGGCAGATGTTCAGATCACATTTTTCAGGCACTGAAGGAGCAGATAGTCATTCAAAACCTTCTTCCATATTACACTTTAGAAAGCCAATAATTCCCTCGAGAAAAAAGTGATATTTATCAGAGATAACAGTACCAACACAGGCTACTTATTTATACAATTCCATGGACATCAAGGAAGACTTGATGAACTAGAGTTCACTTCACACTGAAGTTCAGACCAATCCCCCAGTTGTATTTTCCACTGCTTAGCCAGACCTTCAAGTCAAATTCTCAGGACGATTAAATCACCACCAAAAAGATCAAGCAAACCTTCTCAATCTTATTTTTCATCCTTAAAGATTGTTATTCCCATGCTTATTCTGTTGTCATCCATTTTTTTACTCTATCTTCAGCAGTAACTCTAACTGGTCCCAAAAGCTCTGGACTTTTTTTCAGAATACACCTGGGAGAGTCTTATTCAAGCCAGGGAAAATTATAAGTGGCTTTGAGAATAAAAGATATGGAGGAGAAAACACTTCACATGGTAGAAATCTTATTCAGCATGATATATTTCCCAGGTCTACAAAAATCTAGATACTCTAGAATAGAATAGGGGATATAATAAGAAAAGAAGGAGGAATTACCTAAAGATAACTGAATAAATAATCACGTGAATGTTTTTTAATAGTTACTATTTTCTAGTTGAAATTTCAGGGTGATTTCTGTCTGTACCTCCTATGGACTTGGACTTCAGAAGGGGTTGTACCCTGCTCTTTGTGCAGGTTTCACTTGAGAGCTATCTGAGCCTGCAGCTGTCTTCTGATATACAACCAAGGAAGAAGAGTCTTCGAAGCTTAGCAGTACAAATAGCATAATCCACTGATTCACTAGCACCCTACAGCAATTTCTCAATCTGTTCTTCATGGGACCTCCCAATCTCCTCTCTCATTGTTGCTCTCTTTGTGTCATATTCCTAGACATACTCAAAGCTCTGATGGAAATGCTTTGAGATACTCAAATCTCCTCCTTCTAAAACCAGGTAAAGTGAACACCCACCTATTCTATACTGCCTTTTACCACTAATATTCTGACCTCACATCCCACTTACTTAGAAAAATATTTTGAAGCCTGTCAGTCTAGGTGCCAGAGAAATTAAAGAAACCTTGGAGATCATGACACCATCCAGCCAATCCTTGGCAAAGAAACAAATGTCAGAACTCTGTGGAGCTTTCCTGAACTTACTCTTGTTATCAGTCATATCACCTGCACTTGAATACAAAATAACACAAACATAAACATCTGCTCACTCTATATAAAAGAAAGAACACATTTCCCAATCACTTCTTTGGAGATCTAACATGTTTACTTCTTGTACTTCTTATTTTCTTTCTTCTTTCTCTCTCTTAATTTTGCCAACACACATCTCTATACATAGCAAACAGTGCTCAGATCTTCTCTGCTCACTACTGAGTCCATCTGGGAAATCAGACCTAGTTTCACTACTTCCCCAATGCTGTTCTGATCTCAGTGCTGGCTTCACAATACTGATCTTTGTGCTGACAAGTTGATGCCATGGCACAGAGCTCAGCTACTCTCTCAGGTCTCTCCTTTCTCACAAGCACAGGCTTACTTAACTCTCTCATTCTTAGTAACTTGCTTTTTCCCAAGTTCTTACACAACTATTCATCTCTTCAGGTTTCAGTTCCTTCATTAGGTCTCATACTGATTTTGCAGTGATGGATTTTTCCCCAGTAGGGTGACATAACAGCACAGAATAGAAATGCTTTCTTTTGCTCTCCCTTTCCATTGTATCTGTAGCCAATAACTTAGTTAAGCTTTGAATATCCGTAGAGAATTAGTCTTCCCTGACTCATTCTTACATGGTTGAGGCATTTAGTGTCACCAGTTTGTGAAATAGCACTGGCTATACAGTTCACGAGTTAGAGATTGATATTTAAGCTCAGTATTTAAAAACAGCAGTTCATGTTCCTGGTTTCAGATATTGTCGCCTAGACAGGCCAATCGAGATCTGTATCTTCCTTTCATTAAAATAAAGTATATTATAAATTACTCTGTATAACTTTGTAAGAGTCTACTGGCATAAAATTAATGAGTTCATAATGCATTTAAATCCATTTAAATCATAAAATAAAATTTAGTATGGAAGGACTTTTTTCCTCTTCCGTGCAATGTAGCAAAACCAAAATCTGTCCTACAAACGCTAATTGGATGAACCACAGAATTACAGACCCCAGTTCTTTAGCACTTGTGGGTGAAATCTCATATTTTAATGTGGGAATATATTGCTGACTTACTTAATAATTAAGAAGTCATAATTTTTCAGCAGCTGTAGCAACGCACAGTATAACTGTAAAGTGATAAAGCAATTTAGCCTAGACTTTTCAAAAATGGGATTAACACACACCCTCCCCCTGAACACTGCTTACTACCATTTGAGTCTGCTAGCTAGTTTATATGTATTAGCAGGTGATCCTTGGAAGCAATACAAATGAGCCTCATTAACTCCAGAAGACTGATGCTCTGGGCTGGGTGTTTAAGTGTCACAGAAACATTAAGAGCAAGGTTGTTTACTGTTGTTAATTAGGTGAGGAGTTGCAGCAAGTCACTGTTGATGGAGTTATCTCTAAACAGGATCAAAGTGAGCCACATTCTATCCCCTCTGCTTTGTATTAATGGTGAGACAGTCTTCCAGAGTCACTACTTTCTGCTTTACTACAAGAACTGCTGCAGATGTTTTAAAATTATATTCAAGTATTTGCAGTCTTCTGTTTTTCCAAACGCTACTTTGAGCTGCAAATTTCTTAGTGAGACTATGGAAGGATAGATGGTGTATAGACACAGGCTGGCACAGAATATCACTGAAGAACAGAGAGAGATCAGCACCTCTCCCTCTGCTGCCCCCCTTGAGGAAGTTGTAGTCGGTCACCTGCAACCTTAATTAATGGCCTACAATGTACATGTTATGCTACATTCTACAAGTATGCTATCAGATGTTATTTTTACCACAGAACACTGGCTGTATTCATTGAACATAATTGGTCAGAGTTGGGTAAAAAACCCCAGTTGTTTATAAGACTTATGCTCATTTGTTTTAGAACTAGGAACGTATGGAGTAAAAGAAGCACAATTAAGAGAAAGGAAGATCTTTGAATCAGTACCTTCCTTAAGAAACAGGATCCTAACCCTGCCTCTAGCAGAGGAATTCAATGTGTTTAGCAGGTAATAGCTAGTAATTTTTCTCAGTGTCCTGGTTTTGGCTGGGATAGAGTTAATTTTCTTCTTAGTAGCTGGTACAATGTGTTTTGGATTTAGTGGGAGAATAATGTTGATAACACACTGATGTTTTAGCTGTTGCTAAGTAGCACTTATCCTAAGTAAGTTAAGGATTTTTCAGTTTCCCATGCTCTGCCAGCAAGCAGGTGTACAAGAAGCTGGGAGGGAGCATAGTCAGGACAGCTGACCCGAACTAGCCAAAAGGATATTCCATACCATAAAATGTCATGCTCAGTCTATAAACTGAGGGGAGTTGGCCAGGAGGTGCAGCTCCCTGCTCAGGCATTAGTTGGCATGTGGTAAGTAATTGCATTGTGCATCACGTCTTTTCTTGGGTTTTATTTTTCATTATTTTATTATATTATATTCCTTTTAATTTAAATTATTATTATTATATTTTTTTTATTATTATTATTATTATTAGTATTAGTATTACATTTTATTTTACTTTAGTTATTAAGTCGTTCTTATCTCAATCCACAAGGTTTACTTTTTTTTTCTCTGATTCTCCTCCTCATCCCACTGGGAGGGGAAGGAGTGAGCGAGTGGCTGCGTGGTGCCTAGCTGCTGGCTGGGCTTAAACCACAACACTCAGGTAGTCATTAAGCATACATTCTTTATTTTCTGGGAATTTGGCTTGAGATTCCTGCATCTGATTTGCAGAAAGACTGAGCACATGCAGCATGAAGTAGAATTATATTTTGAACATGTAAAATACAATGTAATGCTAGGCAATTAGAAAAAAAGAGGAGACTTAGTTCTTTTAAATTGCTTTGCAATTATAATAGATAATAGTGATTACTAATATAATAGATAATAGTGATAATACATAAGAAGATACTATTTTTTAACCTCAGTTTCTACATGCCTCCTTTTCTCACTTTATCACAAAGAGGTGTTGTACAAATACATTTATGAGAGTTAGTGTAGCATTCACATATTCTAGTGATAAGCACTATGGAAAAGTCTAGGAAGAAATTAAGTATCCTGTCTTCCAAGCACAGTTTGAATAGTATGCAGTACATAAGATATGGGGCCATACAGAGAACAAATGCAATAAAGCAAAATATTGAATAGCTGATGACTAAGTAAGTGGCTTACATTCTGTACGTAAAATGAGGAAGAGGTCCTGTAGAAAAATAGAATGGGATCATATAATTAAATGCTGTACCGTAATGGAGCCTCACTAGCACGTGAATTACATTTCACTGGCAACTTTAAATCTAGCATTTACGAACATTTGAGCATCTGACTCTGCAATTTAGTACTATTATTTTTACGTGAGAGTTTTGATACATAATTAGTATATAGAATATGTTTATGGTCAGCAACCAGCAGTTATGCAGAACTATATGCGTTAAGAAACATGGCAATTCAAGTTCTAGAAAACTATGTATATTCATATAGAGGGGTGCCATATTGTCAACAAAATGCCAGTGGAGTGATGATAAATGTAAAATGATGCATGGGTGGAAGTTTAAAGTAAACTTTCAGTACATAAACCCCTCCGCACTTAGTGATTTCTGGACTTAAATTTTGCACTGGCAAGACTTTCTCAAACACTGCCCACAGACTGGGAAACTGGTATATTGGAAATGAAATATAGTCTTCTAAGTCACTTCAGCATTTTCAATATCTTCACAAGCTCCTTTTCCAACCTATGTAATACTGCTGGTATTCATTTTATGGAAGAACAGAGGAAAACATGTGGTAAAGTCTCACCATCAGAGCTGGAAGGGCCAATAGGAGAGCACTGTTAAATTTATCCCATTAATACTGTTTTCCCTCTCAGAATTGACTTATGCAAGGCATAAATTTGATCTATTGTGCTTGAAATCCAAGAGTAGAAGTATTCCAGTGAAATACTTTAGCCTCAGGTATATGCTGCTTAGCATTTTGCTTTTCTGTTTCAAAAGTAAGAGATCAGTTCCAGTGATTTAATTTCAATATGGGAGTAATTCTTACAGATCAGCAATTGCAATCTACAAAAAATAAGCAAGAAAAATGGAGCTGCAACTTCAAGGGCTGCAATATGTGATTAGCAGGCAAATTCAGCCCTGTGTAAAAAGAAGTACACACAGGTACTAGCCATGGGGGAGCACTAAATTAAAAGATGTGACTCAGGTCACAGGATCATTTATGCATAGGTAGGTATGCTCTGTAGAAGGAAGTATTTCTTTATTCTCCAAATACTGGAATGGTGCAGACATCCTCTCCAATGCACTGGGATAGACTCGGAGGCAGGAAGTAGGCCACACTCTCACTTTATTTTCAAAGCCCTTCAGTGTGACTTCTTCAGTTACTTTTTTTGTTAGAACTGAGCAAATGGAGGAAAGATCTATATTCATTCAACCTTCCTTTACATTTTCAGAAAATGAACATGATCTGACTTATAATTATTTACAGCACACTGACATGCAGTTGTACTTGGAGAAGAGCATATCTGTACTCTTAGTGATTTCCTTTCCCTTTGTGCATTATTTTTTTCTTTCATCACAGTCAATTTTCCTTTCTCTTAATATAATGCTGTTTTCAAGCTTTCTGGCTGCTGATGCTTGTCTCTGGTTGCCCCTCATTTACTTCCCACCGCTGAGTTGCTGCTCCCAAGGGCAGAACTGCAACAAAAAATGTCGAGGGACAATGACTTTGAACTATAAGTGCAGTTTCTGTATTGAAATCAAATACAGATTGCTTAGTCCTGTTTCTGTTCAAGTCAGTGGCAAAACTCCCAGAGTCTTCATTTTTAACTGGATCAGACTTTGACTGGAGTCCCAGAACACATGGGATTGTAAATTAAGATTAGGGGTTGCGTTGTGTCTTCTGCCGTGTAGAATTTTTCTTCACAAAAACTGGGGCACTGATTGAAAAAGGAAAACCAAAAATAATTGGATTTTGAAGCAGTGTCCTTCCTTATTTAATTTTCATAATTCAGAATTTTAATTCTAAAAACATTATAGTTGAATGTTACAGAGATATTCCGAATCACTGAGACAAAAACCAGAACCTCTTATGAAAACAGATCTGCTCAGAAAGGAGGAGAAAAGTAATTTTACCAAGTCAAAAGGCAGAGCAAAGAGGTTGGCACCACATTTGTGATACAGGGCAGAGTCTTTTCATCATGCCATTTCTCCCTTTGCAAAAGAATTCCTCCTTTCTTTTTTAGTACACTTTGGGGGGCTGGGAAGGCAGGAGAGTCTTTTTCATGGTTTATTAGACAGGCTCTTGTGTTCTGTTAAGTATAAGGTTCTTTTCCATTTGGACAGTAGTTAGAGATGTGCTACAATCTGTTATTTTTGTAGTTTATTAGGAAATTTGATCATCTAAGATCATGTCTTTTTCTTTGCAGTTTATATATCTAGAGTATCCAATTTACATTAACGTGGTTGGTTGTATGACCTTAAAATTTATGTTTCAAATCCTCTTGCTCACTGAAACTGAAATTCAGACAAAGACAGCAAAGAGCAACAAAATGACAAAAAAATAGTAGACCCAGGTAATTTGAAAAATGATCTCTGGGAAATAGGTCATTACAAGCAGTATTTGGTCCTTAAATAACATGAAAATAAACCTGAAAAAAAAGACCAGTTAGTACTGCCAAATGAGTAGCTAAATGCAGTTAAATGATGATTAATGAATCATACCAAATAACTTATTACAATAATAGTATGTTTGAAAAGTGCTGGCACCTGATGGACAAGGAATAGCACTGAAAAAATCAGTCATCTTGGAAATTAATGATTCATTATCTGTCAATCAGAATGGAAGTTGTTTTGCTTGAAAAGCTTTACTATAAAGGATATGTTCACAGGTTTAGTCTGTATTGAGATTTCAGTTATCATCTATCATTCTAATAAAATATAGATTAAAATACTAGTCATTTTTCTCAAAGACATTGATAGGCAAAGAATGAATAGTTTGACATTTAACCCCTGAACTTCTGTATATCTTTAGGGTATGAATGCTACTTGGCTTTTTTTTGAATCAAAGCACTGGATCAAGCTGGTAATGGTGGCAAAATTGAATGACTAAAACATCTACAACTGTGAAGTAATAAATTGCATCTCCCAAAGCCTGTAGTTATAAGATTAAACAAAACCAGAGAAGAAGTAACCAGTGTTCCAGAAACAGTGGGACCAAGTGTGATGGGAAGACAGCAGGCATGAATCAGGCACCAGAAAAAGAGAAGGGCTGTTAATTTGTGATTTTGAATCATCTTCTTTTCTTTGTCACTGGAGAATAAGAACACGTTTACTCTTTGGTTTAAAGGTGAAATGTCACTGAGCAGGGGAATAGTAGAATGCTTTAGTGGCTCTTTTTACTTCAGTTTGTCCCATTTCCCCTTAAACAAACTCATTTTATTATTGTTACAGACTCCAGGATTGTTTGATCATTATGTATTTCTTTTATCATCTCCAGAGGAATACATTTCTGACAAGATACAGAAATGCCATGTCTTCCTGTTGGCAGCTGACAAATAAGTATAGGCTTCTAACATGAACTTTTTGCCAAACAACTATCTGAATTATCCTCCAAAGTTGGGGTTAAGTGCTTCTGATAATAATAAATAGTAAAGATCCATATAAAATTTAATCCAGCATCACAAGAAAAGGAGCACAAAATAACCATTCATGATTCTAGGCCATATAGACTCATAGCTGTAGTTATGTAGACTAGCACATACACATGGCTTGTGCAGAGCTCTCAGCTCCAGCCATGAAAACATTGTCAACTTTCTACAAGGTCATTTTGGTTTATAAGTCTTTTCAGGGTTAGGAATTTTGGTGGTTAACCATTAAGGAAACATACAATGTCCGTCACTAGAAAGATGAAAACATACCTCTGGACACAGTAAAAACATAAACAGTGGATAATATCAAATGAATATTGAAAGAATTGGAGCTAGTTTTAGTCTTGAATGCCAAATTCTGATCTGTTTTTACCTTCTGCTTTCAGAAAATAACTGAGCTGTTGAGGTTGTATCACTATTGCCCTGGCTATTGATGTGACCAAACATTCACCAGTAGGATAATAATTGGGTATTTAATATAAATGAAGGACTCTCATTCAGTGGTTGATCTGGCTCAGAGAGCACCTTTCTCTCATGCTGCTTTGCAAATGTATGCTCCATTAATATATCCCAGGTGGCTCCTTAAAATGAAATGGGGAGGAAAACAAACCAAAATCCTACAATGTTGATGTTATAAAATTAGAAGAAATGGTAGAATTAAATCCCATGACCTTTCTGATGGTGTTGGATGATACTTATTATCCCATACAGTTTGTTATAGTTCTTATTTAAATAAAGCCATTAGCTAGCAAGCAACAGAACTACAGAATTGCAACAACAGCATATGAAATGGAAAATGGAAAATGTTGTTTATCTGCTTTGATTAGGACAGTTTGTTCTTTTGTCAGAAATTTTATGCACTGTATACTAAGCTTGCAATTTAACATATACCTGTCAAGCACTTACACATCACATATAAAAAACACAATATGAAATACTGCATACTACAAATGTTAGCAAAAAAAAAAGGTTTAGTGCCTCCCAGGAAAGTTCACCTGACCTAGCCTTTTAGTTACTTCACTCAGGAAATAGCCTAAGAAAATAGATGGCCTTCAAATTAGTTCTCAACAGCCAACAGTCACAGGTTCTGTCAGTCCAAAGGGAGAAGTGAATAATACTGTGCTTTCTATCAACAATACTCGGTTTTAAGACATACAAATTTAGAAACTGTACCTAAAAGCCTTGTATTTAATCACAGGCATTTACAATGGCAGCTTAGAAAGGAAAAGGTACCTTAAGAACCCACCTTCCAAATTAAAGGGTAGATTATAAATCCAAACCAATATGTTTATCACACTGTGAACAGAAATTGAGGTTGGTAAATAATGTTAGTTAAACAGAAATTACAGAAAATGAACAGTTATGCAAAGATCTATAAAACTCTGAGCTTCTTCATAGCTCATATATCAAAATAAATAAAGCTTGTCACTTTTTTGGTCTATCATTCCAAACAAATCTGGAGGTGCCATGAATTGAATTGTCATTTCTTATTTCCATCACTTATCATGTCTTAACTGTAAATTATTCCCTTCATTTTTGAAGCCTCCATCATAAGAGAAATTTCTTTTGATCATCTTTCTGTTCTGGTATAAATTTTGAAGGCTTCCATTAGATCATGTCAAAGTTGCTTTATTTCCTATGTGAATTTACGTAACAGGCAGAAAACTATATGAATTCCGATATAAAATAAAGACACTAAACTAATCCTTTAGGATTCCTGAAGCAACACAAAAAAGTAGCAAGTGTCACACTTCTGTCTTATCACCTTAAACTGTGAAAGTCTCATCTTTGCATTCAGTAAAAAAAAGCAAAATGTTCTATATAGAAATAAGAAAAAAAATCACATTGAAAATTCTTTGGTACTAATCTGTCAAGTGTCTACTCTACACATGGATTCTACCGAGCAAGACCAATGCTGTCAATTTTAACTGCAGTAACTTGTCATATTCCTCCCATAAACAAAATGATGACAAGAAAGGAGTAGTTTTTTAATGCAAAACTGTTCGTCTGGATTGTATCTAGACTGGTAGGGTGTGATATCTCTCATTGTTGAAGTCAGTTTGCTGGTAGCATCAGTGATACACCAGAATGTAATGGTTTTGTTTGTATGCATGGTTGTGACCTGTAGCTATGCACAACGTAAGTTTCCCATCCCATCCCTTGGCTGCATCCCTGCCAACATCATTTATGTCAAGGGATCATCTCGTCTTCTGTGCTTCAGCATTAATAATAAAAAAAAAAAAAAAAAAAAAAAAAAAAGGAAAGAAAAGGTAAAATGCAAGACAAGCATGCAGCACCCCAAGACAAGCATGCAGCACCCATTGCAGAAACACTGTTACCACTGTTAGCTGTGGAAATGATGGCTTGTGACAGTAGACAGAAACATCTCACCTGCATGTATGGCTTTCTTATCCAAACAAGTGTGCATATCATATGATTTATTTCTGTGGGAAAGACTGACATTAATAAACTATGAGCTTCTCCTCTGAACTGTTGCCCCTTGTGCCAATGTGCCTTCCCACTGTGATGAATTGTTTTATTCTGGTGAAGGTGGGATAATGTTGGTCATCACATGAAAGCTTGGAATGGTGTCTTTAGAGACCTCTTAACTGTGACAAAATTTTTGCAAGGGGTAGAAAAAACTGAGAAGGTGAATCATTAATCCTTACACTTTTTTTCTTGCTCAGCACAATATTCTGCTGGTTGCTGACACTTCTACATAGTCAGGTATGAGACAATATGAACAAAATACTTCCTTTTCAGTTGAGACACGAATCCCTTTCCCCAGAAAACAGGGAATTGGGATTCAGATGTGCCTTAGACCTCAGAACAATACCTTACAAAGGCTGTATTAACCTGGAATATGTGTAATCCACAACTTTTGAAACACTTTGGCTCAATGAGTATCTTCCTGTAACCTGCATAACACAGAACCTTCCCCACATAACTGTTGCAGCTAATGCCCTCTTCTGGGGTCAAGACTGTCGAAAATGTAAGCATTAGCTAATTGCATTGCTAGCTCATCAGCTGGCTCATCATAAGCTATTAATAATGCTCTTGCATTATTCTTATATCTCATAGGTCCAGTCAGTGTCAGTCATGTTAATCATGTTCTTTTTTGCTTTCACTTAGCATGTATACTGTCTCAATAATTTCTTGTTTTACAGGTTTAATACTTCTCTTCTTCTGTTCTTTTTCTTTCTGAATTAGTCCTAAATCTGAGTAGTTGGGATATTTCATGGGCCATGTGTTTCAAGATTGATAGTGGAACCCCCTTTAATCTTATATCTCCTGGGAAGCTGCCTCTGTACATAAAATATTACTTTTTATTCTATTTATTAAATTGTATATCTTAGGAGATTCAGTGGGAACTAGAACAAGGATGATTACAAATTACTTTGCAGGCTAGTTACTAAACAAGACCAACACAAAGCATTTGTACTTTTTTGTTGACATTTATCCAACACTGAATTTTTTGCATTCCAGCTGTATATATACAGATATAGTCTGGATAGGAAATAAATAACTTTCTATTCCAAGGAAAACATTTGTGGTCAGTTTAAATTCTTATATACATTGTTTTATAAACCAGTGTAACATTTAGGCTTAACCTGGTGACTTTTCTTCTCCCTGTTTCTTTCTGTAACACCTGTTGCTGATTTTGCTGTCGTGTGGGAGACTGCTTCCATGGAAACACCCTCTGCACTGTATGGTGGCTGCTTTTGATTTAATGCATTTTTCATAGCAGAATTTTTTTCTTCATTTTTATGACGAATCTGTCATATTTCTGGATATTCCTGTAGTATGTATATTCTCCTACCCTTGTTCAAAAATACTGAGTTTGTTACACATTTGCACACCAATCTGTGTGATTCCCTCAGGGTTGTTGATGTGACTTTGCTATCAGTTCAGGTCACACATACTAAGTCTCTACTTGATCTTACGCAGTACACACTGTGCAGGTCATCCAGGTATGTTTAAAGTACCTACAGATTCACCACTGCATGTTCTACAGCAAGTTACTTTCATATGCTCTTCAGTTAAATGCAGCACTTGAAAGATGGGAAAGGAAACAGAAGTTACAAACTTTAGGACTTGAAATGGGACAAAAAAAGATAAAAAGTAGCTTTTCAAGCACCAAATTATTGAGGGACCCAATGGTTTCCTAGGGGACACTGTGATTCACTGCAGACTTTGATTTTGCTTATATCTGGAGAAAAATAAAAATGGGTCACATAAGCAGAGCACCCAGGCTCAAAGTGATATAAATGTGGTTTTTTACTCCTGGTCCATCTTTTTCTCAGTAAAGTCAAATAGAGAAGGTAGGTGAAAATCCAAGGAGTCTAAATGGATGCTGGTAGCACTATGAATAATAGAGTGATTACCAGAGTGCCAATGTACCTTCTTTTTACAACCAAGTATAAAAGGCTAGAAATTGAGACTTTTTTCTGCTAACATCTCTTATGTCTGCATTTTTAGTATGTAATATGACATACATAGGCTCCTCAGTTCCAGAAGGAAAATACTTCCAAACATCAGAAGAGATCTTGTACACCATATGCCTGTAAATATGACATATTGGGGCATAGCAATTGATCAAATTGTCATCCTTCCTGTTGCATGGTACCAGAAGTCATGGTATTCTGGTGATCACATTTGTCAATGCAATTTATGTGGTTAGTGAGTTATACCACTTTTAACAGCATATGGGGTTTTGGGGATAGCAAACCAGGCTTTGGTGTCAACAAAACATTCTGAAGCGATTAGCTTTTTAAAGACAGCACCAGATTAAATAAAAAAAAGCAAACAAGAAA
This sequence comes from Aquila chrysaetos chrysaetos, assembly GCF_900496995.4. Classification (NCBI taxonomy): domain Eukaryota; kingdom Metazoa; phylum Chordata; class Aves; order Accipitriformes; family Accipitridae; genus Aquila; species Aquila chrysaetos. The sequence goes on from NC_044006.1 coordinate 26,941,997, forward strand.
CCAAAGCCTACAACATTTTTAAAAAAGCAGTCATGGTATTCACAAACTAAAGAAATAGGAATACCAATATTGAGGTCCCTAATTTTTCTTCAAGGATATCATATAGATGTTGTATACACATACAAAACAAGCAGAAGTATCATAGAATCATAGAATCATGGAATGTTTTGGGTTGAAAGGGACTTTTAAAGATCATCTGTACAAAGCCCCTGCCACATATCAAAATTGTCTTTCAAATTGTGAAGTAAAAGTCAGACGTTGGAAAATGTCAGAATGAAGTTTGCTCATACAGCCAGCTTTACCTGCATGTGAAAAAGCTGGCAGTTACTAATTAACATTCAGTAGAAGCTGAGCATTCCCATTTACCTAATTTAACAATGCTAAAGATTGAATTATTTTTCAAAACAGCTGATTAGCACTCATAGAGTGCTCTTAAAGGCAAGTCAGTCAGTCATGAGGAAGTACTTTCCTACACGTATCAGCACTTTCAGACGTGGATTCATGACCCGTTTCTTAGACTTTTGTTGTATGCAGCGTGGACTTTGTAGGGATTTATCACGTATACATTAAATGCCTGAGCAATCTTTACCCTTGTAACCAGCACCTCTTGTTCTCACCCTATTCCTACTGGAACTTTCATATGAAATACAGCAGCTTATCCTTTCACATTCTCTCTCCTTCTCTGGTGTTTAGGTAACAGTATCTTTCCCACTCTCTAAATCCTTTTGCTTTTTGAAGTTCCAATTAACCATCTATATGTAAGTGAAGGTAATCTATTAAGAGTATTAAGGGAAGTGTTAGCTTTGGTCACTGAAAGTGGAATAGGAGTATAGAATATAAGAACATAGGATTGTAAGGGATAACATACTGATTACAGTCTACTTACCATTGCAGTTCTTTTGGTAGACCATTGCTTGACTTCTATGGCTACATGCTCTGCAGTGGTCTGCATTTATCCACAGCGATTTGTCCAAATTATGCTCATGCTCTTTATTGGCTTTTCTGGATGTGCACACAATGGAAATTGAATAATTTGCATCCCACCCAGCTATTCTAGCTTTATGGTGCTTCCGAAAGGAGAGCTTCTAACAATGAAAAGATGGCTTACCATTTATTAAGGTTATGTAGAAAGGAGATCCAAGCACCCTAAAACATGGATGTCACACAGATCCAGATACAGTCATTGCATATGGTTGTTATCTCTAAAATGCACTAGAGGTAAAACTTCAGATACCAGCATTTCTGATCTGTACGAGTCTTTCTGTGGGGCAGGACTGAGGTATAGATTGCTGAAAAGTCTTGCTCCTCTTTGTCTACCTAATGATGCCAAAGTTATAATGAATGGTACATACAGTAACAGGAGATATCTGAGTTAGAACAGTTGACCAGTCTTAAGTAACAACACAACAAGTTCGAGCTAAATTCTCTGACCTGACCTGAATCCTTGCACCAGCATGAGGGTAGCGAGTAGTGGAGCAGCGAAGATGCTAGTTGCAAGGAAGCCAGCAGGAGAGGCTCTGGTAGTACTGCCATTAGAGCATTCTGCATAGGAGTCTCTGAGGTGTGTGTGCCCTGCTGTGTCTGCCCACAGACAGCAAGTAGTATCTTGGGAACTGTTACTAGTCAAGCCCTGGCCAAGTCCAAACCAGCTCTAATCTGCTTTGGGCTTGGGGCACAAATGAAACTGGTCTCAGAACACAGAAATTCATAACAGAGTCCTTGACAGCTCCTTGCTTCGTGCTTCGGTACAAACACTCTTGTCTCTTGACTTTAAAATAAACTGACAAGAGATGATCTGCTTAAAGTGTCACACATTTCTGGCAGCAGTGGTGGTGTGCAACGTAGTCAAGTGCGTTTCTTCTAGCTATTTCTCATTGCTGAAAATCTGCAGGGGGAGTAATTAGAAAAAAAAATTGTCAACACGAATGATGTTTAAGGCCCGTGCTAATAGCTCACTCGTCCCATCTGCTTAAGAAAATCATCCCTCCAGTAAATTCATTTTTAATTTGAAGAAGATCCCTGGTTCAGTCACACCACAGTCATTTTTAATTACGTTACTGAGACTGTGGTGGGTTTTTCTTGCCTTTCTCGGCTGGTGCTCCATTTCCTCACTAATGCTGACTCTTAGACTCTTCATTAGGATGACGGGGCCTCAAAACACAATACACAAAGCAGACCCACTACCTTTTTTTTAATGTAGGGTGGTTTTTTTTCTAAAAATAAACTCATCCACTTCCCTCATTTCCCAACTGTCACACAGAGACACTTTTAGCATCTGTTGGTATTAGGAAGCTATAAATAGGGATATCTGGGGAACAAAACACGGGAAGAATTTTTTCCTCTCCTCCTTTGAAATAGATGGGAATAAAAAGCATATTTGAAAGAAAAGAGTAAAGGAGGGAATGGTGAATATGTATGTGTACATTTTCTTCTAAATAAAGATAGCAAGTAATCAGTTAGAGATACATTGCTACTGTACTTTAAAAAAAAGAAAAGTGATTCCTACCAAACTCCAGCAGTCTCAACAGATATTTGGAACCCACCAACCATTTTGAATGGGTATTTATTGGAAAAAAAAAAACATGCACAAACTAAGAAATTTTAAGTGTTCTCCTGCCTACCTTCAGCTTCAACATTCTGTGTGGATTAGACAGTTGTACACGGACAGCATATTTGCACCAGGCTTTTGCTGATTAGATGGTCAATAGTAGCATTCACACAGCTAGCTCTCTCCTACTGCAGTCCAAAGAGTATTCTCCACCATGATGACAACCTGCTTTGCAAAAAAGTCTGCTTAATGGGAAGGTATCTCATCAGTGTGACTAATGATCCCTGTGTGTACCAGGATATTTCCATTGGAGTGCTATGGAAAATGCAATGGAAGTCAGTCAAAAGCATCTGGATTTAGGGGATTAGCGGGGACAAGGAGAGAATCAAGACCTCACTTTCAGTGATTCCTTTCAGCTTATGCAGTCGGTCATTTCTTGCCTGGGTTTTGTTGTTTCCCAGATGCTACCTTGTACTTCTTTTCCAATGACTGCAAAAATGCAGAGATTTGTGGAGTGGTGGTTAACTTCTTCACAAGAGAAAGGACACTAGCTTTGTGTATCAACAACTGCACAACTGAGGATATTCTTAGTGCCATGATCAGCAGCATCTGTGCTACAGGCAGCTGCAGCAGTGAAAGGAGGAGTATGCTGAGTAGCCATTTGCTATTGACTTGTCTTCCCTGGTGCAGTACTTTTTCCAAGTTTAGTTAGTAGGGAGAGTTACAGGCTGGAGGTGTCACATAACCTTGTAAACCGTGAGCTACTTTCTCCCCCTTCATTATCACTCTCTGTCTCCACTGTTTCAATTAAAAGGAAATTGTCTTCTTGCTCAGTTTTCTAAAAGTTTGTTTATAGATACCTAGTATGAAGAAAGGCTCTTTAATAGATCTTGGTTTGGATCCTGGAAAAGAGTTTAATTTAATTTCAACAATTTTTAAACTGAGACAAAATGATAAAGAAAGGTGCAATTGAAAGACTGAAAAGTATTACAGTTCTAGAACAAGACTTCAGACTGTTGAACAGCCCTTTGTGCAGTGAGCAGAAAAATGGAGAGAATCTCATCAAGGGTTCACCAGCAGCACACAGATTTTCAAAAGAAGTCATAAGTGACACGTGGTCAAAGAGCTGCCTTAAGTTACTCTTTGTAAGAGAAGAAATGATTTTATTATCTTAAGCCTCTACCTTATTAAAACTTGGTTGTGATATTTTCTTTATATTTTGCATTGTTTTTCAGGAAATATCTTTTGACTATGGTTATAAATATGAAATTAATATTTCATGATATATTATGGAGTATTATGATTTTTAATAAAACTTGAAACTTATTTATGCAAGGGAAATATGCTTTCATATTGTGGGATGTGTGTTCCTCTGGAAGTTTTTAATAAAATATTACTAAAACCATACAGGTCACATTTCAGCAAAACTAGTACTTTATATAAAAGTGCAAACAAGACCTCGTTACTGTAGATAGTTTGCAGAAGTGCAGGCAGGTGAAACAGCAAGATGAGAAGAACACACTAACCAAGATTTAAAAAATATATTTATTACCTAGAAGCGTAAGCGCTCACACCTTTGCCCTGTAGTTTAAAGATATATACAACTGTGCACTTACTGTGTATCTGCTTTTCTGGCATCTTCTGCATTGGACCCCCACTTTGGTCTGTGCATTCAGAGCTGCTGTTCTCTTTACCTTACTCTGTGGTCTGTGGAGGAAGGAAATTGTGAACCACTGGGACCAATAGGCAGAGTTATGAGATTTTGGTGCAGGAAATAACTTCCAGATTGTCACAAGATTGTGCCTCATCAGCTCCTCCCTGTGTCAGGATGAGGCCCTGCTTAGTCTGCTGCTTAGTTGAGAGAGGCACTGTATAATCCTGGCCTTCTTAGTCTGGCAGGAGTTGTCTAAACAAGCCGTCCTTTCCTGTCTGACCCCTCAAAGAGATTGATAAAGACCCTCTCCTCAAAGGCTATGCTTGGTTCAAAGCCCATGGGATAACAGAAAAGCAATAAACAACTATATTTTTTTCTTACTTCCTATGATATTGAACACAAAATATTTTCCCTATAGTTTGGAGATGCTAGTTTCCATAGACTTCCCAGTATTAGAAGATCATGGAGGAAGTTAGTTCTATGATGGGTGTCCTGTTTTTTGTTGTGATTGCTGATTAAGAGGTTCCAACAGTTTGAAAGTTACAGGGCTAGACAGTGACTAGATTTTCTGGACAAAAACTGAGCAACAAGACAGAAGGGCATGAACTACCAGAGCAGAATATGATCTAGGGCATTATAAAGATTATTGGAACATGACAGAAGAGCAATTGTGGCGATAAAGCATGCACTGAAGAGGATGTGCTGCTTTGGAAACAAAGAAAGGGAAGTTAAAGCCGTAGGTTAACACATACATTTATAGGTGGGCTATTAAGAGTTAGGAAGGAAAGCACAATAAGACTGAGCTGGCTAAAATAAAAAGCATCAAATTATTTTGGGGGGCAGGCCTAATAAAAACATGTCTACTATAATAATACTGGGAGTCTGGTACAAATTCCTGTGTCAAATTCGGAAATTAATAGAGATTTCTCTAAAGCTGTAGAGGAATAAATACTAACAGGAGTTGATTTCTGAGAAGCAGACTGGAGAATAAGTTCTGCTGACAATGGTGGAGCCTAGATATTCCTCAGTGTTACAGGTGATATGATTTTGAGTTTTTTTCTTTTCTTTTATCAAATAGTAGTTGAACTGAAAAATTGTGATGTTATTTCAGACAGGCTGGTGGGAGAAGACTAGGTCACAGAAAATAGTTATTGCTTGATTCAGTTTAAACTGAAGTTAATTTGATGTGAGTCAGATCAAACTAAAGGTAAGGACAAATTTGAATAAATCTGTGAGTAAAGTTCCATATTTCAAAGGAGTGAACTCAGAAATACTTAAGGAAATACCTAGTAAAGTCAGCTGTATTGGGGAGCTGGATATGGAAAGGTTTGAATTTCTTTAAACCAGAAACACTAAAAATTTCAGTACACTGTGCGACCAGTATGAAAGAGCTCTAGACTAGGTATATGAATAACCTTAAAATCGTATTAGCAGCTAGCCAAGACTGGACTAAATAACATATTAGCCCTGTTTCACACAATTTGCCTGAGCTACAAGCTGAACTCAAACAAAAGACCTTCTCAAAATGGGATTACCTACAGCGCATAATACAAGTCTCTCTGGTGTTATTTCTAGAGGTGCTTGAAAACTCTTGTAAATATCAAATGCTACATGGTTACAGAAGGCCTCAGTGGTAATCATCTAATGCTAACAACCTTATTAAATGTTGAAGCCCTATGGCTAGCAGAGGTCATCAAGTTTTGCAGGAGTTTAGATGTTTAGCATCCATTTGGGTAACTAGCTATTAATAAATTTCAATGCTGGCATACACAAGTCATAAAAATTGACAGTCAGGGAAAAAATATAAGAAAAATGTGGAGTCAATACAATATTATTTTACAGTAAGATATAGTTTTACTGGGTCAATTCACAGAAATTATTGTTATACAGCATTGTGAGCAAGCATTATAGCATCAGAACATCAAATTTCTGTTTTTCGTATTGTTATGGACCTATTCTCTGGCTTCTGGCATAATTTATCCCTTTGTTGCACCTTATTTTCCCTTTCTGGATGATAGATGTGATGCTATGATTCTTCACATAGGATCAGAAGAAACTGACAAAATAATTGTGAGAACTAGAACATCATGCTTTGAATGAAACAGAGATCTTTGTAACTTAAGAAAACACCGAGTTTCCCATTGTGTGTCTTCAGAATATGTTTACACATGAAAATATTCATGACCTGTAAAAATGATGGAGATTTTTGGATTTTGTAAGAGGACGAAGTGTTCAGAGTTAGTCAAGTAGAATGAAATGTTGAAACTTTTAGCAGTATGGCTTCAGCTTTTCCTCCATTAGTAATACTAGCACCAAAGCTCTGCAACAGATTCTAGTATCCATACTCAGAAAATGTGGATAAACTGAAGAGAGAAAATAGACAAAATAACGAATGCCTTATAGTCTGGAGAAGCCATTTATAATGAAAGCCTAAAGACTGTTTTCCTTAGTAAACAACCTATTAAGACGTAACTTTCCAGTCTATACCTATGTTTCTGTGTATGATCAAAACACACAGAATATGTCTGCCAATTCCACCTTTCTGGTTTTATCTTTTAATGATTTTAAAAATTATTTCATGTAGTAGACTGAGTTTGATCTTCACTTACTCAGCCCATTATATAGCCACTGCAAATGAGTTATTACATGAGACAATTTTTTAATCTTTCTACCCATAGTAGAAAGACATAAAATAATATACAGTATCTAAAATTGGAAATTCAACTTACACAGATTAGAAATGTAGAACAATTTTGGTTTGATTGTTTTCATAATGAGGGTAACTATACATCAGAAATCTTAACTCAAGATATAAGGAACACTGAATTATTATTGAATAACTATAACGGACATACTACACCACAGCTGGAAATTTGGGGACTTGAAGCAGGAACCTCTGTGGCCATTGTGATGCAGAAAGTTATGTTAAATTATTGCAATAGTCCTTCATGTCTGTTATTCTGTATATGTGGACCATGACAGCAGGCACAACAGAACTCTATGGACTCCTCAGGGGTCCATATGAGCCATTTTGCAATACTGCTTTCTGGGATCTTTTCTGGGAAAAGCAGAGCTGTAGAGGAGTACTTCTGTCCATTCTATCTTGTGAGGGTCTGCGGGTATGTTGACAGTACTTGCTGTTTTACCTCCTGTTCTGGGGCAAAATCCCTTCCTTTTTTATACGAGAAGAGAATTTCCTCTATGAAAAAAGGTCCTTTTAAACACATAAAATAGAACCACAAGGACCCACTGGTGTGCAAATGAGGAGGAAAGAAATAATATAGGAAAGATAATGCTAAGAAGAAAGGGTAGGGGCGAGAACTCCAGGTTTAGGTAAGGACTCCAAGGAGAGAGTGTGGGGAAAAAAAAAGACTGTAACAAAAGATGGCAGAAGTCCTTAAAGCTGCTATGACACAAAGAGCAATTGCAAATATGTCTGATAATTGGCTCAAGATAGCTTTTTTACAGATTCTGAAAACTGCCAATGATTAAAATCAGTAGGGTTCTAACTGCCCATTTAAAAAATTATATCAATACAGTAAATGAAGTCCAAAATGCCGGAAAATGCCCCTTTTTTTTTTCTTTCCTCTTTTTCAGCTGAAACAGCTGTTCAAAAACAGCATTGTTGGCTCTGGCTCATATATATGTTCTTGTAACTATAACCAGCTGCTTGACTAAAATTGACACTGATTTATTAATTTACCAGGTCAGAGGAAGGTCAATAATAACTTGTCCTCTTCCTCTTTGGTATTGTCTTCAAGTTTACAATCAGATCTCACAGAGATTTTCACTACATTAGCTGTACATTATGGTCTTGGTAAGAAACCCATTTGAGTCTGCTAGAGATTTTTCACTTATTACTGTTGGATCAGACTGAGCTGGACTTTGCAGAGATGTCATTTGGCATATGTCCATACCACAAGCCATACTGTGCTGTATTCTTTAAAAGTATTCTAAATGTTTCTTGAGCACAGAAATGTCTAAATCCACAGAATTTATCTAAGAAAGAGCATTCTTTGAAATGTTTTGTGGATGGAAATACTACAAACATTTTCCAAATAAAATATTCTGTATTTGTAGATTCCACAAAAAGAATGCATGAAGCCCCTCCTTATATTAAAATATGAACACTTTCCCAATATTTAAACACTCAGCCATAAAATCGGCTAACTGCAGTGTCATGGTTTAGGCCCAGCCAGCAGCAAAGCACCACAAGGCTGCTTTCTCACTCCTCCCCTCCTCTGGTAGGATAAAGAGGAGAAAATACAAAGAAAAGCTTGTCGGTCGAGACAAGGACTGGGAGGGATCACTCACCACTTATGGTCATGGGCAAAAGACAGGCTCAACTTGGGGAAAAAACAAAATCAATTTAATTTACTAGAAATCAAATCAAAACAAGGATAATGAGAAGTAAAACCGAACCTTAGAACACCTTCCCCCCACCACTCCCTCCTTCCTGGCTCAACTCCACTCCTGGTTTTCTCTATGTCCTCCCCCCCAGTGGCACAGGGGGATGGGGAATGGGGGTTGCGGTCAGTTCATCCCATGTTGTCTCTGCTGCTCCTTCCTCCTCAGGGGGAGGACTCCTCACTCTTCCCCTGCTCCACCGTGGGGTCCCTCCCACGGGAGACAGTCCTCCACGAACTTCTCCAACGTGAGTCCTTCCCATGAGCTGCAGACCTTCACAAACTGCTCCAGCGTGGGTCCTTTCCACAGGCTGCAGTCCTTCAGGCACAGACTGCTCCAGCGGGGGCTTTCCCATGGAGTCACAGCCATCTTTGGGAGCATCCGACTGCTCTGGTCTGGGCTCCTCCATGGGCTGCAGATGGGCATCTGCTTCCCCGCTCACCTCCATGGGCTGCAGGGGGACATCCTGCCGTCTCACCACAGGCTGCAGGGGCATCAGCCTCCTCCGGTGCACCTCCTCCCCCTCCTCCTTCACTGACCTTGATGTCTGCATAGGGTTTTCTCTCAAATCCCAATCCCCTCTGCACTGCAGGTTTCCCTTCTTAAATCTGTTATCCCAGAAGCAGTACCACCATCACTGATGGGCTTGGCCTTGGCCAGAGGCGGGTCCAACTCAGAGCCGGGGAAGCTTCTAGCAGCTTCTCACAGGAGCCATCCCTGTAACCCCCTCCCCTGCTATGAAACCCCCACCACATAAACCCAAAACATGCAGCTAAACACATTTTTATCATGTGTTGAACAACAAAATTCTAAAAGAAAAGAGTACAGCCAATCAGTAACATGACCAGACACACACCTGCTACCTGATGACAGAAACATGCATTTTGATCTCATTATGAGCGCGTCATTCCCAAACAAGTAATGGGAAAAGAGCTGTAGAACCTTTGGGAAAAAAAGTGACAAGTATCTTGGCTCCCAGAGCAATTAACTTGCTCCATTATTTCCTCTTGAACCATAAAAGGTGATCTCAGAAAAAAAGATAGCATGTTAGCTGAGACAAGGTGAATTGTTGCAAAATAGATTTGTTTCAGAAGCACCAGGTTTGGGTAGTCCTCTACTTACAATCATCCAGAACATCTATGCTATATTGAACAATATTAGACATAATGATTTCTATGTTTGTGGAGCTGAATATATGCAACTGAAGCAACTTGTGGCAAGTGTCTAATGAATGTAACTTCTTCCCAGAAACTAACAGTAACAATACTGACACACAAATGGGTCCTAGACAGAGATAGAAAAAGAGAAAGAGAGAGACAGAACACAAATATGACATACATTCTTTCTACAATATCTTGCACATAACAGCAACAGCACCTCAGGTGGATACCACACAAAACAGTGGTAATCCCTCTGTATGTACTTCTTCTGAATTCATATTCACTTCCCAAATCAGTTCAAAACTTTTCTGCTCATCCTCAAATATAATGAAAATCAGGACCTTAACAAACATTGGTACTACAGCTATAACTCTTCAACAGGTGAGGAAACCTTGATTTGGATTTTTTCTCAATGTGTGACTCTCATCTGCACACCTGTAGCATCTTCACTGACAATTTGCTGATACTTTGAGAGAACAGATTTCAATAATACTTCCTGCAAAAGCAGCAAACACTTAAAACCAGTCACTGGATGTGCACCACTAGCATGCCATATTAGCATGGCATGATCTTGACAGATTTTCATGACTCCTTTTGGTTTGTGTGTTGGTACAACCATAACTGATAAATCTATAAATGTGACCAGTTCAAGAACTCATTATTCTATGCACAAGCTCAGTATAGTTCTCCATTGGTACGGTACACTGAAGGTGAAGTTCTGTCTTTCATGAGAATTGGTTTGATTGTTGGATCCAGGTGAAATAACACTGATCATTTCTTATAAGCTCCTAGTTTTTCAGGAAACACTTGAAAGAACTCACTGACAATGTCTCTTAGTTACTCTTCACTGATGACAGATGCCAAAGAAACTGATTCCTAACAGCATAAATGAGCTGATAGGATAATTTACACTGGGAACTATAGCTAGAGGTCATTTAGTCCAGCTCTCACTCAAAGCAGAGTGATCTCCAAGGTTGACATCGTACTCACCAGGATCTTGTCCAATCCAATTTTGATTGATCATCTTCAGAAATGGAGATTGATACTTTATTAGCCTATTTTAATATGTCCTTCTGAAGACTGATATACCAATAAGAATCAATCTTTCTGAGAAGAATACACAGAAAAAGTTCACCTCACATTTACGCCAGTGTTCATGTCCATACCACTGTCATCAGAGCAGACTTGACAATTTATGAAAATGAGGCAATGGAATGTGTCTCTTCAGAGGAGACCTTGGTTAACTTCCATTTCATCCTCATGCGCACTTATTACCATTGTAATGAGCATTTCAGAGATCTTCAAAACATCTTGGATGTGATAACACTTCTTTACTCATTGTCAAAGCAATACCCACAAATGAGAATCTTTGACATAATATGCTTCATACTGTCAACCTTTGATGACCAAACTGAAGCATTGCTGTTTTTCTTTTTGCAGAAATAACATTTATCATCTTCGAATCTCTATATGGACCACTGTATGGTCTGACTAGAAATTTGGACAACTGATCTTGTCTGTTAATGTTGTTGTGGTTGAGTTCCTGACTGTATTGACAACAACCATCTTCCTAATCATGAAAACTAGCATTTAGATTAATTGCTGTAGTAGGACTTGCCTAAGAGTGTAGGGATTCTGATTCAGTGGCTAAAGCCTTTTCCTAAACAATTACAAATGATAAATTTGGTTCAAGAAAAAGATGGTGGTAAACTCCAAAGACAAGACAATTATGTAACTTGTCATTGAGAAAATCACCAGTTACAATGCTTAATGATGCAGAGCAACTGAGCAATATAAGCAGCTATGTCCTTATCAGATTGTAAATTTCACCTGTGAAATTGAAATCTCTAGACAGTGATGGATAGGGCAGACAAGAAATGCATCTTCTGCAAGGCTGTGATTTCATCGTATGGCCTTTACTTATAGTACCTCATTTGCCTATCATATTAACAACAATCTTTCTCACAGAGTAAGCAGAAAACAGGCTGTTCAGGAGTTTTTCTATTGTTTGCTTTAAGATAATGTGATAGTCTTCCTGAATAAGAAATTCTAATGCAGGTTGACTAATGTCAGGCTATCCCAGGACTGCCATCTTAGGTAGCAAGCAAGCAGGCACATTCATTTAGGTTCTGCAGTGCCAATTCTTTTGTCTCAGTTAGGTAAAGTCACACTCAGAATCATTCTCTACTGCTCCTGGGAGTGGCTCCAGAAGTTCTACTGTTGCTTGTCATCAGCAGCATGTAAACCTTATCACCAGAAATTTGCAGGCATATGTATGAAGTACAATTGCTGGGGTCTTGAGTGCACTAAGAGGCCTTAATGGCCCTGACCAGCCTTATTTGGGGCTTTCACCCCCACCTGCCACCAATGGGCCCAGGAGCCCCATTTCACCTCAACTCTTGGCCTTCAGTCCCAGTCTAAGCTATGTCACAGGAGCGCCTGTCCCCTGCCCAGCCACAGTCATGTTTGTGCCTGGACATAGACCATGTTGATCTGGACCCTGATCTGCAGACTGACTTCCTGGCTTGACCTTGGACCTGCCTCATCACTATGGACCTGCCTGTTGATTACTGGACTGTGTCTGACCCAGATTATGACTGCTGGATCTGATCCTGACCCTGACCTGCAGACTGACTTCCTGGCTTGACCTTGGACCTGCCTTATTACCACAAACTTGCCTGATGATCTGGACTCTTGATTGAGCCTGGCTGCCATCTCTGGGACTGCCCCTACTGCCATGGCTCCTTATCAGTGAGGTTATCATGCCCAGCCTGCATTGTGGCCGCCCTCAACTCCCAACTCGGCATCTGTTAGGGAGCAACCCTGCTCTCTCTGTTCCCTGACACAGCAAAAGCAGGCTGCTTCATGAAGAAAGGTGAGCCAGGAGACAAGTCTGCCAACAAGGCTGGCAGGAGCAGTATCTTCACTAACATGGTATCTGAGCAAAAAAGTAGAGCAGGTCCAGAGAAAGCAACCTGAGCTGTCCAACAGTAACAAGGATCAGCCAAAAGTCCAGTGATGGCCAGACAATATTGTAGCAACAAGCAGTTCCTAGGTCAAGCCAGGAAATCAAGTCAGCAGGGCAGTGTCTGGCCCAACAAGATACCTGGCCAGGTTCAGGCTCACCTAGCATCATATGACAGTGACCAGGGGAAAGGACCTGAGCTTAAATGCAGCTTCCAAGTGAAGGGGGAAGGCTCCAGATGAGGCCTTTCACGTCTCTTCCTTACACAGCTCCTTTCACACAAGTCTGATCCAAGCTGACAGGGTGGCACAGCATTGTTCTTGAACACAGATAGCCAAACCTCATGGAGGGGATAAGAGGTTGCAGACGCAGTAGGTGCACTTGAGCCCTGACAACAACTCACACAACTGAAGCACCAGCAGAAGGTGGTTGTCATTTTGTTGTCAGCAAAATGAACAGTAACGATCAACAACATCTGGAAGAAAAGACAGAGGAATAAAATATGGCATGAAAGATTTACAAGAAGAGCAAATAATACCCTGCATTGGATGTTACACTATCTAGATCTGTGACATGACCTTTCTTGGGAGTACTTAACTATTTTTAATTAAGAAAACTTATGAAAAGCAAGGTTTCTTTGGAGTTTTTGAAGTCTCAAAGTTTGGTTTTATTCTCCATTGAAATAAATTTAAAAAAAAAAAACGACAAAAAAAGATAATACTGTTTCAAAATAACACTTTTGGAATGAAAACCTGAAGTTTCTCCATATATCTTCTCCTCATCTCTCTTCTTGGGTGCTCTGAAACACTGGATGTCAAAATGACTCAAGACAAAACTTCATAGATTGTGGGATATATCTGAAAAATGTTTCTGTTGTAAGGAAACAATCCATTTTCAGTAGAATGTCTTTCTTTTAGAAAGCCCTTACCAGCTCTAACACTGGGTAAATTATTTGTGTGTCTGGTATGTATGTAATTATAAAAATCTGTGACTATTTTTAAAGATCAGTTGAATACAGTATGATCATCTATACAGTACAAACCAAAAAACACTATCAAATAATTTCTGCATCAAGCCCATCACTTCCATATGAGTTATGGCAGACATTTTTAATCCATGCAGGTAATCAGTTGTGATTTAAAACCTTCAAGAGAATCCTCCACTTTCCTAGGTAAAATGTTTCTGTGATTTACTATGCTTATTTTTATAGTATTATTAGGTACGTCTGTGTTCCCCTAGTCTGAATGTAACTGGTGTGAACTTCCAACCACTGGATTTTATTATGACCTTTTTTTTAGCAAAGTAAAGGAACAATGACTATATTTTTTTTTCCTTGTGTGGGCACCTGTAGGTGGTGGTCAAATCACCTTTTAATCTTTTGGATAAACTAAACAAATCAGGCTTCTTTAGTGTCTCAGTATAAAATGAACAATTCTGCTGTTGATTGTGGAGATTTAAGTTTCTTGCTCTGAGGAATTTATAAATTAAATGGATAGTAATCATAATATAATGAACAGTTACAGCTGCTCAGAAGGTCAGAAGAAAGGGGTGGAAAAGTACTGGCAGAAAGGAAGAAGTGCCTAGGGAAAACATTATTTTCAAACAATTTAGTTCTGAGCTTCTGATTTGGTTTCACAGTTTTCTAAGAGTATTTTCATGTTGTGATAAAGTTCTGTGTCTTATCTCGCATTTCATTTTGGTATTAATCAGGTTTGGGGAAAGGAAGAAACAGTGACATAGAAAAAAGAAAAGGAAGTGAATTCAGTGGAAGGATTTGAAGGATGTCTATTTCTTTTTCTTCATATATCTTTTATAAATTTCACAACCATTCCTGAGATTGTGTATAACTCAGCATACCATTTTCTATAGGAAGAACACAGTTTATTCCAGACCATAGTAGATTGTCTAATACACCTAATGCCAGAAAGCACCCATAAGCAGTGACCAGTTCTAAATATTTTAAAAGAAAGTGCAAAAAATTCGCAGCTGGAAGAGATGAGTGTGGCATAAAACAGTCTCAACAGAGGAGATACAGCTGTATGCCAAATCAAGGCTTCATAAATGCTTCTCATGAAGAGCTGAATTTTGAATATGAAATTTGAGGCATCTTGAAAGGAACATATTTCAGGACAGTTGCTGAGAACTGGCCCCACGTTAAGCAATAAATATAAAACATCTAAAATAACTAATCAATCCTGAACAACTTGACCTGTACTTTGTACCTGTAATTGCCTGAATAACTGAAATGTGGACATGCTTCTTAGATATCCATCGTCCTCATGCTTCTTAAAACACATTTATAAGATGACATTTAGTAGAGTTGGCCTTCTAAGATCACAGAGCACCATTAATTACAATTAAATAAAGGATACCGTGAATGACTTCACTGGTTTGTCACCAAGGCAGTTTTCAGGACAGCATATAATGATAGGTTACTGTTTTAAATTGTGATTCCTGCAAAAATGATTTTTTTCAGGAAAATCAGATCAAAAATACAAAAAAGAAGTCTGATTAAGTACCTTCATTTACTAGTTGTATCCTTCAGCAGGATGAAGGCACTTAATATGTCCTCTTACATTCTTGCCTACTTAAATTCCCTTCAGGTTTTTATATTATAGCAACAAATAACTTCATTTTAGTTCAGGCTAGTGTTTGGTTTGTTTCTTAACTGATTTTTTTAAATGCTGTTGGAATTTTTTAGATCTCTGTGAGATGACCCACACAAAAGATGATGTAATTTTTTTCCCTTTCCTAAACTTTCAGAAAAAATTCAGTGAAACTGAATTTTTGGGAGCCCTAAAATATTGACAAAGAAGAAGGGTACCCTAGTGATTTTGCTGAAAAGCAGCAGTATAGGTGTGCCCTTCTTTTTTGGCTAAACAAATATAGAGTAGTTTGAGGTATACATGGAGCCTTCTTTTTTTAGACACTTATCTAAGACAATTGAAAATTTTAAGAAAACAAATCACTACTTCTGGCAAATAAATTGATGGTACTGAAGTAAAAAAACATCTTCAGAAAGTGCTTATACTTCTTCTATTACAGTACTTTTTGAACACTATCTGAATCTCCAGGGAGAACTGGTATTAGTCCCATTTTATAGACAGGACAATATGACAGCAAAGAGAGTTGGAGTCATCTGCAAGAAGCCCACATTCTAGACAACTCCCTGAGTCTAGTTTCTAATCAGCTACATCATTTTTCCTTGACTAGTATTTTATTTTATTCCCTTTGACTGGCTCTTTAGAGATGTATAGCCTTTTCCCTTGCCCAAAATCAGAGATTAAGATTAAATTTGGGATTTCTGAATTTGAACTTAAGTGACATCATACAAACATTTGGAATTGAATTTTCCACCATGAATTCCTAAGTACAGGGTGAGTCTTACTCTTATGTAACCTGCTGATCAGTATTGTTTGGATAATGTAATTTCAAACTCAAAAAGTGAGAACAGTAAACCATCTGACTTAAGTGTTGTACTCATTAATTTCCTTCTAATGTTAATTCTGTTGGTGGAAACAAACTTTGCTCTTTTACCTGTAGAAGTAGCTGCTGTTCAATAGTGGATGCATCTGATTTTTTTCAGAGGCATATTTAATAAAACTGTTTTACAGGTTTTCAAAAGGAAAGAAGCTATTATTTGGCCCAAAATTTTTTTTTATCTCCCTTACTTTTAGCTAAAGAAATCTATGAAAACACATTTAAGCAAAGTTTATGTTGCTCTTCTCTTTTTCTAGAGAAGTATGTGCATTGTATGTCATTGTCTCAATGTGAAGCTGAACTGTGTCTTCATTTGCTTCTGGGACTGAAACAGAAGCGAGTATTTCTATCATGTTTATGATAAGACTCGAGCTGGCTGTGCAATGAGAAATCTCTGCCCCAAGGGAGAGTAGGTCAGTGAGTTGATTGAAAAATTGGAGAAACTGAGGTATTTTCAGAAGGGAAATGATAAGTCTGCTTTAAAGGGTCATTTGGGGTTGTGAACAGTAGTTAAATAGTAAGTACAATAATTGACACCCATTTATCCAAGCTGTGATTGTATTGGGCGCCTTCCAGAAGACATTGTATTTGAGGACTTAGTTATCTTGAGCAGGCCATGTCTGCTCTGTTGGGCTTTGTACTCCAGGTCTGAGCAGCCCGTATCTTAGCATGAGTAGCTGCTGCAAGGGAATCTGCTGGAATGGCCCATGCCAGCCTGTGCTGCATGTTAGTGAGTGTTGTGATGGACATAGCATTCCAGCCTGTCAGAAGTATGTGGTTTTAGTTTTTACAAAAAATGAAAGGCACCATGGCATGGGACAGAGGAAGAACCTCTGCATGAACGGGATCTGTGCAGTTCACAGTGGGAAAATCGATCCAGGGTCAGTCCAATGCTACATGAGGAAGCACAGTTTCCAGCATCTGAAGGGATATAAGATTTACTTGCTATCTATATTCCCCTTTTGATTCCATCTTACTAAACTAGGTATTTTATTACACCATTTTTTCTGGCTCCTTTCTTACTGAGATCCAGAAAGAATGCTGCACCGTCTCTGTCTCCCCCCGCACCACCTCTGCACCCTGGTGCAGAACAACACTGAAGTTGATGGGATCCTGCACCTTGAATATTATAGACTCTGAAAAGGTTTGTCAGGGGGTAACAGGTCAGTGAGAAAGAACTGGTAACAGATCTTGAGACAGCCCAGGGCCTAGGCTGAAGGGAAAGACACCATACTTTTTTTTTTTTTTCTTGAGGAACTGTGGTGGGACAGGTATTAACAAGGAGACAGGAATCTGTAAAGTACCTGTATTTAGAGACATTCCAGAATTGCCTAGGTGAGGTAAGAAAGAAGTCAGAGATAGCAGAGGCAGCTGAGATTGCAGTTGGGCAACTTTGGTAACAGGTAGGATCAGCAGAGGTGCTTGAGGGTAGAGAGGATGGCAGAAAGAAGCTGTGGCATGTGGGGGGAAGTTAGTGCTGAGTTTAGGGAAAGGGACAGTAAGGGGGCTGCTCAGGGGAGAACAACTTCTAAGATTTGGCATGCATTGAGCATTAAAATTAATGCTTTATCTATGGAATAGTGTTATTTGCAGCCTAGTAAATATGATTTTTTGCCATTACTAGTAAAAGGTCGACTCTGCTGACTGACAGTGTAGGGTTCAGGATTTCTCAGGACTTGCCTTTGCCTGAGGAGGTAATATCTTGGTCAGCAATTGCCAGTGGCTAAGTGACTACTGCCCAGCTAGTTGTGAGCTTAATTTCTGAGAGTCTTGCATATGATAAAAGTCTGAAAAACACGTGTAGTCACTGTGTAGAAAACCAACCCTGTACGTTAACTGTGGCTGCAGGGGAGCCACTGTGTGACTTTCTAAGTTCAGTTGGGAACCAGTGAAAAGAGCACAAAACCAGACTGTGTTAAGAAAATATTTCAAAGAGCTACTCCTTCTAAAGGTACACAGAGATGAATACAGTGCTTCTGATGGTTACTGGATTGATCAAAGTCCTCTTCATCCAGGCTAAAATTTGCTGCTCTGTACCTCTTATGTCCTACTTAAGGCTTTTGGGGGCATATAAGGAATAAGTGCCATAGAAGCCTTGTACTGGCTTTCTGCAAAAGGATAATTTTTAATAATAACATTGAAATATGTCCTTCCTGAGCTGAGTTCATCCTACTTGCATCCCTGCTTGTCACTGTATCCTTCAATCTCCTTCATGAAAGTGTCCTATGCCTTTAGCACACATTTATGTTATTTGCTTCAATGACCTTACTTGACAACTTACTCCAAGTGTTTACTGCTCTTTGAACAAAGTAGTTCTGCCTGAATTCAGGTGCAGTTAAGCGATAATAGTATTGCTGCTCTGTTTTATGAGGCAATAAGCTGGTTCAGCTGAGTAGTTTATCCCAACAAGGGAACCAGAATATTGCAAAGTAAAACACTCACATAGCTCTTTGGCTGCAAAATATGTTTCTAACTAAACACTTTAAACAAGAAGCAGCTTATTCAAGGCTACATCACAATTTACAAGTACTTCTCTGTTGTCCTTCTTAGGCAGTCAGTGGCCTAACAAATAGCATGTGTCATTGAGCTTTTTGGTTCAGCAGAACTGCCCAGTCTGCAGCATTGATTGGACCAGTGTATCTGCATCCCCTTGATGCACTATACTAGGTCAAAACCTCACTAAAAAAGCTTGGAATATTGGTCGTACTGTCTTCTTGCTCTGAAGGAGGGGAGAAATATCTCTGACAATTCACGATAAGGGAGGGATCCACATATTGAGGTTCCAGTTGTGAAAAGGGGGAGAGGAAGTTCCTTGCGTGCCTCTTCACTCCATACCTATGTAAAAACCTACAAGTAGCACAGGATGAAGGTGAAAGCAAACAGGAACTACATCACTATCAGACCTTTTTAACTGGTGTCTGATACTGATATTCTATTCAGTACCTATAAGGAACCAAAACCTGTCTGATTATTTGTGGAATTACCATGTTGCTGAATCACAAATGAAAACCTGTCACCTTAAAGCGTGAATAGGAGGCAGAAATCCTTTTCAGCTTTTGTTTCAGAAGTCAAGTAGCTTGCACATTTTTTTCATCCCAAGCCATGGTAGGTATGGATGTCCTCACTGTATTTGAAAATAACCAACAAGGTGCTTTGAGTTTCAACGTATAAAGTAACTTTGCTGAATCTAACTATGAAACTTTTATTAAAACATACAGATGAAGTTTTTTAGCTCACCATGCAAGAGACTCTAACATGACTATTTCAAATGAAATCAGCAGTATGACTGTATCAGGATATTTGCAAGCATAAAATGGAAATCATAAAGCACTTAGTGAAATCTGAATTCATACAGTTTTTAACTTCACTTTTTAACTTAACAAGAAGCTTCAGTCAAACATTTGTCCTGCTAGAACCAGCAAAGATTTCAGCTTATATTCCTAGAAATGAGTAACTATAATAATAATTTTTTGTTTGGTTTTGCTCAGAAGGAAATTCTGATAAATCTAGTCAACACCAGTGAGTATTTAATTAAAGTGACAGGAAATACAAATCAATGAAGGAAATAACTCTGCTCACATGTCCCCTCTCTGTCATTTTTATTTAAAACCCCAATTAATTTAATGATTGTTATATTGATTGCTAACTTTTGAAATGTCATATTAGCCATTTCAGTTCACACAGTGTATTTAATCAGAAAAAACTTTAACTGTTGCAAGAAGCAACAGAGAATAAATTAGAAGATGAATCGTCAGCTGCAGAATTTTGTGATATTTCATTATGAAATCCATACATTTACTAAACTAAGCTGGTAGCAAAGTTTATTATACATTCAAAATCTAACCTAGAATTTTTAACTGACCCTGAGATAAGAAGTTTCCATTCTGAAGCCATGTAAAACACTGGCTTTTGGAAGACCTGCAGAGCTTATTCATTTGGGCACCATGCTGTTCAGCTGCTTGAGCTGTTTGCTGAGCTTCACATCTAAAGTTGCTGTGAGAATGGATGATGTAGACTGAATGGTTTCAATTAAAAAATAGGTTAAGATCAGTAGTCACTGCACATATTTATTTCTGCTGGAGACCATAGACCCAGCAAAAGCTAAAGAATGAAGTGGAATTAGAATTGTAAAAAGTGCAATCGCCCATGATAAGTTCATGTTCTTTGCTTACAGGAGACAAGGCTTGATTTTGTACAGACTGAGGACCCTGTAGGGCCTCTGTAGTTGTTTGAAGCCTGAGCAAACTCAGAAGAAAATGTAGCAAGCAAGATTTATCATGTCACAAACCATGTGTGAGAGAAAGGGACACCACTTTTTTGTATCCTAAAGTTAGACACCTTTTAAAAAATATTATTTTTGCCATGATTGCATTATGTCAAACAGCCCTGATGAGTCCTGTTTATTGCATCATAATCATGAACTATCTTGAAGTTTGAAAGAATGCTGTACTCAGTTCAGGTTGACGTCAGTGGTAAACTGTTCAAAATGTTTCCCCTTATAACTCCAACTAGCACCTTTGTTAATCCAAGTCCCAAAGCTTATTTCAGAAGATCTAATATTTTTGCAACATATCGGCCTCTTTGTCAAAGTCCATAAGCAGGTGAGTGATCAGGGCTATTAAAATGAACTGCATGTCTCTTTGCAGAGAAAGACTGAAGACAGGCTTATGGTCGACAAGACAAACCTGATCAAATTTAAATTTTTTTACTATTACTCTTTTAGTAGTAACACAAAATGCATCCAGACTGTTAGGCATTGCTCTAATCCAGTGGGAACACAATAGAAACCTTAAGTGTCCCCAGGGTCAACAGTGGCTGGACAAGTTTGACTTTTCTTTTCAATCATTGTGTGAAATTTCTAATTAAGGTCTTACATTTTGGCAGTTCTTCCCTTTTTAAGCATCTGCTTAGAAGAAGCCTATGAGATACAGCCGTGGAAAGAAGAGGGGACCAGGAAAGCTGGCTTTTTTTGAAGGATCCCAACATCCAAGCTTAAGAGTGGTCCATCCCCACATGCAGAAAACCCTGCAATGGCAGCAGGAGGCATGTGTAGATGATCAAGAAACTCCTAGTTAAACTCAAACATAAATAGAAAGTGTACAACAGGTGGAAGCTGGGACAGGTAACCCAGGAAAGCTATAGAAACAATGTCTGGGCATACAGGGATGAAGTTAGGAAAGTGAGAGCCCATCTTTGGAGCAATGTGAAAGGCAACAGGAAAGGCTTTACAAGTACATCAACAGCAAAAGGAAGACTAGGGAAAATGTGGACCTGCTGCTGAATGGGGCAGGGGACATGGTGACAAAGAACATGGAAAAAGTTGAAGTACCTAATCCCTTCTTCACTTCAATGTTTACTGGGCAGGCTGCTCTTCAGGAATCCCAGGTCCCTGGGACCTGTGGGAAAGTCTAGAGCAAGGGAGACTTAGCCTACATGGAGGAAGATCAGGTTAGGGAATACTTACACTGGATATAATCAAGTCCATGGGGCATCATCGGATACACCTATGAGTGCTGAGGGAGCTGTTTGATGTCGTTGTAAGGCCACTCTCTGTTATCTTGGAAAGGTCACGGCAATTTGGAGGGAGGTTCCTGAGGACTGGAAGAAAGCAAATGTCACTCCTATCTTCAAGAGAACAAACTGCGTAACTACAAGCTGGTCAGCCTCCCCTTGATTGCAGGGAAGGTGGTACAGTAAATCCACCTGTAAACTTTTTCCAACCACATGAAAGTCAAGAAGGTGATTGGGACTAGGCAGCATTGTTTCACAGAGAGCAATCCTGCCTGACCAACCTGACAGCCTTCTACAGTAGAGCTGACTGGCTTGGTGGATGAGGGGAGAGCAGGGGATATTTTTTACCTTGACTTTGGTAAGGCATTTGACACTGTATACCATAGCATTCACATACACAAACTGAAGTACAGATTAGGTAAATGCACAGTTAGGTTGACTGAGAAATGATTTAACTGCCAGTCTGAAAGAATCAGTAGCACAAAGTACAGCTGGGGGCCAGTGGCGTACCCTGGGGTAAATACTGACACCAGCACTGTTTAACGTAGTCACTGATGACCTGGATGATGGGACAAAGTGCACACCCAGCAAGTTTGCTGATGATACAAAAGTGAGAGGAGTGGCTGACATGCCAGGGTGTTGTGCTGCCATTCAGAAAGACCTCTACAGGCTGCAGACTTCGGCTGACAGGCATCTCCTTAAGTTTAACAGAGAAATGCAGAATCCTGCATCTGGGGAGGAGGAATAACCTAATGCAGCAGTACACGCTGGGGTCTTACCAGCTGGGAAGCAGCTTGGCACAGAAGGACCTGCAGGTTCTGATGTACAACAAATTGAACATGAGCCAGCAATGCATCCTTGTGCCAAAGAAGATCAACAGCGCCCTGTGCTGTATCAGGAGAAACGCCAGCAGGTTGAGGGAGGTGATCCCATTGTTCTACTCAGCACTGGAAAGGCCACATCTGGAGTGCTGGATCCAGTTGTGGATGTCTGTAATGAACTTGACTGGATGACCATTGTTTATCGAGGAGTTAGTGAACCACATAACAGTTAACCTGAGTATGCCTGGGCCTGTGCTGAGCTGCACTGGTCTGCACATCCAGTGTAGCCTTCAGACCTGTGTTGTGCTGCACAAAACCCATGGCTGCAGGACAAATGCAGCCAGCTCATTGTAACAGAGGATCTTGCCGGCAGCTCCTGCCTGGTACCAACAATTATGCCACCTGCATATACTTGCCTTTATCTAGGAGAGTAGGAAGAAGTTGTCATGTGAACATCCTTTCTGTTTGACACTGGAAATGATGAATAGAGTTGTTTTCTTGTAAGAAAAAAATCTATAATAGCTCGAATGACCAGGAGGGGAGAACCTCTTCTGTGGATGGGGGTCTGGGCAGTGTGCTGTGCATGGCTCAGAGGCCCATTTGATGCTACACCACTGGGGGTTCCAGCCTCTGAAGGGACATACGATTATCTGTACTATTTTTTCCTTATATTGTTAGCTCTACATAAATAGCATTTTAAAAGATGTCTTAAAGAGTGCCAGTGCCTTTCTTACCGGGTTCATAGGGGACCAGCATCTACTGGTGCCAAACAACACCCCAGTATAAGAAAGATATGGGTATACTGCACTGAGCCTAGTGAAGGGCCACTGAGACTGAGACAGCTGGGACTGTTTAGCCTTGAAGGTCTTACCAATGTGTATGAATACTCTGTGGGAGGGAGTAAAAGGGAATGAGCATCTTCTCAGTTTTGCTCAGTCACAGGACGAGAGGCAGTGGGCATGAATTGAAATACAGGAATTTGCATTTAAACACCAGGAGAATCTTAGTTTGAGGGTGGTTGAGCACTGGAACAGGTTGCCCAGAGGTGGTGAAGTCTCTGTCCTTGGAGGCAGCCAAAACCTCATTAAGCGTGATCCTGGGCAATCTGCTGTAGCTGACCCTCTTTTGAGCAAAGGGTTGGACTACACAATCTCCAGGGGTCC
Organism: Aquila chrysaetos chrysaetos; assembly: GCF_900496995.4. NCBI lineage: Eukaryota > Metazoa > Chordata > Aves > Accipitriformes > Accipitridae > Aquila > Aquila chrysaetos. Next base: position 26,965,706 of record NC_044006.1, read on the forward strand.
CTTCCATCCTCAGATTCTATGAAGCACAGATTTTGAGGTCATGTTCATTTTTCAAGTGTCTCTAAAGCATACAGTTCATTTGTATCTGTCTTTATAATGGTAAATACCTGCTTTTTATATTGATGCGAGCACCTCCTTTTTATTTATAAGTCAACTATATTGATGCTTTCTGCTTTCCACATTTTAATTTCACTGCCCCATTTTTAGAGATATGTCAACAAGTAAGAAATACCTTTTAGCACTTGATCTGCAGCTCCATTAATATCAGGTTTATTTACTTACCTCTTTAAACATGACAAATATTCAGTAAAGGTACATACAGTGCTACTAAGTGATAAGAAATTTACAATATTTACTTTTGTGTAATGACAATGTCTTTTATGAAGTGCTTACTGAAGCCTTTATAACTTCTTTCCAGATATTGTTCCTTTTTTCTGAGAAGAAAGATTTTTATCTGACATTAGAATTTTGGGGAACTCTGTATACTCAAAGCAATACTCCTTCATTAAAACATGGACTTTAAAACATTCATGGGGGATATTACAACTGTTCTTCAAACACCTAAAAGGACAGAAAAATGGAAAATAAGAAATACAGATTTTTATTATGGAAATTCTTGAAAAGTAGCAGATCCATATGAAAGCAATGACTATAATAGAAAAGAAGCTGTTATGGTTAAGGAGCTTGAAATGGGTTATATGCTAAAGCTAGTGTTCAGACAGTGTGACAAATATTCAGAAATTCCAGCTGAGGGAGAAGGGAGGTCTCTCTTTAAATACGATATTTAAGGCACAGCTGACAAAAGCATTTCTGCCATGTGACTGATTGTTGCTTGGAACTCAGAAGGGAAAGACACATGAATGAAAGACTGAGCTAACAGATTTATGAAAAGACCTTGAAAAATTGTTTTTTGAGCTTTTTTTAAAAAGCTTGTTTACTATTTATCTGAGTAATATGAATGTTAAGAATAATTTCCAAAGAGAAAATGTTTTTTGTGCAAGAATTTACAATCTAGAAATTGTTTGATTATACCCAGTTCTGCCAAAGGAAATATAGAATAAAGTAATAGGTAAACTTTAACATTAGTTATCACTTAACTGCATTTCAGTCTTAGGAAAACTTTCACCAGACAAAAGAGTTGATTCATGAAGAACTAACACTAGCAGTTCACAGACAAGATAATATAATACTACTTTCTCTCTGATTGATTTCCACCATCACTAATTAGTGTATATGCATGCTTTTATGTTGTAATACTTCATTTATCTAAGGTTAATGCAGGATCAGTCAATCCTACCTGTAAGCAATTTCATTACTATTTTAATCTTAACACAAAATTTAGCAAGCTCAAAAATAAGTATGAAGTTATGCTTAATATACTGCATTTCCTTCCATTTCTTCACTTCTGTGGTTTCTTAGAGCATTTCCACTGTTTCTCCTATAGCCATGTGTTGTCCCAGTAGACTATCAGGTACATGAGTAGGGGCAGAGTTAAAGCTAGCCACCGTTTCCTTGCCTGAATTGTTTCTTCATCACTATCACTTCAATGAATACAAAGGAACTGCTGGGAAAGTAGCCCTAGGGAAAAGGACCTTACAATGGCCTCACATGACAAATCTTGGGAATTCTCCCCAATTAGGTAGTCAGCACAGACCTTCTGGAGACACTGCACTTGAATGCAGAAGCTGGAAAGAAGAAAATGCTTTCTGCTGAAAATTAACCTGGGTGGGTGTGGTGCTTGGCTGTGTGTCTGATTGATAGTACTCCAGATAGTTAACAATTTGAATTCTTGGACTTTTCTGAAGACAGACACAAAATGAAGTGTTTGGAACTGTCCAGAACCCTAAGACTGTCCCAATTTATTGAAATTACCTATTCGTATATTTTAAAGTGAATCTCAATGTAATAATTTTTAACATCATACCAAAACAGTAATAGTTTGTTACTCAAGCTTATTGCTTGCACACAGTAGTTCTAATTCCTAGGTAAGCAAAGCTGTGTTGCAATGCAAGATGGAATTATTTAACAGCATGCTAAAATAGGACAACCCTATCAGCATAGAACAAGAGCTATCTTTAATGTAGTAATGCCTTTCTATATCACTTGATAAGCATCACTAGTAAACAAATGTTCAGCCCCAATATGCTATTTGAACTCTGGGTTAACAAAACATGCTTACTTTAACATGGCAGTGTATTTCTGTGGGTATTTCTGTGTAGTTTCCTTTGAGGATGCTACATTGCTCCAAACAGTAATACAATACGTCATGGGAACAGGCCTCTAATTTTAAGTAAATAGAAAATTCTTGGAGTGCCCAATAGGTGGGCACCTCCTTGAAAGTAGTTTGTTATCTGGCTCCATATGATTCAATTCCAAACAAGTTGTCTTTCCTCAATGGTGTTCTTGGCACTGTAATAAAGATTGTGTCATTCTACTGGGCTCAGGTCGACAGCCTTGCTTATTTTGCAATGTCCTTAAATATTTGAGAGATATTTTTGCATAATTTAAAACTTCTCAGGAAATTTTTATGCCATAGTGGTCTTTAGAAAGTGTAAAGGATGTAGGTTCCATTTTTAGTGGGCAGGCATGTATTCAGTGTTGCAGAATTTCACTCTAGTTGTCTATTTCTTCCTTATGTTTTCTGTTATTGGAATATCAGTTGAGTTCAAGAAAGTGGTTGGCAGCTGAGCTGAAATGTACCATATGCATTAGAATGAATATGCCAATATCTACACAGGTATGTTAATGTGCAGTAGGACTTCATATGACTTGAATGATATTTGAAGGCTTCTTGTTAGCAGAAGTAACAAACCTTCAATATGAATGGCAAAGATAAAGGATTTGAAACTTAAATTACTTCTAAGGTGTTTTAAATTTTTTTTAAGTCATGTTAGTCTTAGATTTACCTTGATTTCCTAAAGGAAATGAAACTTATACAAACATGATTGTATTTGCATGTTTCGACAGTTTTAAATATTTATCTCAATAATTATATTTTCTACCAGTCTTGTTAAAACATGCATCTGAATAAAGGAGAAAATCTGTTAAAGACTCCACTGAAAGAGTGGATTGCACTCACCTCTTGTTAGATGTGTGGAAGCCCACTTGGATGAGGATTCCCTCCTTTATCAGTTTCTGTAGTTGAGGTTTTTCATATGTAATTTGACTAAAAAGTCATTAAATCAAAATATAAAAATAAATTAAAATGTTTTCCATGCTCAGGGAGCTAATTCCTAATTTTCTTGTAACTCTACATCAATGATGGGCAGTCCAGGGAAGAAAAGACTCATTAGAAGGAGCAAATTATAATGAGGTTGAGACTTATTAGCAAAAGGAATTCAGCACATACCAAAAGAAACAAATAGAAAGAACAATGGGAGATATTCCAGTATAAGAGAAGAGAGGAAAACTGAGCTATAACAGAAACAGAGGTTTTTTAACGTGGTTTCAGGGCTAAGGGGAATTGCATCAACAGTATAAAAATGTAAGTGGTGACTAGGAAAAATGAAGAATTTCACTGGTAATATGACTAAAAGTCAAACTCTGCTTCAGCGTAAATACAGAGAAAGCACATTGCATGCAGAGTTCTCAGGAGACCCTAGAAAGCTAAGTCTGTTTCCTGAATGCACAGGCACATGGATTTCAAACTCTCTAGTAGCAACATATTTTCTGATGTGAACATCTTTAAGTATCTGGGTTATTAAACAGGACGTTTACGTTCTTGAGAAGAGCAGTATTTTGTTATGTTAACCACAGGAGTATGACAGCACTACACTTTCTACTGTTGATCATGGATATTCCTTTTTTCACATCCCAGTCAAAAGCCCCTGTGTGTAGACAACAGTTGCTAGAAAGCCTAGTGACTCAGACAAAGGTCAAATAATAATCTGCAGCTGCTCTGAGATTTTCCCTTGTTTGCTAATAAATAAGGAGGGGATTTAGTGATTGTGGGGGTTGTTGAGCTGATCTGGCAAGTTATATGAAGGATGCACTAAGTTACGTGGAAATAATCTAGCTCTTGGATAGTTAAGTGGTCAAATGCTACAAATAATTAGGCAAACATCATTGTTCCTATCATTCCCATTTTTAAAACACATTTATTGGCAATTGTTTAATTCCTCTATTTCCATTCCAACTGCCTAAGAAGTGAAACAGAAATATCTACTTTTCTACTTTGACATTTTCAAAATGAAAATCCTAGTATTTCTTTCTCAGCAGCATTTTGTGTATTAATGAAAAATAAAGAATTAAAGGATTTAAACCAAAAGGCTGAGGAAATAAAACAGAAAACACACTATGAAACATCTGAGTTTTTTATTTTGCTCACAGTTATGAGAAATTCTGTGCAAGTTAAACGTGGGTTTGTTGGTTTGGGGTTTTTTTGGCCCTGGATATGTAAAAATAAATAACTAAATCTTAGCCTTATTGTATTCAAGGCAATAGCATTACTTTCAGTACATTTTTGTGCTAGAGTCTTGATGAATGCATGTGCATAAATGCTATGATATTGATTTTGAATTCTGTTCTTAGCAGAACCTGTTTTTAAGTGTGTTTATCACAGTTATCATTACCTTTCTTTCTGCAGGACACTAAAATCAAAATCAGGCTTTAGTCTTTCGTATTTGCTTTAGACTTCAAAATAGCATTGACTATTGCCCACCTATTAATTTCACAATATATATTTCTTTTTCATTGCTTTCATATAGCATGCCATATGCTTGTGATCCTTTCTGAAGCAACACTCGCTGGCAGCAAGATAACAGGTGTGACACTCAAGTGCTCGCCATCACATACAAAAAGGTAGCTTATTGAATACCTTCCAATACAATGGAAGATAAAACAGTACAGTGGATGTGTTTTGACTAACTTACACATGGCGGTTGAAACAACCAGCCAGAAAAATCCCTTATGAAATCATGTTCTTCAGGAAAGACAATAGGCAATGTATTTCCTAAAGAAATGAACCCTTTAATATCTCCATTTCTAAACATGAAGAAAAGGATTCATGTCAATAGGTCAGATTTAATCAGACTAAAATTCTTATTTAATTTTCATACATAATTTTATAACATTATCAAGTCAGTAGGAGACACAATTTTCAGGGACACTAGCCCTGAAAGTCTACAGAAACAGAAAAAGTGGGTACGTGGTACCTTTTCAAAATTGGAATCTTTCTAGATATTCAGACATGTCACAGACTCTCAGACATGTAGAAGTCAAATTTAGCAATTTCCACTTGGATTTTAATTCTAAGCTAAAATTCATACCTGACCAACTGTATTGGGTCTGGCTGAGATGGAGTTAATTCTCCCCATAGCAGCCCTCGTAGTGTTGTGCTCTGCATCAGTAGCTAGAAAGGTGTTGACAATGCACCAGTGTTTTGGCTACTGCTGAGCAGCGCTGGCACAGCATCAAGGCTGTCTCTCCAACATTTTTGCCCCCCTCAACGGCAGGCTGGGGCTGGGCAAGATCTTGGGAGGGAACATAACCAGGACAGCTGACCTAAACTAACCAAACAGATATTCCATACCATATGACATCAGCTCAGATATAAAAGCTAAGTAAAGGGAGATGGAAGGGGGGCATTTTCATCTTCTGGAGCAACCTACTGAAGCCCTGCTTCCCAGGAAGTGGCCAGACATCGCCTGCTGATGGGAAGTAGAGAATAACATCATTTGTTTTTCTTTACTTTCACATGCGACCTTTGCTTTCACTTTATTGAACTGTCTTTATCTTGACCCACGAGCCTTTTGTTATATTTTCTCCCCCCTGTCCAGCTGAGAAGGGGGAGTGATAGAGCGGCTTTGGTGGGCACCTGGCAGCCAGCCACGGTCAACCCACCACAGTCCTTGGAGGTCCATGGTGGAGACTCAACTTGGGGAAAATTAACTCAATTTATTACAAATCAACCAGAGTAGGGTAATGAGAAATAAAACCAAATCTCAGAACACCTTCCCTCCACCCCTCCCTTCTTCTCGGGCACAACTGCACTCCTGGATTCTCTACCTACCCTCCCCCAGCAGCGCAGGGGGATGGGGAACAGGGGTTGGGGTCAGTTCATCACACATTATTTCTGCCGCTTCATCATCCTCAGGGGCAGGACTCATCACACTCTTCCCCTGCTCCAGCGTGGGGTCCCACCCACGAGAGACAGTCCTCCACGAACTTCTCCAATGTGGGTCCTTCCCACAGGCTGCAGTTCTTCACGAACTGCTCCAGCATGGGTCCCTTCCAAGGAGCACACTGCTCCAGCGTGGGCTTCCCACGGGATCACAGCCTCCTTCGGGCACCCACCTGCTCCGGCGTGGGGTCCTCCACAGGCTGCAGGAGGACATCTGCTCCACCGTGGTCCTCCCTGGGCTGCAGGGGGACAGCCTGCCTCACCATGGTCTTTCCCATGGGCTGAAGGGGAATCTCTGTTCTGGCACCTGGAGCATCTCCTCCCCCTCCTTCTTCACTGACCTTGGTGTCTGCAGGGTTGTTTCTCTTATATGTTCTCACTCTCTCTCTGGCCGCCGTTTCTGTATGTACCAGCAACTTTTTTTTCCTTCTTAAAAATGTTATCACAGGGGCGTTACCACTATCACTGATGGGCTCGGCCTTGGCCGGCAGTGGGTCCGTCTTAGAACTGGCTGGTATTGGCTCTGTCAGACGCAGGGGAAGCTTCCAGCAGCTTCTTACAGAAGCCATCCCTGTAACCCCCCCCTGCTACTAAAACCTTGCCACACACACCCAATACAACAACTTTCAGCATTCCCACTCATTAGTTTGGGCCTTTTAAATGGAAGAAAGAGAAGATTAAATTCTTTCCCTGTATAGTCCCCATTGTGAATGCCACCAGAGTTGTATCTGCAAGCAGACATGGACACTTAAGCTTTAGAGGGTCAGGTTTACAGGCAGGAATCAGAAAAAAAACAACTTTTTGCCACTGTTCCTATGTAAACTTAAATTCTGGCACCCCTCTGTTTATTTCATAGCTACAATGGGAATAACAATACAAATTACATTTCTGAAAGTGCATGGAGGTCCAAAAGGTAAAAGTCTAAAAAAGAAAGGGCATTGTATGAGTTTTGCTCTAGTGAAATAACAGTTTAACATAAAAATTACAGGTTTCTGTTATGGGTTTGTGTGGCAGGGTTTTTTGGTAGAGGGGGATGGGGCTGCAGGGCTGGCTCCTGTGAGAAGCTGCTAGAAGCTTCCCTGGCTCCAAGTCAGACCCTCCTCTGGCCAAGGCCAAGCCCATCAGCGATGGTGGTACTGCTTCTGGGATAACAGATTTAAGAAAGGAAACCTGCAGCGCAGAGGGGAGTGGAATGTAAGAGGAACACCTCTGCAGACACCAAGGTCAGTGAAGGAGGGGAGGAGGTGCACCGGAGGAGGGGATTCCCCTGCAGCCCGTGGTGAGACGGCAGGATGTCCTCCTGCAGCCCATGGAGGTGAGCGGGGCAGCAGATGCCCACCTGCAGCCCATGGAGGACCCCATGCTGGAGCAGGGGGATGCCCCCCAAGATGGCCGTGACTCCATGGGAAAGCCCCCGCTGGAGCAGTCTGTGCCTGAAGGACTGCAGCCTGTGGAAAGGACCCACGCTGGAGCAGTTTGTGAAGGTCTGCAGCTCATGGGAAGGACTCACGTTGGAGAAGTTCGTGGAGGACTGTCTCCCGTGGGAGAGACCCCACGGTGGAGCAGGAGAAGAGTGAGGAGTCCTCCCCCTGAGGAGGAAGGAGCAGCAGAGACAACATGGGATGAACTGACTCCAACCCCCATTCCCCATCCCCCTGTGCCAGGAGGTGGAGAAAACCAGGAGTGGAGTTGAGCCAGGAAGGAGGGAGTGGTGGGGGGAAGGTGTTCTAAGGTTTGGTTTTACTTCTCATTATCCTTGTTTTGATTTGATTTCTAGTAAATTAAATTTATTTTGTTTTTTCCCCAAGTTGAGCCTGTCTTTTGCCCATGACCGTAAGTGGTGAGTGGTACGTCTCAGTCCTTATCTCAACCCACGAGCCTGCCTTTATATTTTCTCCTCATGCCACCGTTGCCAGGGTGGGGGGAGGAGTGAGCGAGTGGCTGCATGGTGCTTTGTTGCTGGCTGGGCTGAAACCACAACAGTATGATAAAAAAATATTTACTTTTAATACTCTTTGAAAATCAGGTATGCCTTAATTTTCAAATAATTTCCAAATGTTTTGAAAGAAAATAGGTGTCAGACTTTGGTCAGTTTCCTAAGAGTAATGCTGCCTTTTAAAGCATAAAAATGTCTGCAAACTTTACATGTCTTTGAATTGCAGCAATAGCAGTCTTTATGTCAGTTTTAATGGCAGCTTTGAAATTCCTGTCTGGTTGTAGGGTTTTTTGATTCTGAAACTTGCCAGACTCTGCTGAATGTAGGCACCACATGCAGTCACACTGTGGCCGCAAAATTCCACACTGCAGATAGGGTCGCATGAGACAACTGGAGTAAAACCTTTGAAGTTTTATTTTAAAAACCATTTAGCCTTATTTTAAGTTTCCCCTCATGCTGTCAATAGAAGATTTACTACTGATGTCAATGAAAAGAACATGGGATTTTTTTAAGGGAAGCTCTAAATTGAATCAGTCCATTGTGATAGGCAGTATATATCATCTTTGGACGCTTCTACAAGTCAGTTTATTGTCGGATATAGGGTTAAGAGATGGGTCCTTCCCAATCACTTAAGAAAGGACTGTATATTAACATACACCTGGAATTAATTTATTAGGAATGAAGACAAACATGTGAATATCTGTAATTATATAGGGCATAAGAAGGAAGAGGACAGAAATTCTGAGCTCAATTATATTAATTATAGATGGCGAGGACCCAAGATACTATTTCTGATTTCTGATCCTTTGGCCTTTCGCAGCATTTGGATTTGGACCTAGTTCAGGGTGTGTCTGGTAAGGACCTGACATTTTGAAGCTTTCAACTTCTATGTGTTTTCCACCTAGAGATTTTCAGAAAAGCTAGATTTACCTGTATCTTGCTTCAAGCAGTCTTGTTAGAAAGTCAGAAAAGGATTTTAGCCAAAACGTGTCTCAGGTGCTGCTTTAAGCTGCACCTTGATGGTAACAGTCTAATTTTTTTTCCTTAACTGCCTTTTTCTCCCCCGAGCTTTTAGTTATATAGCATCTATCTCTGAAGTCCATTCACATGCAACTCAGACTAAGTCTCCCACTGACTTTCCAGCAAGACAGCTGAATCAAGGGTAATGTACAACTCCCAATTCAACATTTATCTAAAATTAAATGAATGAAGAAGAAAATCCTCTTATTGCTGAGCCTAGGAGAGGTAGGGCTAAGCCTGGCTGAGAAGAAGGGGAAAGAAGATAAGAAAGGTAGGGAGAGACTGGCAAGAAAACACACAAAAGGCCTGGAGAAGAACGATAAAGGGAGTTTTACTGAGCATGATGGTATTTTTTTCTGTTTAAAATCTTACATTCTGATTGATCACTAGTTGCTGTATACAAAGTGTTCATTGATATATCGGTGAAGTGGGTCAGCCAACACAAAAGAGTCTGACCCAGGCAGTTATGCTGGGTTAGTGCTTAGTAATGAAAACTAATCAGTTGAAATAGATGATTTTCCACCTCAATTTTATACTACAGTGCCTTTGTATTCTTTCTGCATCTGTATATGCAAGAGTGATTGTGTTATCAGCTGCATGAGTTATGTTGTCTGTGATGCTCAAATCTCTAATTATATTTTTTTTACTGCTTTTTATGTTATGTAAAGCAACCAGGCAGAATGGTACTAGTAAAAATACTAAACTTCCCATCTGAAATTGGTAAAATTTCTACTTCACTGCATTTCAGTGTATCTCAGTTTTGTTATCGACGTAAGAGAGACAGTCAGAGACAAACAACATATTCCTTACAGGAATATAGTAAAGTTACATCACTTAATGTCTGTTGAACACTGCATATCCTAAGGTGAGTGTTTTCAGTATTGTTATCACAGCCAACCCTGTAAGGAGGTACTGAGGATAATCACATTGCCATGGAGTAACAATAGGTTGACAGGGACTTCTGGAGGTGGAAACCCCCTAGTCCAAGCAAGTCCATCTTGGGTGAGGTAGCTCAGGGACATATCTGTTTGAGTTTTTGAGGATGGAGGTTCCACAACCTCTATGGGCAAACTGACCCTGTATTTCACCACTCTTACAGTGGAAAATTTTTCTTTAAGCTGACCATTTGTTTTGGTCTGGGAGAGTACTAGCTAACTGTTAATTTTGAGACATCTGTTTTTGGGGATATCACTACAAGTCACCAGAAAGTCTGTTCCTTTACTTGATTTTCTCTAGCTTTATCCAGTATTTGGATTCACTCAGAGTTGTCTGAGGCCTACGTAACAGCTCCAGGCTGATATTCCTGAAGAAGGAAGGAGTTGCCTGTGCTCACAGTGTAGCCTTTGTTCTCAAAGCCGTATGCACTTTATCATAAAACAAACTCTACTGCATCAAACAAATTACCTGTACTTGTTCCTTTGACCCTGATTTCTTCTCTAGTAAGAAATTGGCTACAACTTGGATTTCTGTTCATAAGCAGCAGCTCTAAGGAGCCCCTGCTTTCCATCTGAGCTAATCAAGGTGTTTTCGTTCATTCCTTCAGAAGTTATGTACTAGGCAAGTTCAAAATGATGAAAGATGCAAAATTATGTTTTCTCTCCCTAGGGTGGTTTAGTGCTTCCAGCTCTCAGCTTATGAGAATAACACTCCTGGATAGATTTGCATTTTAGGAGTCCTGAGCAAGAAAGTAACTAAGAAAGGGTTGTCTTGCCCTTCTGGGCCCTCCTTTGTTGTATCTGTGGCTCTGGTCACAAAGGAACATTTGGAGCTGAACGATAACACACATAGGAGAATATGCCACTATTATTAATATTTTTTTCTCTAATTTGACTGGTTAACACTGGGCTAGATTTTACAGTAATGTAGCTTTCTATCTACTTTTTTTCTAATGAGGACCAAAAGCTTCATTATACTGTTGCGTTGGGATATGAGCTTCTGTAGGGAGTGACGGATTATGTGGGTACTACTTCCTGAATGTCCCTGCAGGGCAGCAATTTTGTGGTATTTGCAAGATAGTATAGAAATTCAGTTCAGAAGCCTCTCATTCTAAAAATGAACTCCATAATATGTATGCTCTCTAGCCCTGGAAGTAAACATAGAAATATCTACTATTGTCTAGGGGCTCTGTCTTGCAACTGCAACTTGCATAATCAATCCTAAAAATGTACATGGTAAATTAGCTGTCAATAAGTTTATCTAAGAAACTAGATAATTAGCCTAAAAAGAATGTGCATGGTATAAAAATATAAAAAGAGAGAAGTCAAGTCAGGGCATGATTTAAACATTATTCTTTCCCTTGGATTCTGTTTTCTTTTGTGAGACTCTTCCTAAAAATATTTTAAGTTTCTATCTGTATGGTCAAAGCACAGATGTCCTTCCTGAGAATCTCTTCCATCATAGAACCACAGGATAGTTTGAGTTGAAACTCACCTTCAAAGAGCACCTAGTCCAACCTCCCCTGCCATGGGCAGGGACAGCTTTCCCTAGATCAGGTTGCTCAAAACACAAACCAACCTGACCTTCAACACATCCAGGGATGGGGCATCTACAATTTGCCTAGTCAACCTGTTCCAGTGTCTTATCACCCTCATTGCAAAAAATTTCTTCTTTGTGTCCAATCTATATCTACCCTCTTTCAGTTTAAAACCATTGCCCCTTGTTCTGTCACTACAAGCCTTGATAAAAAGCCTCTCTCCATCTTTCTTATAAGCCCCCTCTAAGTATTGAAAGGCAGCAATAAGGTTTCCCCAGTGCCTTCTCTTCTCCAGGCTGAACAACCCAAACTCGCTCAACCTTTTTTCATAGGAGAGGTGCTGCAGCCCTCTGCCCATTTTCGTGGTCCTCCTCTGGACCTGCTCTAACAGGTCCGTGTTGTTCTTGTGCTGGAGGCCCCAGAGCTGGAGGCAGTACCAGGTGGGGTCTCATAAGAATGGAGTAAGGCGTCATGCTATCTCTTTCAGATTTGAAATAATGAAGATAGACATGATCTATATAACTGATACAACACTGAGTTTATAGTTCACTCGATACATACAGTGACAAAGGGACCTTATTCTGGGCTTTCGTTCATGCTTCTTCCTCTTCAATATAAAGGCTTGTATATAGCTTTCCAACAACTGGAGCCTGGCTAACATTTGATTCTTGAAGTGGTACAATGTTTTGAAAGTCTGTCTTGATAGCTATCAATCAGTCATGCACCATGCTGTGGTTTTTTTCCATATCTTCTTAATCAGGTGTTGGAAGAGAGCACATTTCATTGTCCTCCACATCCTCTTTATTTTGTTTGTAGATGAAGCTATTTGAAATATATGCTCATCAATTACTCTTGTATGAATGAAGATTTAGTTGTTCAGCACATTTAGCATCTTTAGAAGTGCACAATTTATCCTGAGAATTAATTTGCTCTTGAAAACATTTCCTGAAGTCGTTTTGGAAGCTCTCTAGCTTGTCAGTTATTGAAGGTTTTGGCCTTTAGGTGTCTCTGCCACTTTTTGTCTGTTAGTCTTTCTACCCACGTCAATAGTAGTAATGCTATAACTATTCACAAAAAGATGTGTTTGAGTCTTGACATCCAGTATGGAAAAAAATAATAATATTGTTGTTTATGGAAATGTTGCTTCATTCAGGAATTTTGCCATGCATCTTCTTTTTGAAGTGTTTAATAAAGACTTCTAGCTATTTTAACTGCCATCTGAACTTTGTTATTCAACTTGTATGGTATAGCAGTGAAGTATTCAGACTGATTTCATAGTGTCCTGTGAATTATGTAAGAGATGGGGAAAGATAAGAGTTTGCTTGAGACTACTGTTGGAATAGTATGTCTGATGAAATGCTTAATCTATGATAGTCTTTGTGGTAACATCTCATTGTTTGTTTCCTTTCCAGAAGCCTAAGGATTATGAGACTGGTTTTGTAGCTCGCAGCAAAAGGGTCCATTTGTCCCCAGACCTTTGCAGAAAGCTCTGGATTTTCATTCTCTCACTTTGTCACTTGGCCTGCATTTTCCCACTTGTATCATGACTATTAACTAGCTTGCAATCAATCAGCCTTGACCACAACGTTTAATATGAGGTGCATGTACTGTCTAGAAGTTTCCAGAGACTTCAGTCCAAAAATAGCTCAATACAGTCTTGGCAGAACTCCCTGTTTCCTATAAGGCTTTATTCTGGTTGACTGCTCTTATGAATTAAACCTGTTGGATGCTTACCTCTTTCTAGCTTGCTGGGAAACAGCTGGGTGTTTTTCATTCTGAAATGGTCTTTCTGACCATCCGAACAGTATAAAGGCCAGGAGGAACCCTCACTGGTTTTTGTCCTTTCTGTTTCTCTCTTGGAGTCTTTCTATCACTGTCTAGAAACCAGCACATAATGGGCTTAGTTTAAGCTTTCTTTGTATTTCAGTCAAATGTAATTCTTCATATACTTGTTCAATTGCTGTATTTTAATACTACAAAGTGACTTTGGAGAAGCCAGCATGTGGATGCTAATCCTTTTTATATGTATTTAAAGGGATCACTTTCTACTCAGTTTCCTGTCCATGAACATGTTCATCATATTTTCTACATGGAACAACTGTGATAAGTTGTTCTTTTGCAATGTTTGTGCATTTCTTTCATTGCCCAGAATGTCTTTAATAAAAGAGTATTGGTTTGTTGCTTGGATATTAGGTGAAGCCATTAATCACTGAGTAAATATGTCAAGTATACAACTTTTATTGCAGTTCCATCTAGACTTATTTTAATTTTACATATTTGTCTGTTGCTTACAGAACAATTATACCAGAGCTTCTACCATCCCATGCCAAGGTTTGTACAATGGGAGTTATCATGGGTGACAAGTCCTTTTGGGCCACTGAATCCACCTGTTGCCATACAAAATGAGTGCAGTAGCTGCCTGCTGTAGCAATCACTGGTGTCTGTCTTTGGCATTCGAACTGCACTGTTTCTGCTTTAGTCAAGGCAGAAAATACTTTTTCCATTGCAGAAATTTGGCAGTGAGCATTGTTTAAACTGTTTGGGTTTATGCAAATAAGCTGCTTCAAGGGCTATCGTGCAGCTTTTCCAACTCATGGGCTCTGTGGCTTTTGCAATGATGTGAAGTTTATCTTGTTTTTGTTCTCTCCAGTGTATGTTATTGCTCTGATTTTTTTCTTTTTTAATGGTTGGATAATTTTATACATTTCCAGGTGTCATACTCCAAAATTCATCATGGTCTTAACAAAACATTTTGGTAGTCTCTTACTAGCTTTGCTTTGGAGACACTACCATGAAATGCTTGCTCTGAACAAATTTGCTTACTTTTGATTGTGGTTTTGTTATATGAATCATTTAGTGAGGTTGAGAATCACTAGGATCCCACAAGGATCTCTTCCTACTGTAGGTATAACCTGCATGAACTGAAATCTCTGACTTTACAGCTGTCTTTGGATCTTCATTATTTTAACTGCTATTTATTTTAATCCTGTTCATACTATGATCATACCATGATAAAATGGCAATTTGGCTTTGTGAGATTACAATCCCATTTCGCTCTCTTGCACATACTGAAGAAGTCTTTAACCTTGTCTACGCTAGAGAGGTTCTGCTGCGCCGTCAGCAAACCCCCTTAGTGTAGACACAGAGCATGCTGACACAAGCTCTTTGGCTTGCTTAATAACACCAGGTCCCTGAATAACAGCAAAAAACATCTTCTGTTAGCATTAGTGCATCCACACCAAGGTTTTGCTGGCACAATAAAATCACCTGAGGGGGATGATTTTTTTCACACCCTGGGCCAACATGGACAGGCCCAACTCGATATTGTAGACAAGGCCTTTATTGTTGTCCAGCTGTCCCTTTGTGGTTTGGTTTTTTGTGTTTGCATCTGGTGACAGATTGAGTATTAGCTGCTTGTTTTGCACTGCATCACTGTCATACATAGACTCAGCAATTTACTGCTTTCTTACCTCCAAAAATATTCAAAATGCTGAGAAATCTTTTTGAATGGAGTAAGGATGAGAGCTGTAATCTCCAGTTTTCACTAACCTATATTCTAAGATACAGGTGTGGTTTTTTGGTAATTCTGAAATACCTGGTTTTCAACTTCATACATAGCTTCAAAAAAGTATAAATCCTCAGAAAAATGCTTCCAGTTATAAAACATTATCCTTAAAAGTATCGTAGAAATACATTTTGATAGCTTCTTAGCTTTTTTCAAGTGTGAAAGATGGAAGAACTCACACCTTTCTTTAAAAAGGCATTTTTGACAAAAATGGTTTTGTAATTCCTCTCTCAAACTCCCCTCTAGTTATGCATATGTAAAATCTCACCTGTATGATATTCTTTTAATAGGGTACATGTTTGTTTCTATTGGACATGAGTTCACAGAAGGTCTTTGCTCACAACACTATGTTTTTTTCCATGAAGATCCTCTGTGTCATTTTGGCTATGACTCTTCTTTATACTTTTGAATTTAATTTTGTATGCATTTTGATGAAATTTTCCTTTATTTTCACATTTGCATTACCAAATTATCTGAGCTGTGCTCTTGCTCTAGAGGTGAGCTTATTCAGCAAGTTTGCTCAAAGAACTACTGTGGATTCTCTAAGCATCCTCCTTTGACCTTCCTTCCCTCTAATTCATCAAAATGGCTTTATTAGAAATTATTTAATCTTATTCAGGTTTGGTAATTCCAGGAATTGGACAGCTTTCTGAGTTTAGCAGTCTACTGGTCTATTGTTTCTTCAAATTCTCAGTGACTGTTGTGAAAAGACACAATTCTTAGATGGCACTTTCTGTGAGTTCAAAATGCTCTTGGACTGTGCAGGAGATTAGACAGAGAGCACTCAATACCCTGCTGATATATTCAGATGCCATTCGAGTGTGTCTGTGGCTGTGTCAGCATCAGCCTCTGTGTTGGCTGCTTTGCTTTCCTTTTTAGACATCATTCTTGCAATTGTGTAGTTTCCCTGTTGTCACCTATAGGCTCTCTAGCTGTTAAATACATCCTGTCATGGGGATCTCTCTGGGGACAGAAGGCTGGTAAGTTGCCATGATCTTTAGCAAAGTTACTTCAAGGCTTTTCTGCAGTGCAGGCAAGAAAGAAGGACCAGGGGCAGGCTGTTCCTGCCACGGATAGGGTTGAGTGAAGGAGAGAGGACAGAGCTGGGATGGAGAGCTGTGGGGAAAGCTCTGCAGAGCCAGACTTTGTCTCTAGTTTTTACCAATGGGAGGGAAAAATGGATCTGAAAGCTGCTGGTTTTGCTGGGAGGGACCACTCTCTGCTTAGGTCCCCCCCAGCAGCAGCCAAACCCCCTGTTTTTCCAGTCCTTTAGCAGCCTGAGTATAATACAGGCACAGTAAGTCTGCTAGGGGTGGCCTGCTTTCTGTAGGTAGGGAAATGGCCTGGTCATGGCCTTTATTCTGTGTTTTTCCCAGTAATTCATCACTGGTGTTGCTTGCTTATAGGAGTAAATGCACAACTGAAAGAAACATGACAGACGTGAATCTCTGTCTCTGTGAAGGCACTTTGTCATTAAACACTTCATGAAGCAGAGATCCCAGAGTTTCTGGCTGTCCTCACAGGATACAGCACCCCTAATGGGAAGGTTTACATGGTTCGAGCTGTCTGCTTGTACAGTGAGCAGCAGGAGGCTGTGTCATGACATAATAAATGAACACACATTCATTTTGGGACCTGTGGAGTTGGTGGGAATTTGAAATTTTGATTCCAGAGAAGTAGATTTGTTATTAGTCTTAACTGAAAAATTCTTTCCTTCTAAATGGTTGGGAAACTATGAAACAAGGCAGTACTTCTATCTTTCTCTCACTGAAAACATCCTTATCCTCAGAACACTCCTGAAAAGTAAAAATATTACCTGTTAGAGAGGAATGTGAGAGACAGAAATAATAGAGTTTTCCAAAAACCCTAAAGGTCTTGGCAGCCAGAGACTCATGAAAAGTCAGCATGTTATACCCAAAGTGAGGGCATGCATCATGTTGGAAACAGAAGTTTACATCTCATCTCCTAAGACTTAAGACTAAAGTACAGAAAACCCAGCTGTGCCTCTTTTAGTACGAGGAGCTTTTTAATATTTGCTTCAGTTATTGTATCTGGTGAATCACTATCCCTTCATAAAAATGAAGAAGTCAGACAAGATCTTAAAGTACAGGATGAATTAATGGC
The DNA here is from genome assembly GCF_900496995.4 of Aquila chrysaetos chrysaetos. Lineage (NCBI taxonomy): Eukaryota > Metazoa > Chordata > Aves > Accipitriformes > Accipitridae > Aquila > Aquila chrysaetos. The sequence continues at coordinate 26,982,945 of NC_044006.1, forward strand.
TTTTACATTGTTATATGGAAGACAGCAATGTAACTCTGCAAGCACATTTGCCCATATGGTATTGGCTGTAATAGTGTATACTGTATTTTGAGTCCTGAACATTTTGTAGTTCTGCAACAAGATACCTCTGGCAGTTCCCCAAGATAGGACTCAGATTTAAATGATATAATCTAACTTGTGAGCCATTTCAGCTATCCACCTAGGGCCAAGAGCTCACCTACCCCACAATCAAGCATTACAGATTAATATGTAGATATAATAAAGACCTCTGGGATATTTGCAAAACCCATAGTGTTTGCAGTATCATCAAAATTGGAATTGTCATATTTTGCACAATCTTACTACAAGAATATGCCTTGATGTAGCCTTCAGACTAGATGCCTACCTGTCTTTGAATTGGTAGCTTTTAAAATACCTGTAATAGTCATGTTGAATCATCAGATATAGACAACCCAAAGCCTGGACAAGGTTAGGTCACATTTTCAATGTCTATTCTGTTTGGGAAGGTAGCTTGCAAGAAAGTCAATAATTTACAGCCAGAATTGGGTTCTACTGTTTCAAATGACTTGAAGACTGTATAAAAATAAAACTGTGGAAAAGCAATAATAATAATAAAATAGACTGCAAACTACCAGGCAAAATGACAAATCCTGTAAAGATAACTAGCAACAATTTTTATTTTTTTTTTTTAATCTGGAAAGCTACAAGAGAGTTGAAAGAGTGAAAAATGAAACAGAACTTGTTTTGAAATAATTTTTAAAATTCAGATTATGTTTCCGCATATCTTTTGTTCTGAGTGCCAGAGTCTGTGTGCTGAAAACCCTGTCACTTTAATGAGTTTCAAGACTTTCAAATGGTGGTATTTAAAACCAAAATCAACATATGGGGGAGGCAGGTGGTCATTTTCCTCAATAATGGGATACGATATGAGTTCATTTAGAGTACTAAATTGAATAGCAATAGGTTCCAAAATACAGAAGCAAAACAAGCACAACACTCCCCATGTTTTAAATGACATTATTAGGGCTGTTTCATGGATGGATCTGTCAGCGGATAGATATTAGCCATTTCAAGAGAAGCAGAGCTGCAAAATCAGTGCATTTATTGCTCTATTTCTGAAAAGAGCCCATGTGAAAAAAATGAGCCTCAAAAATACTTTAAAAATTAACAAGAAATAGGAAATAAATTAATAATAACTTTCAGACAACATTCTGTACCTCATGGTCCATGATCTCATCTGGAAATGCACAGCATCAACTAGAGAAATTTGACACATCTGTCAGAAGAGTTAAGGTAACTTTGCTGAAATGCTTAGAAAGAAATCAGAAACACAAAGAACTCCTTAAAGTCCTGCATGATTTATAGTCTTCTAAATTTTTCCATGTACCACATTATGTAGTTTGCAGCAAACACTAAGAAAAATCACATGGTTCCAAATTCCATTACAACTTTTCATCAAGTCATTCATAATCGTCTGTCTCCAGGACTCTAGGAGCTACCATTTCCCTTGGAAGACTATTTTGCAGTCTCACAGGAGGCCCTGGGCCAAAAATTTCCTACTTTCAGAGAACCCAAATTGAGAGGGGGATCTATTTCACCCAGAAGCACCCATCCTCTATTCATTACAACACGCTATTGGACTCATTTCAGGGAATCATCTCATCCATAAACTTGTACTTAAGTTTGTTTTAGCCAAGAACATATGTGAGAGAACTTTTTTGTATTTGGATTATGTGCATAATATTGTAAGAAAACAAATAGACTATACATGATATTAAACCCCCTGCACTGCCCCCCCTACAAGGCTCACAAGAAGAATGAGTCTCCTTTTAAAAGTATCCTGTGCTACATGTAGAGTGCAAGAAGCATGGACCAGGAACCTGTAATACAAAAAGGGTCTATGAGAAATTTAAGCCCAGCTTTTTTGATTTTGGATGTTTACCATGCCACACTACTACATGGCTTTTCTTCTTCTCCATCTTGGCAGGTTAGCTTACTCATCAATAGTGATGTCTCAGCTGTGGCTGCATTATAGTCCTGTTGAGGATGAGAGAGAGGAGGACTGTAAGCTGCTGAATAGAAGCCATTACCACTTACAGAAAAATCCAGCAATATTGCCAGTAGAACAGTCCAAAGCAAGCAGCTGCTCCCTTGTCCCTTGCCTCCTCTGTTCAGCCTCAGCTCTCAAAAAATGTGCTAACTTTGGAGTATGCCCCTTGAAAGGCTGCTGCTGTAATAAGGAATTGGAATGTGCAGATTTTGATCCCTCCCCTTACAGCATCGCACATTTCCTGGTATTTTTCTGGGTAGTAGTAGTTTGGTTGGGGTCTCTGCTTGCTCACTTTTTGCTTATGCAGAAGCCAAACATTGTCAGAGGCAAAGAAACAAAAATGATCACGATGGGCCTTTCACCAGGAAACTCTTTGCAAAACTGCCTATATATAACAGGAGGAAGAGAACTGCAATCTGTTTAAAATATTGTTATTAAGCATGCTGAGTATTTTCCCCCATATTTCCAAGTATCCAAAGCCTGCAGGAGGACTGCATGACTAGAGAAAGTATTTTAGCAGTTAGAAATGAACAGATTGATAAAAGTTAATGATATAAATTTCATGGAAAAAATGAAAGTGTCTCCCCTCTACAAATGAATAGAACTCTAAAACCCATGTACTTTAATTAAATAGAGCTGTCCTAACCATTATGCCCACTTCTATCAACATTCATTAACTTACATTGTGCTTTACTAGCACTCTGTGAAGTATTTCCGACTTTTCTTACATCAGTTGTCAGGTTTCCTAAAAACCAAAAGTACTCTTCTGTGTCAGTAATAACACCTTGAGTTCTGGAAAAAGCAGAGGGATTTTTTTGTCGCTGTTGTTCATTTTAACCATTGGCACAGTCAGTCTGATAATGAGGGAGAGAAATTAGTATTTAAAGATATCAAGTAAAGAAGAACTAAAAAGTACATGGAAGTAGGCTGTGTGCAATTCCTGTGGCTTTAAAAATGCTTAGCATGGTTTGTGCTGTTTTTCTCTCTTACTATAAATTTTTGGTTCAGCAAAGCCTTAACAGTAGAGCTAAAAAACATGGCAGAAAATGGCATGTTTTATTAACTTTTCTACATTTGCATTGGTTTTTTGTGAGCTGTTCCCTCTTTGAGCTCTTTTCTTCCATGGAGACATACCACACAACACTCTTTCATAACTATAATGACAAAACTAAAAGAAGAAAGTGGTACACAAGCTCACGAATGCATTCTTGCAGAGAAAAAATAGTGACATTTCCAAGGTTTCGAGTTTCAAAAGTTTAGCACCAGCCTTTCAAGTCCTGAAATAGTCCAGTGTTGTATGGTGTAGGTTTTTGTTATGCAAAGCATGCACAGTTTAAACACAGAACGGTTCTCCAGAAAGATGAATTTCAGTTTGCTGTAGGGAATGTCAGGTTTACACAACTGTGTTTCAATAGACTTTTCAATGTATAGCTCTCTGCTGTGCTCCAAGGAGCAGGACTGTAGGCATGATCCTGAGTGTTGCATTTCAGATATGTAACAACTATCAAAATCAATTGGAACTGGCTACATGAAATGCATCTCAGATCAGGCTTATACTTTCAAAACAGACAGACCCAACAGACAGTTGATTCTGAAAAATTTAAGCAATCTAACCCAATCCAAAACCACTTAAATACATGAATAGACCATCCCAAAGATGGTTCTTGGCACCTTCCAGAATCAAGCCTTTAGGAAGAATAGAAAACTTCGCAGCAAGGGTTAAGATAGTATTCAGACCCAGATTCTGCACTCGAAAATACATGAGATAAGGGGTTCTTTTATCTTATCCCATCCCTGTCCTCACAAGCAATGCCATTGCTTTCTGGATCATTTAATCATCTATGGAATAACAAACTTCTCACATGTCTTCTCTGGTTCAAGAAAAAGAGACATGATAAGAAGACACAGGATTATTTTACCTCTCTTCTGTTCTTGGCTGATATTTCCATCTTCCTGGGATTGTTGGCAACCATTTCTTTTAAATCTTAGCAAGGACAGATGCTTCCTGAACTGTATTAGGAATTGCTAAAGGAGAAACAAAATGTTGGGCTATTTAATTTCAGCTGCTCTTCTGTGAAGCGGAGCAAGTATTTGGTTTCATCTAAGGCCATAATATGACAAGCAGTAATTCTGAAAGAAAATATGACCAGCCAATTAAGAAATGGAGTAGAAAGGCAAAGATTTTAAAATATTTGGAAAGGCTTGAAAGCCATGCTAACTTTCCCAGGTTTGCAGACATTGTGCACATCATTAACTGTAAACCTGTTATTTAGTAGGACTGTCCAAGGGCTCAGGGGTAAGCGTGTCCTTAAAAATCTGTAGCATCTACTGAGATTAAAATTCTCCTATTTGAAAAACTACCCATAGTCAGGTGTTATTTGTGCTCTGTTTGTCTCCCAGTTTACATGAAATACTTCCCAAGTTGTACTTGCCATGATGCTACAAGTCCTGTAAGAGTCACCTTTAGGTGCAGCGGCTTTTAATGTTGTTATTTGATTTATATTAAATAAATACATAAAACTGAATCAACACTGTTACACATTTCTCAGTGAGCTTTCCAATAAAAGAAGAAAAATAATGGCTGCTGCCAAGTCACAGTTGGCCGTCAGGTGTCATTTTCAAAAGCCATTACAAGGCAAGAGGAGTGAGGACACCAAGTGGTTATATCCAATTATCTTACCGTGACACATGTAAACTGTGCACTGTATTTGCACAGAGCATTGAAACAACAGAGGATTAGCTTGACATCTATATGGTAGCACTCTGGTGCTAGGAAATTATTTTGCCTGCATGTGTCATAAAAATCTGTTGGAGGCAACTTTGCCCATGAAGTTACACAGAGTTAGAGAGGAGAAGGTAAAAAGACCATTCTGGCAACCTAAAAAGTGAAGATACTGCAAATACGACAGGTAGGTTTGTTCAAGATGCAAGTCCCCTCTCACAAGTTCCCAGCTACCTGGTAAGCAAGTCTGCACTGGCACCACCCACTGGCTTGCAGTGTGGTACCAAAACTAGAAGTAGTCCTGGTTTTCTGTACAGATCTGGAGTATTGCCACAGTAATGTAAAACATTACTAAGAACTTCTGGCAATATTTATGATAGTAGCATTACCATAATTACTAAATTTCATATATTTAAATTACATATTTGTACAGCATATTATTCATTTTGCCTCAGGAAATTGAAGACTTCCTTAAAAACAACAAAAACCAATTTGAAAATTAATCTTTTCTTTGCAGATAGAAATGAAATGCTTTAATTGCCATAGACATATCTGTAACTGTGATTCAAGGGCAAGAATGTGGAACTGGAAGACAAAGCCCATTAAGTTTTCTTGGAGTGAGCAGGAGAAAATTGGAAAGAAGATGCACTGGTGTGGATGTCCATATCAGGGGGACATCAGAGAAATTGAAAACTGGTCTGGAAAGAGGAGGGAAAAACACCTTCTCTGTTCCATTACTCTATTGTACAAGTTTCACATATGGGACATTTGGTTTGCAAAAAAGTGCCTCTTGCCTGAGATTTCTTGTTCTACAAAACACACATGCAATCAGCAAAAAGACCTTCCATTTTTTGTAGTTATTTTCAGCAGTATTATGTGTTTAATTCAAAGGTGATATCAAACTGTTTCTGAAATAATTGTTATGTTGTCTGGAGAAAAAATAACACTCCCAATGTGTTTTCATTTTGAGTTGTTTTTTACAAGAGATTTGCTTTGCTTTGAAACAGTAATACCTCTTTTGAATAGCATATCTTTCATTATGTGACTACTGAACCTAATCATCCAAGGAATAGATATATTCTGCATAAATAAATTAAATTTTAGGAAATAGAAAGTTTTACTAATTGCATTCATTTTGTAATTTAGTAAAATACTGGCCATATATTTAAAAAATTGATTTTGTCCCCATATTGCCTCTATGAAGTTCATAAATTGTGTTCCTGCTGACATAAAGGTACACAGGTGAAACCCATTACATCTGTGTATTACTAAGGAAAATTACATTTTGATTAATGTATAAAATGAGCTTCATCTCCTAAAATGAAATATTTACAGTGAGTCTACTAAATACCCTGGTAGTTTGCTTATAATGTCAACCTTTTAAAAATAATTAATAGCACATGAAACTGAGCTTATTGATTAAGTTTGAATCTTCCCAGAAAATTTAAGGAAAATTACCTTTCTAAAGATGCAATACCAACAGTTCTTAATTCCAACCATGATATAGGAAATGGAGACTGTAAAATGCTAAATATTTTAATAGATATGCTCAGACTAGCAGGGTTTAATTATCTGTGAAAGTTATTTAATATTTTTCTGATTATGTTTTTCTATTGTATTTCTCTAATTCTGTGTTTATGAGCATAAAATATCACCTTTTTGAAGCATAATTGATTTTTTCTTTATTCTCATTTTTCTGTGTAAAGAAAAGGAAGTTCAATTCTGATGTTTGGGGTTTCTTTTCAAGAAATTGTGATTTGGTTTTCTGTATGAATGATTTAATCTGTTCACAGAAATATAGTCAGTGTTCTGTATTCCTATGTTTTCTAATCACAAAAACATTTCTGTTTGGATCAAAAGTAAGTGATCACATTTTCTTCTTCCCACACAAAAAAGAAAAAAAAGAAAGGAGGGTGAAATGCATAGCTGAATTATAAAATGGCCAATTTAATGAGTTTCTTCATAAGCATCCTTTAACAAACAGGGACACTGAAGAGAACCATGGGCATTCTGTGATGAGCAAAATTTCTCTAACAAAATTTCTGAATAAAATTTTTTCTTGTAGCCTGTGTCCCCACCCCCACCCTTTTTTTCTTTTTTTTTTGCAGCATGAGTCCTTTAAATGCTGTGTTGCCACTGTGTTTCTCTTCAGTACCTTCAGCTTCTTTATTGCTGAGATCAGCTGCTGGTACTCCCCTAAGAATATCCTAAGATGCCATGGAGAGCTGCTCTGAAGAATAACTGCTCTATTTTTAATTTACATTTTTTGTGTTCGCTCTGTTGCATCGCATCTCAAGAAGAGAGGCCTGGAAAGGAGATTGTCAGTCAGTTTAGGTGCAGGATTTGGGCAGGAAGCTGTATGGTATTGTTCTGTTTTATGTCACTATAGGCAAATGGGCTCAGAGGTAAAAAAGCCAGTGAGGGTAAAGGAGAATATTCTTTTTTATTCCCCCCCATGCCCCCCCTTATTCCCAGAACACACTGTTTCAACAGCATTGATGTGCTCTGTGCGAACATATTAATTTCTATGAAATTTCTAACTGGCTGTGTGCTAGCCCCCACGGTCACTGACTAGCTGGCTGCCAGGTGGCCATCTCACGGGGCTGACCTCGCACCCCACCACAGTCCTCCTCAGCATCGTCTGCACACCTTGCGACGGCTCCCCAGGCTAGCCAGCTCTACTACCAGCACGGGGCGGGCGACCAGGTGGGGCTCACCTTCCAAACCAGCAGCTTACCTACAGAAAATGGCCTCTCAGTGATCCCTGATTTCACTGAGGTGGGACTGAAGTAGCATTTTGATCTCATAAGGAAAGATCACTTCAGTGACTCATATTTTAGAACGACTTATAATTGAAATTTGGGATGAAAGAGTGAAACTTGGGAAAGCTGAATGGGAATTCAAGGTAGGAACTGTATCTCAGGATCAACTTGCACAAATAACAGTCTTATCCTCTGCTTGTAAAAGCTGATAATGATCATTTTTTCAGCCTTGCAAAACACTTCACTGAGCAAATACAGGTTTGAGGCTCTCATAATTTAGGCCAACTTTCTTTTCTGAAAGAGGTCAGTGGCACAGATTTTAGCTGTCTTTTCTAATGTCTTTTATTTACAAAGTGTTGACAGCTCTATTTTGAATAGAGCGGGCCAAGGCAATACCAAAGTAGTTCCAGAAAACCTCACCTTACATGCTAATAGTGCTTCAGGTTTTGTAGGTGAGGGATTACCCTTCTTAACCCTTAGTCCCTTTATTTTTACCACATGCTTCTAAGATGCAAAAACATCTCAGATTGAGGTCATTGGTTGTAACTAATTTCCACAGTTGTAAATCAATTGTCATTCTCAGTCAGAATGAACTATTTTTAGAAAATTTGAGATTTTAATTACAAACTGAAAAACCAAACTAATTTAACAGTGGCACAATGAGATCTTGTAATTCTGCTGCAACTCCTGTGTTACAAAATGTTTCAATTCTGACAATACTCACATCTTTATAGATTTATATATAGCCATATATATTGTCTTTTGAAATGTCTTTGCCCATTCCTGCTGATTATCGTCAATACTTAATAGACTGCTTCACATGGGGATAGGTATTTAGCCCATCCTTTTATAAAATCATTCTGAAAAATTCCTGTGGCCCAACTATTCGTGCATCTGTCATAACCACCTTCTTTGTTAGGGTTCATCTGGATAAATGGCAATTTGTAAGCCCAAATAATTTCCTTTAACAGGCATGCAGGTGAGAATCAACACTTTACAATGAAAGATTCTGTGGAAAGGCAGACTTTCACACTGAATACTATTACCAGTACTTTATCACAACTGTCTCATTAACATCCATGCATAACGGAGTTATTTTTAAGATTTGGGCTTGGGATATTTTTTTCAGTCCAACTGAACAGGCATAATCCTCACCACCTAAGAAATGCTTTGGACTCAGATCACAGTGTTTGCTTTTGATAATAAGATAGGTGTTCTCAGTAGATTCTGAAATTATTTTTGTTTTTAACCCAGTAGCAATCATCTCACTTAACCTCCTGCATAACACAGGCCATAGATTTCATTCCAGGATTTCTGCCTGAATTCCAACTACCTGTGGCTGAGCTAGGACCTAACCTTTAATTGAAATTGTAATTTTGTGTTAAAGATTCTCTGACTAATTGAAGGTGCTGCTTCCCCCAGTGATGTGCTCCTTCCATGATGACTGTCATCAGTAAATATATGCACAGTGTAAGTTAAATCGCTTTTGTGTAACAGTAAATTTTTCCTTGAAGCATCTTGGAGAAATGTTAATAACTTTTAAGTTTTCTGAGAATTTTGAGAAACTTCTTTTTGCTCAGCAAATTGAAATATATCTGCAAGGCAAGAGCAGTTCAAAGTTGCCAATATGAGGGGAGACAGGTGCCTTTTAAATTATTCATAGATCTCTGCTGGCTACCCATCTTTTTGCAGATAGGGTTTTTGGTGTTTTTTTTTTTTTTCTTTTCGTTCTTTCTTTCTTTCTCCCTGATGGATTTAATGCCTTTATTGCTCTCTTAGCTCCATGAATAGATATGGGAAATGTAAAGGCAAAGCTTCAACTAGCAACAGAACAGAAAGTCGGATCTGGTTTAACAGATTCTCTGTCTCTTTATCACTGGCAGCCATCTTAGATTGTTAAAGTGCTTTAGAGAAAAGGCTTTTTTTTTTTTTTTTAAATAACTTCTCGCTGATGACTATGGCTCTTTGTGACCACAACCCAGGACAATCAGAGGTGGAAGATCAGTTACCCAAGCCTACAAAATGGTGTATTATATACTTTTTGGCCAGCCTTGTAAAAAATTGGGGGGTTTTTGAGGGGAGAGGACTACTGGAATGAATAGCTTGCTAACTATTAATTTGAGCTTTGATCTGTCACCATGTAGGTCTAGAAATTAACTCAGTTATTCTCATTCTCAATGTTTGTTTCTTCTCTGTGCTTACAAGATTTATTTTATTCATCAGTCTTTCTTTAAAAAAAGTAGAAAGGTTCTGCATTATAGCTATACCTTTTACGTCCTTGTCTTACCTGAGGTAAAGATATCTTCCAAAATCCTTTCTCCTTTTTCATCTCACTCATTGTTTATTCTTCCTTTTTATCTATTAAACCTCCATGCATCCAGTCAAAGAGATGGATTAACCTGCTATATAATGGCACATGACTCAAACGTCTGATGTCAAGTTTGAAAATAAAGTGAGAAGTCAGTGTATATTCAAAAATAGAAGACCTTGAAAAAGGAAATCTCAGTCAAGAAAGATATCATCTCAAGATAGCATTTAATACAAATGTTATGCAGGAATGTGTATGAGTGAAAAGACTTGTGAGAAAGGTGATCTATTGCAGCTTGCATTTGGCAATGATCAATAAAATAATCTTAGCTGTTGTCAGCAGGCTTCCCAGGTCTGACCTTCAGATGTTAGGATTTAAGATGGCTTGTGTTTGTGACAGACCTCAAGAAGTCTTGAAGGCTGGGAACCAGTTCTGCCAGGTACTGAATTCCTTGACGTTAAGTTGTACAGTCAAATAGGTTTAGAAAAGTTAAGTCTTGCCTCTGAAAAACTGGAAGGGAAATCTTAGGCTGAGAATCCTTCCATTGAAACACTGGCCTAGGCATTGGCCTAAAATTTTAGTGTCTTGAGCTGTTTTCCTGTCACATGGTGCTTTCATATTAGCTGGAATCACAAAGAACAGAGGCATTCACACATGAAAATTTCAGCATGCTATTAATCAAACTTTTTTGGATTTCCTCTTGAGTTCCTCTCAGACTGCAGTAGATAGACACTGAGGTTGTGTTTTGTTCAGTAATATACTTTTTTCTGAAAAGAATCAAAAATAAAGGTCAGATGTGCCTGTATGTTTTGGGGATGCCCTGTGTCTTTGCATGGAGAGTGTTGGTATGGCTTGGATTGGTGTAGAAGCCAGTAAATGCTCTCTATTCCATTAGAAGGGTGTTTTAATATTGTGGTCCTGGACCTAGGGGCTGTAATGCTGCATTTTACTGGCGGGTAAGAATGGAAAGTAAAGCATCAACATATGCACCAAAAATTTCAAAATAAACCTCTTATCTCTTCCACACCTTCACATCACTATACTCTGTGAGCCTTCAGAATGTGTATCCTTCAAGACAGTGGCTTACCCTGTCAGTATACAATAAATTGGTTTTGCTGTCAAGGCCTGGATTAGTGCTGTGCTGAATGTCCCAGGTTTTTACTTTTTCTGTTAGTATTTCAACCCACAGGAAACTAGAAATTATTAGAGACTGTCCACATGCAACAAATCTCCACTGACCTGAGATTCAGCTTGTCCCCAGAACATCTTGTCCAGAAATGTTGCTCCATAGCATTAGGAGCAACAGTAGGCACCCCTGTGTTTCTTTCTTCTCATGGGATACATCTAAAGCATAAGCATTGTTGGGTGTGCCGGTAGCTAAGTATATTTAAACTATTTTATAATTATCCAGTATTCTAATGAGCAGGGTTTTATCATAAGTAAATGGAAAAATTCAGGTGTTATTATACCTGATCTTGAGTGCAATTATCAGTTCATTCAGAGAGCAATGTTGTGTGGGGGGTTTTTTTAATGCAATGTCAGATGTACTATGTGTATTAAATCTGGACAGATGCTTCTTACATAAACGTTAAATGTTTTTCTTTGATTTTATTTTCTTGCAATTATTTAATTCTGAAAGGCATAACACTGCTAAAGATGAAATATCTTTAAACATTCTCTTGGCCTGAAATGACTTGAATAATCAAAATTCCTAGCTCTTCAGAATGAGATAGTCATAGCTCTAGAAGCAAACTTTATCAAAGTATATTGCTATATATGTTATATAAACAGTCATGCCTATATTTAAGGCAATAGACACAAGACAGCTCAGGCGGTCTAGGTCCAATGCCATGGCCTTGCACCAGACTGTGTGGTCGTGAGCAAATGTGGGCACGCCAGGTGCCCACAAAAGCCACTCTATCACTTCCCCTCCTCAGCTGGGCAGGGGAGAGAAAATATAACAAAAGGCTTATGGGTCGAGATAAAGACAGGGAGACATCACTTGGCCATTACCAAAACAGGCAGGCAAAACAGACTCAAATTGGGGAAAAATTAATTTAATTTATTACCAATCAAATCAGAGTAGGATAATGAGAAATAAAATCAAACCTTAAAAACACCTTTCCCCCACGCCTCCCTCCTTTCCCGGCTCAACTCCACTCCTGATTTTCTCTGCCTCCTCCCCCCAGCAGCGCAGGGGGACGGGCAATGGGGGTTGGGGTCAGTTCATCACACATTGTCTCAGCTGCTCCTTCCTCCTCAGGGGCAGGACTCCTCACTCTTCCCCTGCTCCAGCGTGGGATTCCTCTCACGGGAGACAGTCCTTCAAGAAATTCTCTGATGTGAGTCCTTCCCATGGGCTGCAGTTCTTCACAAACTGCTCCAGCATGGGTCCTTTCCACGGCGTGCAGTCCTTCAGGAGCACACTGCTCCAGCATGGGTCCCCTGCGGGGTCACAAGTCCTGCCAGAAAACCTGCTCTGTGGGCTCCTCTCCACAGATCCGCAGGTCCTGCCAGGAGCCTGCTCCAGCATGGGCTTCCCACAGGGTCACAGCTTCTTTCGGGCATCCACCTGCTCTGGCGTGGGGTCCTCCATGGGCTGCAGGTGGATATCTGCTCCACCATGGACCTCCATGGGCTGCAGGGGGACAGCCTGCCTCACCATGGTCTTCACCAGGGACTGCAGGGAAACCTCTGCTCTGGCACCTGGAGCATCTCCTCCCCCTTTTTCTTCACTGACCTTGGCATCTGTAGAGTTCTTTCTCTCACATATTCTCTCTCCTCTCTCCAGCTGCAGCTTCCATTGTGCAGGTTTTCCAGCCCCCCTTCTTAAATCTGTTCTCCCAGAGGTGCTACCACCGTCACTGATGGGCTCGGCCTTGGCCGGCAGCAGGTCTGTCTTGGAGCCGGCTGACATTGGCTCTGTCAGACATGGGGGAAGCTTCTAGCAGCTTCTCACAGAAGCCACCCCTGTAGCCCCCCTGCTACCAAAACCTTGCCACGCAAACCAAATATATCAAATCATTTAATATTCTAGTGCCCACATTTCTTCATTTAAGAGCTGGAAATAAGTGCTGCCTTTCTCCTATTTATCTTGTTTACTTAGGTTTTTACCCTATCAAGCATGAACTGTCTGTTCTTGTGTTTTACAGTGTTGAACACATTTGGCCATGGATCTCAAGGGGACATTCCAGCATAAAAGAGAATTTTCATTAGAACTGTAATGTTATCAAAAGATGCCTGTTACTGTGATAGTCTGCCTGTGTCCCACAGTGTTTTCACTCCTTCAGAGACTAGTGGGTTAGAAGTTTCAAATAACATAGACGCAGTTATGTGTACCACCTACATATATGTTAGTGTTCAGTTATAATGGCAAATCATCTATCCACCCCATGTAAGTTTATGCAGTTGTCCCCATGCTCTTCTACCAAATTTGCACGTGCTAACTGTAGGACTCTGCATGAAGTTTGGTATTCCCAAATGAAAATTTAGTCTGATATCCCAAGTGTTGCTGAGTAAGCATAGGTACATTTGGGTTTTTTTTTTCTGGGATGTATAATACATGGCCTCTAAGGTAATGAATACTCTGGTTTGCTTGTTAAAGGATTGTGTCCATTCAAGGTATGCATGTTTTAAGAGTTATGCCATGACTGATAACCAGGAACATTGTCACAAACCCAAAAGCACTGTCATCCCCATTCAAATTGGATGAATTTAAAAATTCATTAATAGAGGTAGTATTTTTCTTTATATGTTTGTATTCACTTAGTTAAAAAAAATCACTTTAATCAGTAATGAAATGAAATCTTTCCTGAAATACCGAGAAGCTAAAATCCCTTCTTTTCTTAGCTCAAACAAATCTAGTTCTCTGTGTCAAGCATGTCAGTAACTATGTGTTTCTCTTGTATCTTGCCAGTTATTATGACAACATGTACTGTAACTTTCAAGCATTTTGAGAATGTACACCTGTAAAGACACTACATATCCTCTCTTACCACCAGCTCATTACAGGTTTACTTTTTTTGGTGGTGCAGTTGCATAATTTTGTTTTGATTTCTGAAGAATCTAGTCAGGCATAAAAAAATCAAGCCTTTCTTTCTCCTTTGAACTTCACTAGCAAATGAAATAAATGCCAAATGAATACTGAAATCTGAATCTTTGTCCAGCTTTAGATAAGCCAAAATTAATTTACTCTCATCCAACTGCAGTTCAGTTGAAGAAAGGAGGTCAGCTTAATTTTTCACAACTTATCGAAGTCAGGAACAGTTTGTTCCTAGAACAATTTGCATAGCCATGCAAGCAATTCCAACAGAAGATTTGTTGTGTTGCCAGTGAGTCAGGGACTTACTTGGGTTCAGGCTGAAGTACTCAGCACTCATTTAGGATCAAACTCATGCCATTACCATTTATTTCTCTATATTTTAACTGAAAAAGCAAAATGACAAATTCTTGAAATGGGAGCATAATGTTACAGCCTGCTGTAGGATCTCAAGTCTTCTTATTTGTGTTTGCTTCTCTTATCAGTGTTGGGAACCAAACTCAGTGTAGCTATATTCCTATAAATGCTTGGTGTTGACCAGGCAGAACTGCCACAGGTCACAGTTCATAGTATTTCAATTTATTCTGATTTCAGGCAAGGCACAAACCTGTCAAGGCTGAGAAGGGAAAGGAGGTTATACCTGTCTTTATAACCATACTGCATATGGTGCACTGGGTTAGGCCTGTCAGCCTATATGGTTTCGGGAAGACTTCATATGCAGTACAGCTATCTACCGTATTTCTCCCTGTTGGTAAACTGCACTGGGGCAAAGTAATTCAGAGAGCCCTGAGCTATCTTTATGCTGGCATCATGCCTTCTCCACAGCATAGGTAGCCCCAACAGGCTATTGCAATGAACAGAAATCACTAGGGCACATTATATATGTGTGAAATATATCTAATTGTAGCTTGTAATAGCTTTATGCCACTTGGAGATAATCTTACACTAGACTGATCCCTTTCTGTGAAGTTTGTCTAAAGCAAGGTAGAGTCTAACTGTAGTTTCCTATACTGTGCAAGAGCTTTATATACCTCATGTTTGACTGTTCACTCAGTCATGCAGATCTGATGCTGGTGAAGCTCTGCTGTGGTCAGCAGAGTGATGGTGTAAGTCACGCAATCTGGGAGCCTTTACAAAAATTCTTCCAGTGAATACTGACAATTACTTTCCTAATGGATTCTAATTGAAACAGAAAATGGAATGAATTAAACTGAACTTAAAGGCCGTTATTTTGTTTGGTTTTCTGGAAGTTTCATATAACCTATTAATTCATTAACGAATTTTTAATTGGCAAAGTTTGTTTTTTGCATAAACTAAAAGCCCCATTAACATAACTTTTCTTTTAAACAAAAGTCAATGTAAGCCTCTGCTTTTTCATGACTACAATGTGTTTTTCTTGAAGCACCATCCCTGTTCAGACTTCAGTGAAAGGCAACCTGTGAAGTCAATCTGCAGGAAATCAACCTTTTTTCTTTTGCTCTTTTTAGGTGTCACTGTTATCAGTATAAAATTGCAGCAACTCTGGGAAAGACCATTAAAGTCACGGATTTTCAGTGACCTCTCTTGAACCCCTGAATTACTAAGACAGGAGCAGATGCAAATGAGCAATGGCTGAACAGAGAGGCCTTCTTTGTTCTTTGCACCACACTACTGACCAGGCATGTGTGCCCATGTGTGGTACGTTCAGGAATCCATTTTACATGCCAAATGCTTGAGTGGCTGGACAGATCCATTCTCCATTACAGGTCTGCAAAACCGTATTTATCTGTGTACAATTTACACAAAGTTTTCTTATTTTTTATTGGACTACAAAATCATTATCTGTGACTGGAGGAGTATATTTTACCTTTTGGGGTAAAAGATTTGTAGGCTTTGTTTGAACTTGCAGCAAGGAAGTTTAATGCCCAGTTTTTTGGTGCTCTGAAAAATTTCATAGCAGATGGTGGACAATGCAGGGGATGTGAAGATCCCAGAGACCTGGACTGCTTACATTGTCTTCTTCCAGCTGTAAGCTCAGCCTCTGGGACTTTCAAAAGACAACTATTATCCATCATCTCTAACACTCTGACATAATACTGCTAAATGCTCAAGGAACCCCTGCTCTGGCTCCAAACACAGAGAAAGAAGACAAGGTGAATCAATAAGAATATTGTATGAGGGATGACAGAAAGAACCCACTCAGGCCTGGCAAATAGACAAAATATCACAGGCACAAATGGGGATCAGATGTATGAGGAAGATTTCTCACATTATTCAAAATGTTTTGGATCCAGTTAGCTGTAGGTGAAATCCTGTCAAAAAGCAATGCATGAAAGATAAGAAGCAACACGGCATATCTTAGCTACAAAAAGATATGTGTCTAATTATGAATTTTCCAGGCAACGTAATGAGCCATTCCCATTCCACAATATCACATGCAGAAAGCTGTATGAGAAAGAGCATACAGTCACAGCACAAGGGTGTAGCCTGAGCTGTGATCTTCCCATCAAACCTGAGACAGAAAGGACATTGGTCTCTGAAAATGGAAGGCACTGAGGACCTTCACAACCATCATCACTTATGAATGTTGCATAACAAATGTAGGAAGAAGCCCCATCTGCTGTGAACTTGACTGAGCATTTCCTTATCCCCTAGCAATTGGCTTTACTGCACAGTGTACCACATAAAATAGTCAAAAGACTGTTTTCATTCATATGATGATACAAGTCTACACATTAGTGAAATAATACTGGCTGTGTTCAGTCTTTAATGGGGCTTCAAAAGGAATGGTACAAAGTAAGACCAAGGATCTAGCAAAAATGTGTTTATCTCAGCAGTGATTTTTGGGCTGAAGATAGACACATTTCTGAAAGAATTAGGTGATCCAGATAAATATCCACTGTTGCTGCTCTCTCAGGTGGGAGAATATATGTAGTGATAACAAGCTGTGGTTTACTCCTCCAGAGAGTCCAAGTTGCCTGTCTGGCCCAACCTAGTTTTAGAGCTGCCCCATTCCAATGCACAATAACATCTAGGAGTGTACTGCGATAGTTATTTTCTATCCCATTAGGCATGGCTGTAGGCCATATGTCCAATGAACCCAGTAAGGTTCAAAAGTCCTGGAAGTCGGGACAGGAGTGCTGTAATTCTTTGCATTCCCAGCATACAGTCTGCTTCTTGAGGATTTTCTCATGCAAAGACTCAGCAGCAGCACAGGACTGCTTACAACCCTGCCCATGCCCAGCTCAATAGAAATCAGGGACTTCTCAGAGAGCAGCCTGTTCTGATGCCTTTAATTCATGTAGTTCTACAAATAGATTGTAGCAGATCTTAAGTAGCAAAATACTGAGGGTTTTTGGTTTGTTTTTTGATTTTTTTCTCTAAGCCAAATCCAAAGACCACTGAAATCACTGGAAGAATACCCATGAATTTCAAGTGAGTTTGGATCAGACTTCAAGTGCAAAAATAGGAGATGTGGTCTGGCATGTGCATTGGGATTGGTCTGTATTTCTATGCTCAACCAGAGTATAGACCAAAGTTACCCAGAAGGTTACTTCTATGACTATATTATGGAAGGATGCTTAACAGACACATGTGCATATAGTAAATGGATCACCAGTGTCTAAAGACATCAGATGTCAGTTCTTGTGTCTGCTTTCCTGCCATTGAAATGCAGATTATACTTTCGCTTTAGCTTTATACAATCAAAGGCTGCTGCAGCCCACAGGTCCTGGTTAAACTTGAAACCATTCTCTGCTGCCTTTTTGTATAAGCAGTCAGTTTTTGCAAGAGAGTATAGCGTTTTGCTTTCAAACCTCTCCCCAGTCAACAGGCGAGAAATCATTCTGTGGACATGCATTCAGTTTTGTGATGCTGAGTTCATCTCCTGTGGTCAAGTTCTTCTATTCTTCTTTTAAGCAATATTATTTCAATTTATGTTACACAAGACACTTATTCTTCTGCTCTTGTACAAGGCACTCCAGAAGACAACAAAGTATAGTTAAGTCAGTTGTGTAGAACTACATTAACAACTTTAATGCAAAAGGAGGCACAAAATGTGCAATAAATCACCTGATTAAAGCCTGAAAACCTCTTTTTGTTTATACATTTATTGATTTTTTTTCTCTAATCTTGTCTAGCTCCTTCAATCATCAGTCTCTTGCCTGCCCTCTATGATCCAAAATCAAAGTAATAGAATTCAGCTAAACAATAGTTGCAATTTATGGAGCGACAAGGGATGCCTTTATCCACCAGAGAGACTCCTTCCAACTCCAGGAAAGGACAAACTCTTCAGATGTTTTTCAGTCTTTATGAAAAAAATCACAAAGCAGAAGGAAAACATTTCCCTATAAACAGTTGCTGAAACAGCCAGAGGGTAAAGCAGTGATTGTTCTGTGTCGATTTTTGTTTGTTTAGCTAATGTAATTAAATGCAGGACAGAGTGGGTGCGATGTAAGCCAAAAGGGCATGATGCTGTTATGGCCCATAGTAGATGCATTCTCCTGATCTCTTCTAGTCATGCTGCAGCCTTCTCTACCTTCATTTTATAACATAGCAAAGCAGCCTGTGCATAAGCTTTTCTTTTTTAGACAGACCTGGTTAATGATAGGTGAGATGGTTGCTGATTTCCAATGAGAAATGTTGATGGCTGGGAAGTATGATCACTAGTACTGAATGTCAGGACAGAAACTTGTGTCTTCATGTCTGCCTCAGCATCAAAGGTTATTGTAGACTTGAGTACTTTCTGCTGGTGCATTTCTTCCTCCTACCCAGTAACAGTGCATGGTATTTTAGAGAATTAGACACACTAACATTCTCATGTTTCCTCTTATTCCTCTTCTCTTCCTACAAGCAAATGTTAGTTGTATAAAATGTCGACCGTTCCATGTTTGCCACTTAATACTCATTTCTTGGTTTGTTGGTGGGTTGGGTTTTTTTCACTAAAGCTGATGCAAAAATGAAGTGAATACATAGCCTGTATTTTCCTCCTTAACATCCTAGCTTTTACATGTTTTGACTGACAAGCTGAAAAATGTGGGTGGGCAAAAGAAAATTTCACTAAAATATTTCTCCTATAAACGCTTTACTAAAACTTTAAAACCAGCATTAAACAAAAATTACTCCCAACAGCGCCCCAGGGTTATTTGAATGCCCTGCTGATTATAATTCCCCAATACCTATTGTTTTCATTATTACAGCATCCTAGAGAAATTACATAGATATTGTCATGTATCTCATTCTATTATTTCCTTCATTTTATTTCACAGGTCATTTGCAATCTCTTAAATGTGGAAGCTGAAAATCTTTATTGTGTAAGCAGTAGCATAGAAATAAGGTATGAAAATGAATCAGGCATTTTGAAAGGCAACACTTTTTCCTTCTGATTGCTTTGGAAACTGCTACTAAGGGTTCTTCCTAAGTAATGCTGGAATGCTTACGATGACAGTTTTTGGTAGTAGCTCTTAGGATCCTTGTCTTTCAATTCCCACTGCGTACAATGTACTGCCAGCAGAGAACTATAAAATGGTTTCTGCCCCAGAGAGCTTACACTGATTTAAAATGTGATAAACAGTAGTATCAGAATACTATCAGCCTAAGTGTTTTCAACTTTTGGGGGCCTTTTAGTAGGAATCACAGCTAGGAAAGAATAGGAAAGAAACAATAACAAACAATAACAATCTTACTATTATTTTAAAGATTTAAGGTACAGCCAAAGGTTTTTGTATAATGGAGACTGCAACAGACTGCCTTGTGGTCTTCAGCTGTTCCTTCAGCTATTGCTTCAGGAAAGGAATAATTTGGTATCCGCTTTTCTGAGCTAGCTGTATTTTGAAGTGGCCACCATCCTTATATTTTTGTGTTTGTCTGTGTAGTCAGCCTCAAAACAGTAGCTGATTTTAGTAGGATTTATGGTGTGGCTTTTACCCCAATAAAACTGGAGAAGTGATTCAAAGTTTACACCACTGTTAGTCCATTGATTTAAGTGGATTCCTGGAGGTACCAAAATTAATTAACAGGCAGCAACTGATTCTCATATCAGAATGGGTAGAGTAGAGAGAGCATGTAGTCCACTTTTAATAGAATAAGTGATACTGTATGTTGTCATTAAGGCATACAGTTCCTTACTAAAAAACTTTATAGAGAAAGAGAATAAATGATATATTGTAAATTGATATAACTAGCAGAACAGTCAACATGAAGAAACCATAATTAAATAACCATCTTAAAAAAACACACAGGATGTGGGAAATAGGATGATCCAGGTTAAACAATATGTGAACATAATTTCACAGAGTGTTATATATGCAAAATCAAACTATGCAAAGTATATTTATATTACTTAATAAGAAGGGAGGAAAATGTGTGTTGAAAACTGAAAGAATAAAACCAACCGTGATGTCTTATGAGTTTGAAGAAAGGCTACAAAAAGCCACCAAACCAAGAAACTGTGAAAGTATGTTACTGAGCAGGACTGAAGGGAACAGAGGTTCCTTTCAGCTAGAGATTTTCACCCACTTTACACATGTTCAAAATCCAGTCCAGATAGGCAGCCCACAGAATCATCATTCTTGCCTCTTAACATTAAGGGCTCTACACTGTCATTCCACACAAAATTTCATGGCACAAAAATCGCATGAGAAACAAAAATCTGTTGACAGTCTTCATGGAGAAGTCTAGGAGTTACCTGAACAGAAAGAGGGCAGCTAAGATCTGGGTTCACATATGCATTTAGGAGCCTAAAGATGATTGATTTCAATTGGGCTCTAATTCATAAATGTATTTAGGTACTTGTATCCTAAATGTTTCTATGAATTAAAGGCAAAGCTACATTCTTGTCAGGAACCCTGTATATGGCAAAATATCCAAATAGTCCAAGATATCAAAAAGTACCAGTTCAGTTCTATATGCAGGAGCAGGTATTAATTTATGGTTATACAGTTACTGTACCTCTACCAGACTGACTTCATGGTAGGTGATACATTGCTCTCTAGGCCTTTGGGCTGTTAGGCATAGTATGTTACATGATTGGCCAGAGTTTATGTGTATTTGTATACTGAGATTAGCGACCCAGCAGCCAGGGTTTTTTTTCCATGCTTTCTGATTTACAGCCCTGCTACCAAAAACTCATAGCACACTGATTTCAGAGGTCTTTGGATACCATTTTCCAAAGAGGACTATAAAATATAAATCCAGATTTGATACTGTTTAACACAGCAGTCAGAAACATGAACAGCCAAGAGCCTCTTTGCCAGACTGGTCCGTCCCCTTCTCATGCTTCCACCGGTATCAAATCTGTGTGCAGACTGTGAAGCATGAGAAGGGGACCGACACCTGCATTATGGTAGGCAGAATACGTGAGAGTGCAGCACAGCAATCTCATGAAATTCTGCTTGCCTGTGTCCTTGGCTCTTCTCTCCCTCACACTGCTTCAGGGTTACTGCAACCTGCACTGTTCTCATACAATTTCCAGATTTAGCACCATAATTGTCTCATTTCCCCATACCAGCCAGGATAAAAACTTCACAGTCTCCACCTCCTCACATCCGCTGGGCAGTTCCATTTCAGAGATGACTACCCAGGAGCTGTTAGTGATTATAAGAACCATCCATGTTATGCCTGCTGTCAGGTTCCCTCCTGGGCTGAGTATTGAAAAGACATATTGTACGCTCAGCAAGAAATTGCAGTTAGCCTAGGATATAGTTAAACCATCGTTTTGAGAGAGAATATTAAGAACTCAGGGCACTGGAAAAACAAAGGTCTTTTTCCACCCCAGGAGGTAGAAAAGTGCCAGAAGGTGGATATGAGGCTTTTGTAAGCTTTGAGTTTGTGGATTCTGCTGTCTGACCCAAGGTTCTAGCTCTATGGTATGTAATTTAAAGTCTCCTCTAGGTGCTTATAATTTAATTGTAAGGTGTCTCACAAACATCTTAGCAGGTGCAAAGAGGACGTGAAGTGATCCTTTTTTCCTCTCTCCTCGGCTGGAACATGAAGAAGGCACTTTATGATCCAATTAGTGCCTCCAGGAGCTCTCTAATTGCATTATAAAGCATCTTAAAAAAATAGAAAATTAGAAGCTGGTTTTAAAGCCTGAAAAAAAGAGAAAGTGTTGTTTAACTATTTGCCCTCCTGGTAACTCAGCAGTGAGAGGGCCCAGCGTCCTTACACACCTCATTTTGTCTGTAACTTCCCCAGATGTGAAATGGGTTCCATTGCCCAGAGCTCTGGAGAGTGGAGCATCCTTTATTGTGTTGTAATCGGAGCCTGAAGTATGCTGTGAAGCTTTGCACCCGAAGTAGCTTGCAACGTTTATGCATGTTGCTCATTCAGGGAAACTGCAACTGTGCTGCACTATCTGTGGCCATTTTAGCCTGCTAAGTATCTGTTCTACTGAGTTTTTATATCAAGCTCATTGGCACAGTGTCTGAGAGGTATTATATATAATGAGCTATAACGTGCTTTCAACTTCAAAGCTCAGCCTCTGTATAATAATTACCACATCGCTTTCCATAAGTCTCACATATTTTACTTACTGAGTGGGTGGGAAGAAGATACTGAAATAATATTTAGACTTATACAGTCCTTTTCAGCTATAGATCACAAAATATTTTCTGTTGGCAGTTAAGCATTATCATCTGCACTGTGAAAATGGAAAAGACTAAAAGGCAGATAACACAAAGCTGTGAATGGAACCTGATCTTCTGATCCTTAGTGTATGGCCCTTCCTATTCACTGGATTAGTGCTGCTCCCAAGTACTTTTCTTCATTAGCTGACAAAAGTGATAAGGTTTGTATCCCCTTTCCAACAGATGAATGAAATATGTAAAAGCAAAACACTTGAATATGTCTGTTACATCTCATAAATGGCATTAATACTTGCTTTCCCTTACACCCACACACAGCCGAGCAGAATACAAGCCATCCATTTTGTGTTTCCATCTATTCTTTTTTTTGTTGCTGGGATTTAACCCAGCCCATTGCAGCAAAAAGACACAGTAGCAAGACTATGAAATGAGGTTACACTGTGTGCAGGGTCCTCTACTCATCCCCTCAGGAAAAGGTTAACAACACCAAGGGTGTCCTTAAGCACCTATGTGTCCCTGAAATCGCTCAGAAAGGGACACCAATCTAATTTAAATATAACAGGGTATTGTTAAAAATTCAGGTGTTATGTTACCTGAACCCAGTCCTCCTATTCCTGACAAATTTGCACTCTTATTTAGGGGAGTCTTTTCTTGCCTGGTACAGTGACTGTGCTGGGAACCTCTTCTCCCTCTGGCTAACAGTCATTGACAGCCTCTCCACATTGCAATAATAGGAGAAAAGGGCTGCACCTCTGGGAAGAGAGATTCACGGTCAAGATGCTGTTTCAGGAAAAGGGTAAGGGACAGCTGACAGCTTTCATCTTTTGTTCTGACACATTCTGTCACATACCTATGCACTGGCATACCCATTCATACCCTGCTTTGAGTAAAGCCACTGATAATTGACAGTAAGTCGTCAAGAGACTTGCCAGGATGCTCTTTTTTGTTTCTTTTCTACAAAAGTTCACCCTTGCTTTCTTTCATCTGAATTTTGGGTTGAGTTTCACTCACACTCAGAGCCCCCCCCCAAAAATTTATCTCACAAAACCAAGAATACTGCTCACATTAAAACTCTTTTGATTCAACGAACAATGTATCATCTTGTTCTAGATTCTTTCATGGCAGGATCCCAATTTCCGGTATAAAATTCATAGGCCTTAATAAATCTTACACAGTAATGATCTGAATTTCAGGAGTTTAACAAACACGCTGAGTTTTAGGTTTTATTACAAACATTTCATATAATTAGCATGAACAGATGGCATATGATTCTACCATTAATCATTTGTGTACAACCAAAATACAGTAATGTCAGTATCTCCCAGAATACTTCTTTGAAAAAGCACCTGGCTGCAATGCTGATCTCTCTTGCACCTATCAGACACCACAACCGTAGTAAAATTACTTCTGATTTATCTTAGTATTGAACAATGGTAGAATGAAGCCTTTTTCATTATCCAAACTATCCTCAGTGGTTTCAAGACTTACACTGGGTTTTATGCAATATATAATCAGTTAAAAAAATAACTTCCCTGTGTGGGACAAAAAAGAAGAATATTAATGGAGAAAATCTTTCAAAGCATTTCTGGAAACAATACCCTTATGTATAAAAAGAGTCTTTTTTGGCATCTCTGTGTGGTAGTGTTTTCAATTCCAATAGCTATAATAAGAAAAAAATCTGCCCTATTTGTCAATCTGTCAGGAAATATATTTCAGCTTCAAGCATCATACTCCTGGGGTTTATGGAAATCACAAAGCATCTCATTCAGATGAAGAGGCTGAAGCTATAAGCAGTGCAATTAATATCTTCAATTTGTGCCTTCAGCATGAAAAGAGGCTCAAAAGCTTTTTGTATCTGAATCCCAAATGCTGTCTAATAGTTCACATCTGGCTTATGCTATTTACGACAAACAACAGTTGTTGGTATCAGCAGTGCATTCAGTGACATACTAACCTTCTTACTTAGCAAGATGAGGGCAGGTCTGGCCAGAGGTCTTGGGGAGGTTGTTTGGCAGGTTCAGCTGAATGGAAGGCTTGCATCTCAAAGGTAGCTGTTGTAAAACTTGGAGACAGAGAAGCCCGCACCTCCCTAACAGCACACAACCGTGGATTGCCAGGTGTTTTCACACACTGTACACACAAAAGTACAGCCAGCAAGCGTCATACTGTTTATTGGCAACAACCTTTGCACAGTGACAAGTTTAACCTTTTTATTTATTTGCTGTTTGCATTTCAGTAGGACTCAACACCTCATCTCAGACACAGCTGTGTTTGATCCTATGCAAGCACCTAGACAGGTATAATTCATTCCTGAAAAAAACTTCCAGTCTAAGCCTGTTTGACACCTTAGGAAGAACCACATTGGCAGCTTGTGTTTTCTCTGTGAGACTCTTGTCTCAGATCACTAATAGGCACAACAAAAGCTCAGGAAAGGGGATGTCAATAGCTGTTTCATTACTGGAGCTGGAGACTTGATCAGCCATTCCAAATAAAGATAAAAAGCAGATATTCTCTCATATGACTGCTTTACCTCACAACGTTTGAGGAAGACCCAGAGCATATAACATCCATGCTGCTATACCACAGGAATGTTGTACAGAGAAAGCAAGGGGCTTACTCTGAAAATTACTGCAGCAGAGCTTGGAATATTTTCTCATAACTCATTCACTTTACCATAAAAACACCCTTTCTTCCCACAGTGTCTATCTCCAAATAGTGGCCTGCTTTTTAGCAGAGAAATGGAGAACAAAATAGACTTGTATAAATACTAGTTTGTTCCAGTTAGGTAGCTGAGGTGACAAAGGAATTTGGGTCAGGTTTAGGCAGGGATTTGCACTAGGAAAATGAGTAATGCCAGCATCAGCTTTCAAGATCCTAATGGATAAAGCTCTTAGCAGTCTGGGTTTATTTAAGTGTAGCATCTCTTTGAGCAGGAGGTTGAACTAGATCAACTCCCAAGGTCCCTTTCAACCCGAATTATTCTATGTTTCTAAGAAGCCATGACAACACTCAGGTGGCTGAAAAATGGCAAACAGCCATAGTAATGGATTGTTTGGGTACAACCCAAGCAGTATTCTGTACTTCCCACAGCTTTCCTTCTCTTCTGACTAGGCTTTTAACTGGTAATTTACATTTTGCTTATTCTGTTGTAATCACAACTGTAAAAACTGAAGGGAGAAAGGGAGGTAAAAGAAAACAGCTTAGACCCTCTTGCTGGTAGTGAAAAATACACTCTGCATTACAGTGCTGTGAAATGGTCTCTCTCCACCAGAATGGTGCATGACAGTAAACCAAGCATGATTAAGAAAGCTGCTAACAGGCACAGGCTGCTTAATATTCCTGCACAGTCTACACAAGACAAATGTTTTCCCAATTCATCTCTTTTTCAACATAATATAGCAGAAGAGAAAGAGGTAAATATTTGTCACACTGGGATAAATGTCTTTCCTTGAACACCACAAAAACCCACTACCAAAGTTTGCTGGCCAAAAGTCAGGCAGGAGATGATTCCTTCATTGTGATTCAAGCTCACTGAAAATGTTCTTTTAGTCAGTGATAAATTTATCTCATGCTACTACAGAGAAACCACCTGTGCAGCCAAATTTTGATCAGAGGTGTGTCTTGTCTGAGCAGTCACAGGACTGCAATACATGAAGGGCTACTGAACAGTGAGTACTCATACTTCTATGCTAGGACATGCAGCTACAAAGCAGATGAAAGACTACCCAGGGAGCGCCTAACAAACTCCTGCTTATGGCTATGAATAACAATGAGACCTTGGTTGAAGGGTGGCTTTTTTTTTTCATTTTGTGAATTTTTACATTTAAACCAAACCATTTTATTTATTTATTTTGTGCATATGGCTAAGTCCCAGTTGAGGGTAATCACTGTAAGCTTTATGCCGCCGGCTTGTTCTCTGAAAACATGCAGGACAACCAGAGCAGTGAGACTAGATCTCTATTGCTTTGTCACAGGTGCAAAGAGGGTGTGAAATAGGACTTTAATGGCCTGCTAACCTTTAGGTACAGGTGATTATACATAATAGCAAGTATTGAATATTGTGACCCCAAATGTCACTGTTTAGCCAGTCTGTCCAAGGCTGGGATCACATCACCCTGTAACATTTGTACACAGCAGATCAACTCATTATTTATTAATAACTTTGATGGGTTTTCTCTGGAGCACATTAAGCGTCAAAATTTGTCTATGCTCTCTGTGAATGAGAGAGGAACAGGAAGTTTATTCACAATTTATAAAAGGGATGAAGCTTAATTTCAGTTTTTACTCTTCATGGATGTCTGTACTGTCACCATTTCTCTGTGGAATATTCAGGCCAGGAAGCATATGCTGGAAGGAATATGCTGTCCAGCAACAAAGAAATGCTCTAAATTTGGAGTGCTTGGACACTAAATTTACACTAACTGGAGTGCTGGAAGTATTCTGCCTGCCTGGACCCTTCAAAGCTTTAGCTGGCTTTCCAGGGCCTTTTAACACACTATGGCAAACTGGCAGACATTAGCCCAGCCTTTTGAGGCAGAAGCAGTCACAGATCATTCTAACACATTGTTTTTGCAATTTTTTTCCCAAGTGAAAAGCTGCTATTATCTGCAGAGAGTTAGAGCTGGTTTTTTGCCATAAACGCCTTTCCTTTCTCCCACAGAAAAATGATTGTTCCCTGCTCATAGTAAAACTAGTTTTCACATGAATGAAACACTGTAGAAGTTTAGAGGAAAGATTATGAAATGTCCTGCTTTTCACAGAATTAGAGCAAACATCTATGACTTTTGAAGGTGGAAAGAAAACAAGAATTTCTTGACACTGACAAGTTTTCATGAATATCTAAGCTTGAGTCAAACATAAAGTTTTGTTCTGGTGTAAAATAAAGATGCTTAAATACAACCAAATTTGCATGGAAATCTTTTCCTGAACTTTAATTACTATTAGGAAGAACCACAACAGAATAAAATATCAGTTGATAACTAGATTAGCAACAACAATTCTCTCCACAAATAAAAAAGGCAAATTGCCTTTTCTTGAGGTAGTCGGCTTTCTTAGTTGACATATTAAAACCAAAGTGATTTATGTAGCAGGGCGCATGGAGGGGGGGAGGAAGTGGCTGGCATTGCATCCACCTGACTTTAGCTCCCCAGCCTTTCTTACCAGGCTGAGTCAGCTGCATATGACATTCAGAGCAAGGTTTGAATTCATACCTTAAATCTGCATGGGGTTTTCCTATTCTCTCACACTCTTTCACATTCACTTTCATAAACAATAGCAAATACACATGTTAGACATGTGGTTTCACTCTTTCAGGTGCCATCACTGAAACACCGTTGTTTTCAGTCTATAGACAAGATATTTACTAATCCTTTTACTTGAATCATGTCATATGTCTCCCTGCAGTTATCTTTTGAACAGATCTTTAGAAATAATTGTTTTTTAAAATTCCCCTTTATTTACCAGACAGCCAGATGAAATACTGATGTTTAACAAATGTGTTTACTGATTTATGACTTTGTACTCTGTATAGAAAACTTGGTAAGTAAATGAACAGAAATGTCAGCTTCCATGTTTTGCATGCTAGGCAATGCAATAAGATCAGTGATGGGAAGTCTACAAAAAGGGAAGTGAAGAGAAGGAAAATTAAAGTCCTTTGCAATAAGTGGTCAGAGAAAAGTAGTGAAGACCTTACCTGGGAATCTTTCGTGAAGATCAGGACTTTAGCATCACTAGAATACATGCTTCCCAGAAATACTGCACTTCAATTATTTTTTGCAGGCTTACAGGAAAAGAACAGAGAATGAAAGAGAACAAAATAGAAATTAACAACTATTACTATGGTTCTCCCACATGCTATGATGCACACTTTTATACCTTTAATCTGTGGATTTCAAAGACATCATTAAATCTGATTTGATTAACCTAAAGAAATCCAGGAGTTAATTTACAGCTACTTGCCACTTTACAACCCATTGAAGTGCAATGAAGCTGAGCATTCTTCTTTCAGCACTTTCATAATTAAGCATTTGACTAATTTAAATATTAAAACTGTTTTCTCATAATTGCCTAATCTCAGTCAAATACAAGCGAGACAAGATCATGTCTGCTTAAAAGATCTCAGATCTGGTTTAGCACTGAAGCCCACTGAAATCAGTGGAAAGATTCTGGTGCTTCTATCATATGCTTCTGCCAGCAAGGTCAGCATCTGCAGGGGCTTTCTGAGAAAGGACTGGCACCAAATTTACACTATTTAAGAGCAGACTTTCATTACATACACTAAAGGAAGCCAACAAAATGGTTTGTTTTTCTCTTGTTACTAACAGCATCTGAAATGATTTTTAAAGCAGAAAAAGAGCTGTTAAAATATAGTTATATTGTTGCTAATTATTTGTGTCTCATTTTGCTCAGATGAGACATTGAAAATGGAAGAATAATTTTCATTTGCTGCTTCTGTTTCCATTCCACTTCATTTTCAGGCTAAGATTGACAAACACAATTCAAACATTGTCACAGATTTGCCAGAGAGGTTGTGGCATCATCTCCATCCTTGGAGATATTCAAAACCCAGCTAGACAAAGTCTTGAGCAGCCTGCTCTAGTTGACTGTGCTTTGACAAGGGGAGAATTGGACTAGATAACTGTGATGGTCTGACAAATTATAGTCAATGTCTCAAACATTCGTTAAAGAACTTTGGTGGAGAAAACGGCCTCTTTAAAAATGCTGGAGTTTTGTGAACAGGACAATGTGGCCGGAGGAGAGGGCCCCCTGGAGGGTGGGACCGCGCTTCTCCAAAGCTGCAATTCCTTATCTTAAGTGACCAGGAGAAGGAGCACAGCATATGCGCCTGGAGGAGGAGGCCCCACGGAGGATGGGACTGTGCTTCTATCTTAAGCGGTCATGCCAGCAGGAAAAGAGAGGCAACTCTGCAATGAACCTCCCCCAAAGCTCTCCGACCGATTCCAGAGAACCCCGGGAATGGGACTGCGCATGTCGAGACCATCGACTAACACGCTATAAAAGAAGGGAGAACGAGTTCTCAGCGCGCGCCCTCTGGAACAGGATCTCTACGCTGGCTGGACCAACGCTGGACCCAGGACTGGTGAAACCCTTTCCTTCTCTCTTTCTTTCTTTCTTTCTTTCTCTCTTTCTCTCTCTCCCTCTTTTCCTTCTCTCTTTTCCACAGTCCCTACACCCCATCCTTTTAAACATAAACCGTTGACCAAGTCTGAGACTAGGAGTGGATCTAGCTGCCCCTGGGCAACTCTTTGAGAAGGAGTCCAGAAAGCAAGGGGGTCTGCTCTGAACCTCGTGACTCAACGGGAGGGCTCTCCTTCTGATACATTTCATGTTTCTTCTTCCATTTCTTTTTCTACACCTCCCCTCTCTTCTCAAACAGTGGCTTAATGACATGTTGCAAGGTTCATATTGATAAGTTCACATGTACTTGGGCAAGGTTAGCTAGGCTGAAAAAATGTTGATTGTTGTTTGAACTCCCCTGGTGTCGTTTCACCTTGATTCTGACAAAGGAAATCCACAAACCTGAGTCACTCCAACTTTGGGACGCGACAATAACCTCCAGAGATCACTTCTAACTACAACTATTCTATGACTCTTTGAAAATACTTAAATCTGAATTACAAAAAATTTTCACAATGTGGAAAAAGGTATACTTGGAAAGTTAAATATTTTATTTTTATAAGCCTTAAAAACTGAGCCTACTGATTTCTTCTATATCTATTAGGAAGAAATTTTATTCATATTTGTTGGCATATTTTCAGTTGCATCTTACAATGCTAATAATTTTACTCATAAACTCTTAAATTCTCCTGCACCAATGCATCAACAAAAAAAGTATATGCTTTTGAAAAATGCAGTCAATTTCCATTGCTTTCATACATTTCTTACACTTGTCCCAGTAAGGGCAGATAGGTCATGCCCTGTCTCCTTTTTGGAAGGGCTAACCACAAGAGTGCTGCACACATATCCTCC
The DNA here is from genome assembly GCF_900496995.4 of Aquila chrysaetos chrysaetos. Lineage (NCBI taxonomy): Eukaryota > Metazoa > Chordata > Aves > Accipitriformes > Accipitridae > Aquila > Aquila chrysaetos. The sequence continues at coordinate 27,013,376 of NC_044006.1, forward strand.
AATCCACACTCAGAAACAAGGAGCATGCAGAGAAATCATTTCCCAAGGAAATGGTGAGGTGCAGGGTTTTTTTCCTCTGTGGCATGAAACCAAGTCCTCTTTTACTTCTTTTCTGTCTCCAAATCTAAGGCACAGGGGTAGTATTCAAGTTTCCTGTACAATAGGATCAGGATCAGTTTGCACGGCTTCTTCTATGGATGTATGGCCCTGTCCTCGGACTGGCCCATGGGTAAATAGCACACCTGTCCTTATCCACTGCCATATAAATAGTCAATGTAGAACTCTGCATCACTTAAGATCCACTTCAATTATCAAAATAATGTTTTTTCAGGACATGGTTTATGCATAATTTATGTTCTGGATCTCTGCACAGGATTTAACTCATCCAGAGTTCTGGAGTACTTCAAACAGCTTGCCTCTCACCTCCTCTTAGCACCTCCAAACAAGAGTTTTATTGTCTCCCAGTTAGGAATCATGCCGATTAAGCAAGAACTGCCCATAAAACAGCACTTTTTTTCCAGCAAACATGTAATTGCTGATAAGCAGTGCAGGTAAATAATATGACATGTAAAGGAACATTACAGAGTGCACTGTATTATTACCTATCTGGAAGATTTATTTGACCAATACATCAACCCTCAGGGGATTGGAAGCACTGTCACATGCTTGCAACAACAACAAAAAACCCCAAACCCTCTAACATAATGTACATATATACTTCATTAGTGTTGGGGATGTGTCATTTCAGCAAAGTAGAGGAAAAATCCAAGTCAGTAAGGGGGAAGCTAAACTAATTATTTGAAGTGATAAATCTGTTTTTTTCAGACAGGTTATGGGACTTCCCTGTGCTAGGGAGACAGCTCATACCATAAAATCAATACACATGAATTTGATGTAAGTTTGGAGCAAAAGTTCAAGTTCTATTAAAGACTTTCATATACCTACCCTTCTTTATAAGTGTATGTACTACAGATCACACCAGTGAAATGTCTCTGTTGATAGCAATAGAAGAAAAGAAAATAAGGCCAGTAGGTACTGATGGTGTCCTGATTCTTTGTCTTATGCTTTTCTTTGAGGCATTTAAGTTTGTTAATATTCAGGATGTTCAGCTGTTGTGGTTTAACCCCAGCCAGCAACTAAGCACCATGCAGCCACTCACTCACTCCCCCCCCACCCAGTGGGATGGGGGAGGAAATCGGGAAAAGAAGTAAAACTCGTGGGTTGAGATAAGAACGGTTTAATAGAACAGAAAAGAAGAAACTAATAATGATAATGATAATACTAATAAAATGAAAACAGTAATAATAAGAGTATTGGAATGTACAAATTATGCACAGTGCAATTGCTTACCACCGGCCGATCGACACCAAGTTAGCCCCCGAGCGGCGATCCCCCTGCCCCACTCCCGGTTTATATACTGGACATGACGTCCCATGGTACGGAATACCCCGTTGGCCAGTTTGGGTCAGCTGCCCTGGCTGTGTCCTGTGCCAACTTCTTGTGCCCCTCCAGCTTTCTCGCTGGCTGGGCATGAGAAGCTGAAAAATCCTTGACTTTAGACTAAACATTACTTAGCAACAACTGAAAACATCGGTGTGTTATTAACATTCTTCTCATATTGAATTCAAAACACAGCACTGTAGCAGCTACTAGGAAGACAATTAACTCTATCCCAGCTGAAACCAGGATATCAGCAAAGCCAGTTTTCTTGTGACAAAGCAACCAAGTAGTGGTGCTTGGAGAGAGACTGTGTGGCAAATTCAATTACGTAATCTTGTCAGTAGGCAAATTTTTTTACTTGCCTAACGTAAAATCCAATAAGCAAAAAAAATTTTCAAGAACCTTAATTTCTATTTTGCATGGAAATTTAGAAAAGTAGATGTTAGTAGGTCTAATCAGCTTTTGACTGGTATATACCTTTTTTGAAAATTAAACCTTCACTCTTCAGTCACTTAAATACTGTAGAAAATTGTACCCAAAACGTATATATCAAAATGACTGTCAAGAATGCCCAGGCATTAGATATAATTCATGTAGTATTCAGTTGCTGTGTTTTTTACAAATTATGATAAACTGAAAATCTGGATCAATGTCACTTCCTAACTGTCTTTCGAAGTAAGACAGTCTTTCGGTCCATCACATGCATATGGCTTTGGTAAAACTTGATGAAAATATAATATTACTAATAACTGATATTATTTATTTAACAATAGAAGGCATATGTAATTGCAAATCTAATTTCAAAAAGGCCGTCATAAACATTTGTTTCTTCCAAAAATTAAATAATACTTGAAACAATACAACAAGATGCACATGAGATTTTTTACTTCTTGCTGCTTTAGAGAACTAATTTAAATACACAATATGGACTTTAAGGGGTTTGTTTATGTGTTTTGGGCTTCTTTTTTTCCCTTTGGCCTAGCTCCTAGTTTCAGAAACAGTTGCTATTTGTTGTAAGCACAGGAATAACAAACTCACAATTCTACCAGAGACGTAGGCAGGTTATTAACAGCTGGGGAGTAAATTCCAAGTCAAACAGTACCATATTGTTTCCATTTCTCAAGTGCTATTTTCATGCATATTAGCAAAATAATTACACTTTCCTTTCATAAGGAAGCATATTTATAACAGGAATTATGACATTTCAAGGAAACTAGAGTCACTGCAGCTAAACTTAAGTTGTGTGCTGTCTATTTTTGACTGGAAAAAGATTGACAAAAAATTTACCAAAAATTGTACTCTATAAAAAAAAAAGAATCAGCATAAAGAAATAATAACATTATGGAGGGCTAGTCTCATTCCTACTTCCTTTCTATTATCTGTGTTCCCAATGATGGCAGCTGCAGGAAAGGAAGCCGTATGAGAGGAATGTAGTCCTGTAGAGGGTTCACAAATGCTCTGGGAGAAAAAAAGTTCAATTTCTTTCTTTTGTTACTAATTCTTAAAAGATATGGACCTAGTCATGCAAGATCCAAAGTAATGCAGCTCCAGCTGACACTGGAGTTAGTTCCATGGATATGAGCTTGGCATGAGCTTGAGTTCATGGCTAGAAAGATGTCTCTATCTGTCACTACACTCCTTTGAAGATCTGGGCCTGAACCACTCTGAGTGAGATTTGCAAAGGAGTATTAGCACCTTCATATTACTAATCCAATGAGAGGCACCTATGTGGGACATGAACTCATGATGCCTATCTGCAAAACAGAAACATAGTACTTCTGTGAAATATCTGCAGTATGAGCTATCCAATTAGCTCATGTTTTTTCTCAAGCTATTACAAGGACAAATGGAGAAAAAATTCCATTAGTGAGACCCCAATCGTTCCTGTGTGGTTCCAGTCAGTCTGTATATTCAAGAACTACATAGCCCTTACAGGTGCCACACTACAGCCTGCAGTGGATATGTGACCTATACGACACCAGTGGGGCTCCATGAAAAAGCACTAATCCTGCTGTGAAGACCCCAGTGTGGGTTCACATTCTGATGTTGGCTGAAGGGAGAGAACATGCTTAAAACAAAAAACCAAATACTGTTTTTCACTAAAAATACCTTGGCTGGTCTAATTTTTAACCAACGTATTTTCAACAATACTTTTCTCATGGTGCTGACTCACTGCTGTTCCGAAGTGAAATGCCGAAGTCAAGGACCAGCGCTTATTCTTGTCATTGTGTGTTACACTACAAGCGGTGTTAATGACTGGGAGAACACAAAAATAAATTAATTTCTGGGATGTTGTTTTAATGCTAATCACAACAATGTCCATTCAACAGTGAAAATTTCAGCAACCATCCTATACTGGTTTTATATCTATTGCCATCACTGATAGTGCCTCCTTTATTCTCTTAGTAGTTGAAGAAAAAGACCAGAAAAAGTAACGCCCTCCCAATTAAAGTCACAATTTTATATCCCACTTGCTGTATGTCATCCAAAGAGCTGCTGGGTAGGTTAAGAAGGTCCTCAGATAATCTCAAACATCACTGGTTTGAATTGCCTTAAATTATCCTAGGCTTTATCTTTTCCTACATTACCGTGAATGATGATGTGTGTCAAGTGCATTCAGACTCATAGTTTTTTGCCAGTCTCCTTTAGATAAACTCAGGTGAGGTGTGAGGATGTCAAACACAGATAGTATAGCATGCTCTGCCTGTGATGTTGTTTTAAATTTCACCAAGCTATTTTGCTGTTCAGGAAATTACCTCTTGTTAAAATTTGAAACCAAAATGTCTTTGTTGAAATTATGTCAGTTTATCTTCATAATGCCAAGTTCTAAAACACTAGAAATTTTGTGGTCATCAAAGAAAGGCTGAGGTAGACCTGACCTTGCTGTCTCAAAAGTGGTTAGAATTTACCACAATAAAAGTGAGGTGGGGGGAATCTGTTTCAATAACAAATGCTACCCCTACTCTGTATGAGGGTTATAAAAAAATCCCTCATAATGTCCCCACTCCTGCAAACAGTTGTGTATGTGAGCAGACTTTAGATTAACCTTCTAGTTAAGAACATGTATAATGCTCATAGGGTAGAGGACAGTTGTCTCTGCATATTTGGTTGCGGGATGATGTAGATGGACTTCAAGAAGAACTCAACGTCAACTTTCTTCCCTGCAGGTGAGCCCATGTGCACAAGTCTTTGGTGGCTGTAATGCAGGGGCACACCATGCCTCTCTTTTCAATATGCAGGGTTGTCCTGTTGACACACGCTAAACTCAGTCACCAAAACCCTGTGTTAATCTTCAGGGTAACTAGCTACTGCTATGTATTCCTGTGAGTTGGACCCATTTATCTCTGTCACAAACAAAATGGCATAGTTGAAATGCCTCTCTGTCACAAAGATAATGAAGGCAGTAGGGTTTCTGAAGAGAAAACCATAGAAAGATTTTAGTAAGAAAATCTGGACTGATGGGTAAGGGTTTTGTTTTTTACAGGAGGAGGAGAGGTGAGGAGAGGAGGAATTGCTGTTGGTTTTTAACAAGTCCTACCTTATCATCAGAGAGTCAGAGTTTGAGTTCTAGGTCTGCAGCCTCTCTTTAAAGCAGCATGAGGACTCAAATTTTTCACAGCACCCTAAATCTGGTGGAGACTTTATAGGAGCAACTTTTCATAAGCAACTGCTAAAAGACAAGCACTTTGCACTCATATTTTGGGAGTACAGGCTTAAACAGCCTGGCTTTTCTATAGTTCCCTAAAGCAATATAAAGTAGGTATGGTGCTTGCTTTCTGTGCATGCTGATCCAAGAGAAGCACTCATTCTGCCATGTACATCCTGTTTCATGTTGCTTATTCCTAAGGAACATCGTATGTGGTGCCCCCCATTTTCAGGGATTTTACTTGCCTTTCTTTCTGGATTCTACCTTCCTACAGATCTGTTCTCCTGAATTGCTGCCTCACCAGTCTGTGAAATGCATCATTGCCTCATAACCTGAAAAAGCCTTTTTTCCACCAAAAAAAGTAAATCAACAGGGTCAACTCAAATCGTACCATACTGTTTAACCAACTTAAAGACTAGAAATTATAACGAACAGAAAAACATGTTTTGAAAAAAATCTTTGAATACTCTTTCTGTTCAGCCTCTCAAGTGGGTACAAGGTACTGAATACTCTGTTCTCTGTAAATGGATGTTTGGCTTTAAGCATTTGAACAGTCTCACTGAGTTAAATGAGACTACTCAGCCACTTAAATTTAAGCACTTAAATTTAAGGAAGTGCTTTGCTGGTACATTGGTAGTACAGTGACAGGATTCTCAGCTGTTTGCAAACACAACAGGTCAAAACACTCTACCTTTTTTTATTATTTTTTTTTTCTTAGCCATTTTTCATGAGGAAGGAAAAGTGCAGAAATTTCAAAGCTAATATATTTTGATTAGAAGTTGAATTATTTTGATGGGAAAAAGCTTTTATAATACTTCATGGTAACCGTACTTTGGTTGCTTCATGCTTCTGTCTTCTATACTGCTTAGATTATTTCTCCATCGGGAATTTTGATGGAGAGGAAAAGCAATGCATGATAAGAGATAGTTCTCCTTAAGATACTTGGCCTGTAGACCGTGATGGAGGTATAAGTTAGGTAAATAGTACCTGCTGTAAACGACCATCACAGCCTTTCCAAATGAAAATATTTTACCTTTGTAACATAGAGTCACAAGCTCCCAAAAGCTTTGTGTGGAAACAGGTTTGTTTTGTGGAGAGGAAGAGTGTGCTCATGGCCATACTTGCAAAATGCATATACAAGTCATGTACAATATCAGACATAGTAATCTTGGCCTTCTGCACAGGGTTAAATGACCTCGTTTAAAAATATTCTGGGATCGTTGCAACAAAAACTGTCAGAGCTGTCATCAGTTTCAAAATGCTTACACTAAAGCGTCATTTTATCCGGTTTATAGGACAGGTTTGTTTGGGCAGGCATAAATAAACTGAGGCAGTCCCCTAAAATCCTTTATTTAACTGATTGTGACTAGCTGTGGCTGCAGCCACCCTTCATATAATAAAGGGTTTATGTTATTGCTGCAGCTTGAATACATACTTGGAGAGGAAGAAGAAGTTTTCGCCTTCTCAGATGCTTCATAGGCCAGTGACCTTTATAAATGACAGCAAATCTCCGCTGAATGAAGGATGAGGGAAAAGACGAAAACATTAAGATATTTTGTCCTACTTTTTTGTGGCATGTTGAAAACAATCACAGTGCCTATTTGTCATGTTCCAGCTTTGTCTCCCTCTTGCAGTAGTGTCTGACAGGCTGAATGAAGAAAGTGTAAGTGAAGATGAATTGGCAAAGGTATCACTTCTGGTCTGTCTAATTCTGAAGCAGATGAAAAATATATATAATATCAGGATGTTAAAGTGAAGGAAACATTAAGATCAAGGGACTGCAGGCATAAAACAGAAATCCTTTGGGCAATTTAGGGAATAAATGAATAATCCAAATGTGTTTCTCATAATTTAAGATCTTCAGTTACTTCATGCTATTTGTAACATTAAAATAACAAGGAGACTGTTTATGCTAGAAAGGAGTGAGCAACATGAACAAACAGAAACAATAATTCTAAGAACAGAGGAAAATATGAGGAAAATTTCCCTAATATTGATGGTCATTCATGCTGCAGAATTGTTTCCTGGGGGAGCACATGCTTCTGTTTTGACTTATTTAAAACCAGACTGGGGAAAAAACTCAGGAGCAGACCACACAGAAAAATCCTGCCTCAGCGGTGGGATTGATGGGATGAATTACACCTCTTTTCCATGCAGAAATTTTATAACAAAGTCTAAAAATTGGCTGGTGGTGCTGGGAAATGTGGCAAGGTCCATGGGATGCTGCCCTGGGCCAGTCCACATACTGCCAGGAGGTCAGCATCCAGCTAGCTGCCAGTGCCCTGGGGAAGCACCCTGGTAAGCCTTGCTCGCCAGCCTCCCTCTTTCCATCACTGTCTAAAGCAAAATTTCAAGATCTCATGATGGTGCTTAGCAGGAGTCAGGGACTAGGGCTGACGTCCTGGGAATATTCGCTTGTTCAAAGGGGGAAAAAAGATTTCCAGACCTCAGTCCTGTGCAAGAAGACTGTTGAATGTGTTGTAGTTGTCCCAATGTACAGTCAGTGAGCTACTCATCCTGCTCCCTTTTTGCAGTCCAGTGGCAAGAAAGATACTCAGCCACACTTGTGCATGCACACAAAAGCTTGCTCTTTCCCTCTCTCTCTGTAGATTCAGGCTGGAGACATATCATTCCATAAAGAATAATACAATCAGATTTAAACTCTCCAGGCAATATACTGTAGGCAGATTGTGAGCAAGCCAAGATAGGAAGTTCATAAAGATGGTCCATACCCTGAAAGACCTTCTTTATGGAAAAGAGTTTGATTATCTTCCCCTGGGTGCTGATGAAAATTTCACTAGTGCCTTCAGTCTAAAAATGATTGAACCTTAGTTAACAAATCAAGTAAAGGGAATTAAAATTCTGATTTTTATTAAAAGCTTTTTAATATTAGCTTTTCCCATTCCGTTCAGTGGAACTAGTCTTGATTAGCAACACTTGCAAACTAGATCCAAACCTCTATCTTCTATTTCTCAGAAGACTAATATCATATCTGAAAATAAACCTAGAGCATGCTTGAAATTTTTCAGCAATGATTCTTTGATTCTTGCTCCAAAGTGGTCCTTTACAAAAAAAAAAAAAAAAAAAAAAAAAAAAAAAGGATTTAGGAAAAAATCCTTGTGTTGGTGTTGTTTCTTTATTTATAGTGTTTGTGTTCAGGGTTTTTCTAATGTTTATTGAAAATATTATGGACTTTTTTTCTTTACTGACCTGATTTTAGCAAACAGAAGCATCTGGATATCCACAGGGATATTTCCAATAGAGCATTTTGGAAGAAAAAAATGCAGATGCTTGTATTTTGTACACAAATCTGCCAAAACCCCAAGATGGATCTGTTTCAAATAGCTTCAAATGTAAATGATATCAGTAGTTTAAAATGTCATGAAACCTCATTTTCTCTTTCAGCCACCTGTACAGGCTAATTGATCTTACCTTGTTTCTGTCTTTTTTAAGAACTAAATTCCTGCCACAGTCAGTGTTATTTTGAACTTGCTGCCTGTTCATGAGGAGTAGTCACAAAGAGAATTTAGAAAACAGAGGAATGACAATGTCTCATTGAAATTACACTCCCACAAAATCGATATGAGGCAGAGTGTGGGAGGCAGAGAAAGGATTGTCTTCGGGATGTGGATTGATAGACACCACATGGCCTGATACTATGAGGCAATGTCTGTGACAGTCGCTTCATACACACATACCTTAATGCACTCTCTACAATGATTTCTTCAGGCCCTGTAATACCAGTGTATGATGGCACTCAATACTCTGAAGCACATGTTTTATTGAAAGGAGTCTGATTATCTTCTCATGGATGCTGATTAAAGTTTTGCTAGTGGCTTAAAGGAAAAAAAAAATCCTAAGTTAACAAATCATAAAAAAAATTAAAATTTTTACTTTATTTCTAGAAGCTTTATATATACTGGCATGTCCCCAGTGAGTTCAAGGAAGTATTCTTGATTAATGGCCCAAGCAAATTATCATGGGTGGTAAGTACAGTATGAAAGTCAGCACTCTGATAGCTACCCTAGTGGGAACAAAATTTCAATAATGTACTATAGCTATGCTTATTAGGCCTATCACCTGTTACAAATGTAATAGAAAGTCCCTACTGCACTCATCTTACTTGATTTCAGGAACCACCAAGACACTGGATGAAAGACAGCAACTGAGCTTCATTTTTCACACCTCTCCTCCACAGACACCAATAGTTCATCCATCCTGAGATGACATCCTAGCCTGTGCAGGCAAAAGGATGTTCCAGTGATTAGATCTCTGCCAGCCCAGGACATGTCAGACCTACCTTCAGCCTCATGCTCATGATTTTTCTGGTGGCAGGTCACTTATTCCTACCATGCACTCTGCTGGGTTATTCCAGGCATCTTCCTCTCCCCCTGCAGAATTGCGTGGGGTCCTGTGCTTCCGTGTCCTTGGTCCCCTTCTCTTCCCCTTTCCCTGCACACTCTCAGCCATTAGTAAAATTTCAGCTATTGCCTCTGCTCTGGTGATTCCTGCACCTTGCCTTTTCCTCCAGAACAGGCTTTCATCCAGGACAAAGTCTCAGCTCGCCTCCATAGCCGTTCATTAGCAATCTCAATGGTAAAAAGAGAATTTCTATTTTTTTGCCACAAGGCCCTTATCAACACAACCACCATTGTATTGCCCACTGTTCAGGCTGATATCAGACATCATCTTCAGCACAGATCACTCCTTGGATTCACACTTTTAGGGAACAGCAATGTCTCGCAAATTTTCCTTGTTAAGGTACTGCCTTTCCTGTTAATGTAAGGAACTCAAATTTCTCATCCCAGCATCCTTTGTTTGAGGCCTCAGCTACTGCAGGTTACTTTTCTCTAGCTTTGACAAATGCATATTTGCCCCGAGGATGTGCATGCAGAATGCAGCTGCAGACAGTATTTCCTTATGCTGTGACACTGTCTGTCTTCACTGCTGTGACAGGCACTTGGCTCCCACTTCTCCGCTGTAAAAAGCATTCACTACATCTCCTCATTTGTAGAGAGTACTTAGACTGGTTGCTATTGCTCTGTCTTTCAAACATCATTTCATATTGAAATAAAACTGCCAGTATTGGCTCAGTTGACTGAGCCCCAGCCATGGTTCAGACAGAGGATTTTCCGCTTTCTGCAGTAAAGGAGTGATTTGTTATGACCCAAAAAGTGGGTCATTAAGATCTCTCCATTGTATCTTGTCTTCTCCTTTAACTCTAAGCCCTCTGGGGGCAGAAAACTTTGCCTTGATGCTATTCAGTCTGTAGGACAAAAAGATCCTTGACGGGGTACTCTAGTATTACCAGTAGCATTCTGTGGAAAAACCAGAAAACTTGCTATGTCAGCACAGCAATATTCTTTCTTAATAGCCCTACCTAAAAGAGCAGTTAAGGATCACTGTCCAATAACTGTCTTCTTACCACATGACAACAATTACATTTTGAAAAATAAGAGAAAAGTGAAAAGCTACTTTTTCATCCATCTTACATTCTCCCACACATAATAAGACAGGTGAAAAATGTTTTACTTGGAGGTAGATGTCACTTCTGAAAGCTTTTAGTCACTAATTACACAGTGGTTCTGTTTTGTAGCATACTTAATGTCAATTTTTCAGCAAATTCTGGTTTTAAAAAAACCAGTTGTTAGACTCTAATTTTTATGAGATTAAGTTGCTATTTTTTTCTAGGATTTCTGGGTTATAGTATTTTTCATAGCATTATAACTCTATTAATGTTAAAAAACAATTGTCATCTCTAAGTGGTTTGTTTTAAGAAGTTTAAAATGTTTTAACAGTTTAAATTTCATGCATTAAATTATGCTTAAAGAAATAAATATTCACATCACATCAGGCTGGAAACTTCTCCACAAGAGAAAAAGCATCCAAAGATTTTGGGCTTGCCTCACAATTGCAGTGCTGAGCTGATACCTGGGCAGTCCTACAAACTAGATTTTGTGGGTTTTGACATGTCATGTATGCTAGGCTCTGTCTGCAGTAAAGGAAGAGAGAGAAAGGCTCCACCAGAACACAGCTGAATTTGAGGTGTAGTGGTTGCCTTTCTGTCCCCACTGAATCTAGGGCCTGAAGTTGTAGGGGTGAAGCTAGTCTTGAATTTTTGTGCGTCTCAGTTCTCGACTGTCTAATGGGGATAGTATCTCCTTTCACTAGGTTTTCTGTTTAGACTGCCAGTTATTTGGGACAAGAATTATTTTAACTATGCATATGTGTCGTATCTACAGTAATAGGACTCATCTTGCAGGTAGTCTCTAGATGCTACTGAAGTACATCTTGACAAAAATTAAGAATGCCTTAAAAGGAAATTATTTTGTGATAACTTAAAAGTCATGTTTAATTTTAAGCCATTTCCTTGAGCTTTTTGCATGCATTCCCCTGTTAGTACTTCCACAGTTTCTTTGCCTGTAATTAAAATTGATGGCCTTGGTGCATTCCCTTTTGGAAAACCTGGCCTATATGTTCTAGGTGGTGGAGCTGACTTCAACCCCAGCTTCTGCATTTGGCCTAGAGTCATCTCAATAACAAAAGTGAGAGACTAAGCCCTTTAGACAGATTCTGCCAAAGATATACTGCACAGTACTGTGGAGATTGTAATTTTAAGACAGGGGGAGAGGGGGAGGGACGGGTGTTCTTCCTTTTGAAAATGCCAGAATGAATGAATGAAAGCAAAAACTTCCTTTCCTCATCCAGAAATGAATTCTCCTTGATGCAGAAAGTCCACGCTGGTCTGAGGTGTTTTTTGAACCTTCCTGTCTTCTTTGCAGCAGGTCTGAATTGAGCATATAGCTTTTGTAAAACACTTGAAAGCAAGGAAAAGATGCTAGGAGTTATTACTAGGCTACAGGTATAACTGTTCTGACTGCCCATTTTGTTCAAAGGAAAACTGAGGATAACGAGGATGCATGAATTTACAATGGAGAATTGCTTTAATCTCCTCATCTTGTGGTTACCCAGTTTTGATCATGGTGAAATAAACAGCAAGATATTTTACTTAAGTGTGAGTAGGAAAGGAGACTAAACTAGTGGACAAAGTGGGTCAGAAAATGTCTTTTTCCTGTTGGAGGTGAAATTTCATAACTTGCAAGTGCTTGATGAGATCTTTCCCCTCCTAAACCAAATCATTCTCCAACACAGGATTTTACATAGGTTAGGCCAATAATCTGATTAAAAATGGGCAATTCCCCTGGAAGGGAAATGGGAAAATCTCAAAATGTATATGACTATTCATTGGGGAATGTAGCAAATCTATATAATAAAGAGTTTATATATATAATTTCTTTTGCATCCTCTTTTCTGCTGCAGACCAGCAAAAGCCTTGTCTGATATTTTTCATGTTATTAGAATTCCTTACACCTCCCTGTAATGGAGAGCTGGGAACCTTTTTCTTGTCCTAGAAATAGACTTTTCAAACCTCTCTGGAGGGATCTTGCATTAGTGCATATCTTTGCATGACCTGATAATAACACAGAGGGAAAAAATGACAAGTTTATGTTTTATATGAGGTGATGTTGCCTCTATTCACAGCCCACAAGCTGTCATTTCTTCATTCCACTCTAAAAGGCTTTGCACTGAAGCCATTCTTGAAGGCTACAACACTTAGTTTGCCATTCTCATGTCACAGTTTCTAAGTTTTGTTTGATGGTCAGGTGAAACTGCAGAATCAGGCTGTTCTGCTGTGCTACCTTTATCACTGTAAAGCTGTTCTCTAAAGGTACTTAATCTGAAATATTGATTTAAGCTTTCTGATTAGCAGCCTGATATAAAACACAGGGACTATAAATCTTGTGTAATACTTGAACAGAGAGATAAATACTGAAGTTTCCAGATAACAATACTTGCATTTCTGTAGGAAATGCTGCTGCAGTAGAGTAAGCTTTACATGTTTAAGAACATATTTCCAAAACGTTTGTTTTAAACTTAAATATGTTGTGGTTCATTTTGCTCTCTGAAATAAAATCGTGAAAATTAATTTATTGGTCTGAGATATTAAGTCAAAATCTGCTCACTTCTTTCAGATAAGCAGCCCTCTGGGCCAATATGTGTAGTTTTGGTATAAGTGATTGTCATTAAAAAGTCATAATTTACCAATGCATATAAAACGCAGAAGTATCTACAATGCTTTCCTTAACACTTTGAGAATACAAAGTAACTGCAGTAGTCCAGATGCTAAGAGACAGCAACTACTGGTGAATTTTGACTTTTTTTAATGGGAGTTGCTGCAAGTTTAAAACATCTTCCGTGCTTTCTACAAGTTCATTGAAAGAAAAAAACAAAAAAACCTCAAAAAACCCAAACCACCAGTGAAATTTCTAAGGCTATTAATTTCTATTTGATGTTTACTGAGGCATATTGCCCTTTTTGGGATTGTATGCAGTCTAACAGCATACACTGCTTCAGCAGAATTACACTCAAATTATACCAGAGAAAGATCAGAATTTTGCTGAGAACCCACCTGTATCAATCCGATTCTTAGGGCACCTTTTGCAGAATTTAACCCTTCTGGGTTAAGTTCAGCCCAACATCAAAGGCACCACATCACAAAATTACCTGGATAACTGCACAGAGCACTTTTTAAAAGGCTTCCCCTCCTGCTTCAGCTCCTGGTGCCAGGTAATCCTATGGGGAAATTTCTTGTCTAAATTTATCCATGTACAGTTTGTTGACATTTGCTCTTTCACAAACATTATCATTTAGCTTAAATGGCTTTTTTCCCTTCCCTTCGGACAGAAAGGTCTGCCTAACTTTTCTTCTAAACCTTTTCAGAAAGGAAAGCCGTGAAACAATGGTTCCAGAAAACAAAAAGAACTCTTTGTCATATGAATTATGGGAGAGTTACAGACAATACAAACTAATACAATTAGTAGGTCCTGTGGAAGAGCAAGATAGATGTTCTTCTGCCTTGTGCATCATCCAAAAAAAAAAAAAAATCAAAAACTCAAAAACAAACAAACAAACAAAAAACCCCTAAAGCCACATCATCAGTTTAAGTGCAGTTTCAGAATTATGTCTGGTGTTAGTGATGTACAGATGGAGAGAGATCACAGCTGGATTATTTTTTGATGTCAGGTTGAGCATGATGTTTTGACAGCTGGGAAATCAAGTTATGACTTACAAACTGAGTAAATGTGATGTGTAAGTCATGGGAAGAGAATAAACGTTGATGACTGAAATGTCATTTTCCTGAGCCATTTTTATGGCCATGCCCACATTTAAATGCAAAGTAAAGGTTCAGTCCAATGATTAACCTAGGAACAAGATGCTGCTGGTATATTAATTCACCTAATAAAGTATTGTACCTTAGGCGGCCTTTGTCTACATCCATTACATTACAGAGCAGCCAGTCAGTCAGAGTAGTTATAATTCACACACACAAAAACAGTGTTAAAATAATGGATGTGATGTGTCAGGCTATATAAACTGCTAAAATGGAACCAAGAAATCCACTCCTGAGTCAATAATACTTTGAAATGTACCGGGAAAGATTTGAGCACTGCACTCTTAATTCATTTTGGTTTACCTGCAGCACAATAATTAAAGTTGCACAAGCAAATGATGCTTCCTCAGCTGCTTTGGCATGATAATTAAAGCCTCATAACTTCCTTTTTCAAGAAGTTTTTCTATTTGATGAGCTCTTTTTTAGTAATAGTTTAAATGTTATTTTCACAAATCTTATGACAGACATGTTTCTCAGGACAGTTCGCTAGAGAAATACTTGATATGGTCTGATGATTTTTTAGGATCAGTGCAACCCTTTTTATGGTTAAGCAAAACTCTAAATCAGTTATATTAAGGGTCCCTGAAAATCTTACACTCTTCATATGAAGTTCATTGATAGGTAAATGGTGGCATGCTTGCCTTTTTATTAAACCTAGTTTGAAGGATGCTGATGTGATTGGACTGCTGATGTCCCTGAAAGGTAAACTCTTGCTCTGCTATCTGCAGAAGAACACATCAAACCCCATCTCTTCACCTGTTATTACACTTCAGAGAGGTAAAGTTTGCCATCTTGGAGAGGGGCAAATGTAATGATGCCTGCAATGTTTAAAGTGCAATCAGGAATCCCAAGGTAAACTAACCAAAATGAACGTGGAAAGCTCTAGAAAAATACAACCTAGAGGAGTAGCTAGAGTGAAAAGGTGAGCTTTCCCTCTTCAATATAGAAAATGGTGATATGTTTTACTCTAAATTCATGTGGTTAATGGATTGTCTCCTACAGCTAAGCCTAATAAACATAAGATAGAGCTCTATCCCCGTCCAGTCTTTCACAGACATGAAGGTGCTCTGGGGGAAAGCATGAGATGTCACTAAAGTTAAAGTGAAATTACTTAGATTAAACTATACAACTTAATCCTTAGTAACCAGACCTTGAAAGAGTGTCTGGCTTCCCTGCAGGAAAAATAGTAAAAGAAGTGATTTTCTTATTTGAAATTGCATACAGGTTTTGGCTTCCTGATTTGGAGTTTCACAAATATCTTTGTGAATGACCTGAACTGTCAAGACATTCTCATAGGAAAACCTGTCATCCCTAAATATATTGCTAAAATACAATATCTGGATTGGATTTGGTCCTTGGAACCTCACAACACACACAGTTTTAGACTAAAGGTACGTCCTTCAGATTCCTGACTCCAGTGGTTACTCCAAATATTTTAGTCCAACCACAAATTTTCAGCACCTCACTGTGTTGGGCTCTGAAAATATAAACATCTAACCTATTTTTAATGGAGCAGAATAACTAGCATGTGCAGGATGTATTGTTCCTCTGTTTCACAATTAGACTTTTAAATCTTGTTCTGATTGGGAGTTAATGCTTATGAACTAAAGATTCGTCTATTCCTAGTTACACCTGGTGCCTCATCTCATGACAAAAAGCTTAATGTTTTATTATGATCTTTTCCTTCTCATCTTAGAAATATAATAACCTCCAGTCTCTTGCTTCCAAAATGGTTATAAATTTCCTGACTTGTAGTCCACATTGCGAGAGACATTCATTAAATCTAGATGTTAAACATCAAGTGAGGCTGAACAGCTCTGAGAGCTGATATCTAAGTTGGAGCTTGATTCATATTTTATGTTGAAGCAAAATGTTTCTTGTAGAAATCTCCCAGATCTTCATCATTCTGCCTCTTCTGAAGTTTTTAGAAGGTCATCCTGCTCAGAAAAGCTTCTGATATGCAAATATAGCTACCCATATTTCAGTGCAACAGTAACACAGAGGCCAACTTATTAGTAGTTAAGGTCCTTTTTTGTTCTGAAGCTGAGGAGAGGAAAAATTCTTTGACTTACATCTAGAATAGTTAGTGATGGCAATGCACAGTGCAACCTTGTGAAGAAATTGTGGTTGGGTCAAAGGGTGAAAATGGGTTACATCTATATCTTTCTTTTCACGTTAGGTAAATGGTGGCATGCTTGCCTTTTTATTAAACCTAGTTTGAAGGATGCTGATGTGATTGGACTGCTGATGTCTCTGAAAGGTAAACTCTTGCTCTGGTATCTGCAGAAGAACACATCAAACCCCGTCTCTTCACCTGTTATTACACTTCAGAGAGGTAAAGTAGGTCCCAACCTTCATAGGGCAAGGTGGAAAAGACAGCTGCAGAAATCTGCACCAGTACTGTGCAGATTTCTAATAGATTATTTATGCTGGTGTAAGAGTGGAGTCAGGCCTTCTGCAATGGCATCCACAGGCAATAATTCAAAAGCTGTGTTTGAAGGCCTGCATAACATTTATGGTAAATTCTTTTCTGACTTCTATTTCCTTTTACCTTACTAAATAACTGAACCCAGGAATCTGTCCTTCAATCCAGAGAATGAATGGATCTGGAGGAGACATAAGCACCCTAGTTTGGATTGATACCAGCAGGTATGGAAATATAACTCGAGCCAAACTGCTATTAATACCAAAGAGGCTCCCATGTAGAAGGAGTGTCCTCTTTACTTAAGAAAGAATTCACTTTCTACAAGTCCACTTGACTGCTGCAGATTTAGTCTCAGGAGAGCAAGGATATTTAACTTTTCTCTCCCCACAAAAGATGACCAGCATATTGGAAGTGGTTTGGGGAGAGGAAGTGTTAAAATGCCCAGTGAGGTAGCAGCTCAGTCATTCTCATTATGATTATCACAGGAATGTAACTGCTCTGATAGACTAATTGTGATTCTTTTATATTACAACATATACAAATAGAAAATAATCAACAATGCAGGGATTCAATTTCTGAAGGAATAATCACTTACCCTAAAGTTAATGTAACTCCCCTGAACTGCAAAAACTTGGTCAGCTATTAAAAAATCTGACCTTCTGAATCTTGTGGTTTCAAACTAGGCACTTTGATTAAATGAAATAATTTTAAAAACATGAATTGCTTTTTTATAATTTGAATGGTTTCTAGAAAATAATCTCCAATGAGAAACAGCACTTCCTATGTGTTAAATAATAGCTTTTGGGGGTTGCAACAATTTTTTCTAAAATAATCAAGAAACTAATACACCAAGCAGTTGCGTTTGGAATTTCTCGGTGTTTTCTTCCTTTGCAAGTATGTAAAATGGCACTTACCCTTTAATCCAAAAACTAACACATACTCTAATTCCCTTTTGGATCTAATAGAAAATGTTGATCAATCTTTTTAAATTAAAAAAAAATAGAATGTTTGACAGTATTTATATTTCCCATGGCAATAAAAATAATTACGTCAAAACTTGCCCGACACTGTTTTTATACTTTTATTTTGCCTTCTTTGATTTTTCTGGGCTGGATTTATGTGTGCAAACTATATAGATGAAAAAGCATGATTCATGATCATATATTCTACCTAATAAAGTACATGCCTTTTACAAAAAGTAAATCCATCCTCAATAGGTTGTTAAACTACTGCTTCTTCCAACTACTGACTGAGTTTTTGTAAACAACACAGAAGAGATGTGAAGTACATCATGAAGCAAGTCCCATTGCACAGGGAAACTACTGGAATGCAAACAAGGACAACTCTTTCTCCCATGTCTGCTGCACACACACACATACACACACACATACCCCAGGAGCATGGGGACAAAGGAAGGAGGCACTAAAAGGTTGAGAGGTGAGCTGAACTCATTGCTACTCTGGTATACTGACTGTGTACTGAGTCGGTCATTCCTACATTTAAAAGCCTTGAACACTCTTGAAATTTCATGAGGAGAAAAGCCTGAGAAATGGGAGGAAAGGAATAAGAATCAGATTCTTAAGAGGGCGTCACTCCCCCTGGGCCTGGAAGGAGGTCCAGCCCTCTGAATTATGCTACCTGCCTCATTTGGAGGTCTTCTGTTCATTTTCTTTAATATTTGAATTGCACTACCCCAGAGGCCTCAGGTGTGTTCTCTGTATAAACACAAGTCCACCCTAGATCTGTGTGATCATGTTTCTGTTTGCATTTTGCGGATGAGTTCTGCTGTTTGTCTTTCTGGTGAAGCTTATTAAAGGAAATTTTTTCACAAGGTGTTTGATAGAATTATAGCACTTTGCCACCGCTGTGTTTCTGCCATCATATATCATACTGTATAGCTCCAAACTTCACAGAGAAAAATAGACACCATTTATTTAGCCAACCCATAAGACAATTCTGCTTCTACAGACAGCTGAACCAATCTTAAATTTGCTGACACCAAATGATGGTGGTTTCTGTCCTCACCCATTCCTTCCCTTACCAGTGTCCTACCTTTGTCCTTCCCTGTTTTCCCAACTCTGTCCCCTCCCCTTTCCACCTCTAGTTCTCATCAGATCTACTGTGAGCCACTTTTTGACTCACTGTCATAACAGAAAGTGTTCAGCTTGGGTTTTTTTTTTTCTAGAGTTAGTGAATTAAAGAGGCTGTCAAAGAGGATAAAACAAGCAACAGCAAAGCTAGGAGCATGGAGAACAAGGCAGAGTGGGAATGGGGTAAAGGACATCCCCCTTTGGCAGTGGTTAGCTGTTAATTCTCACCATCTTTCAGGACACAACAGCCAGAAGACAGTCAGGAAATTCTGGTATCACTTTTAAGGTTTACAAATTACTGGAGAACCCTTCTGGGTTACTGAGATCCTCTTCCATGCCACAGTTTCCCTGGTAGCAAAATCAGTCCTGCCTTGTCTTGTCTTCAGCACTCATTCCCATGACATTGCCGGGCATAATACACTATGCCTTTCACTGCTGCCAGTTCACCTGTTTGTACAGTGGAACTGCAACCAGATTAGCAAGGAAAAAAGTGTAGCATAAAAACCCAGGAGTTTTATCTGTTGTTTTTTTAAAAAATTCTGATCAAGCCTATAAACGTTTTGCTAAACTCTTGGAAATGTTGTGACTTGCCAAAAAGCCAGAGGCTAGCAAGAATGTGCTAATCAAGAAAGCCAACACAAATGTTCATTTAGGGAAGCTCACAAGTATGTCGGAAGGGAAAAGGAAATCTAATCCCAGAAAGCAAGGGAGGAGAATTTATCTTCATTTCTTGAAGTCTAGCCCTGAAAAAAAAAAACAAAAGCAGGGAGAAATCATGAGATTTCACTGCTGTATTGGGTATAAACCCGTAAGTGAGATTTAGTCTGCAAGGGGGAGGAAATAGGAGGTGTAGATCAAGAAAAGACACGTGGGGGAGATTAGGGATAGTCTGTATTGCAGCAGAGGAGGAAAAAGGAGCTTGGAGTGACTATTCTGAAGAAACTCAAAGGTATTTCAGTTATTAAAAAATGAGCAATTTGGGACAACACTCTGCTAATCTAACCTGGAGGGAGGAAATCTAGATTGCTCTAAAAGACTATAAGAGCTAAAATCCAACTTTGTTCATAATTCATGTTTCTGAGAGTAACTGATCTAAGTATACTCTGCAAATGTTTGCTACCTAGGATAAATTTGGGGGATCTTAACAGATGCATTGTGTTTCATTCATCAAGCAGAAAATGTTGCATTGAAAGGCACTTGGTCACAGGAAGGAGAGGAGTTCCTAGGTAGGTGTGAACTGGCATTCCCTTAGGAAAGAGCAGGCAGTGGAAAGGCAGTTGATATATGACTTCAAGTGCCACAATATATGCTGGAGCCTTTGAGAAATCTAAAAAGAAAATGCTTCTATCTCTGGTCATATTCTTTACACCTGGGATCATAACCTTTCACCTTTAGGTTACAGCTGGCTAAAAAAAGTAGGATCTCTGGGATGTAGAAAATGTCATTATTTTTATTTTATTTTAATCCAGACTGAATGGAAACCAAATATGTTTAAGTTTGGTTTGCATCAGAAGCTTTCTATACTCTACGGTTGTTCAGTTAAATTATTATTTGAGAAGAACATGGGCTTCACTAAGCAAGTCTAGAGAATTTCCATGGTCCATAGCTTTGTGAGTGACTCCCTGAACTCCCACAGTTAGGCCTGGGATCCAACAAGATTGTCAAATGAAAAATTTCAGGTCTATACACCATTCTTTCTAATGTTTTTTTATTCCTGAGTTGTTTCCAAACCAGTTCTACTTTGGGTGTTCAAGCATAGGAGAACAAAATCAAAGGAAGGACCTGTTGAAACAAATGCATTCTATGCTAGGCAGGGGGATCACGATTTGTTATGGCCCTGAGGTGTTTCCTGCACACCCTGAAAAATTCCATTAAATATTGAAATCCATTATTGCTGCCCATCTGGAAGAATAGTAAACATTTCTTGAACTGAAAGACTGGCAGAAATCAATCTAAAATTCACCTCTGTATTGAGTTTGCATAGCAAGATTTTGGTAGCTGGGGCGCTACAGGGGTGGCTCCTGTGAGAAGCTGCCAGAAGTTTCCCCTATGTCCAGTAGAGCAAATGTCAGCCGGCTCCAAGATGGACCCAATGCTGGCCAAGGCCAAGCCAATCAGTGATGGTGGTAGCATCTCTGGGATAACAGATTTAAGAGGGGAAATCTGCAACAGAGAGAGGAGTGGAATGTGAGAGAAACAGCCCTGCAGACACTCAGGTCAGTGAAGAAGGAGGGGGAGGAGGTGCTCCAGGCACCAGAGCAGAGTTTCCCCTGCAGCCCCTGGTGAAGACCATGGTGAGGCAGGCTGTCCCCCTGCAGTCCAGGGAGGTCCACGGTGGAGCAGATATCCACCTGCAGCCCATGGAGGACCCCATGCTGGAGCAGGTGGGTGCCCAAAAGAGGCTGTGACCCCGTGGGAAGCCCACATTGGAGCAGGCTCCTGGCAGGACCTGCGGACCCGTGGAGAGAGGAGCCCATGCTGGAGCAGGTTTTCTGGCAGGACTTGTGACCCCCATGGAGAGAGGAGCCCATGCTGGAGCAGTCTGTGCCTGAAGGACTGCAGCCCGTGGGAAGGGCTCACATTGGAGAAGTTCGTGAAGGACTGTCTCCCATGGGAGGGACCCCACACTGGAGCAGAGGAAGAGTGAGGAGTCCTCCCCCTGAGGAGGAAGGAGCGGCAGAGACAAGGTGTGATGAACTGACCCCAACCCCCATTCCTGTCCCCCTGCACTGCTGGAGGGGAGGAGGTAGAGAAAATCAGGAGTGGAGTTGAGCCCGGAAAGGAAGGAAGAGTGGGGGAAGGTGTTTTAAGATTTAGTTTTACTTCTTATTATCCTGTTTTGATTTAATTAGTAACAAACCAAATTGATTTTGTCTTTTTTTCCCCCAAATCGAGTCTGTTTCTCGCCCGTGACCATAACTGGTGAGTGATCCCTTCCTGTCCTTGTCTCAACTCATGAGCTTTTAATTATATTTTCTCCTCCCTATCCCTCCATGCAAAGAGGAGTGAGCAAGCGGCCTCGTGGCGCTTTGTTGCCAGCTGGGCCTAAACCAGGACAACCTCTAACATTCCCAGTATTGAAGTATAAGCTGAAAGTAACATCCTAAGTACAAGAGAGTACATCTAGGATACTTAATCTCAGTCTTGCATTGAATCTGATATTTCTCAAGGGAATAATTGATTTTATACATAATCTAGCACCCCACATTCAGATTACCATCTGGTGGGGTTTGGGAGTTTTCCAGTTTCTTAGGGACTGGGTTTTAACACAGACTAGACTGAGGGATTGAACAGAAGGGCCAATATCATCAAATCCTTCCTGATCTTATTTTTAAAAGTTCAGGTTTAGTCAGAAACAGACCTCCTGGTCTGACATTAAAGTCAGTAGAGCCCTACTCAAACCAAATCTGTCAATAGCTAACCTAAGTTACACTTCCTCTCTCCAACATCCATGTAAGAAGTCAGGACCTGGCAGTCCTGAAAACTAAGCTGAATTACTTACTTTTTTCTTCTGTTAGGACCTCATATTTGCTGCTGGAGTGCCTATTATTGCTGCCACAATAGTAGTCCATATGCTCAAGTGTTCACCAGGCTTTAAGTCCTGTCTGCCTGATTCTGATCTATCATACTAGCTTACAGCTAAGGGACAAGGGGTTTCCTAGCCAGTAGCACACAAGGGTATGGCATGGCTGACACACATTTGGACACGCTACTGATTCTCACAGTCCAAATATTATTTGCAGTGTCCTTATTGGTGCTTAGCACAAGCCCAAATGAAGTTCAAACATGTACATTTGGTTCCTTCACTACTCTTGCACACTGGTGTATCTTGCTGAACTTGGGACCAGTCTGCCTTTTTTCTGGCCACCGATCTTTTCCATCCTGTATGCGAAGTCCTACATCAAGCAAACCTAAATGTTAAAAAATTAATTAAATTAGAAGTGAGATTTTCTTGAGGCAGTTTTCCCCAAACTATCTTAGTCCTAGAGTCATAACAAGCAAATTTAGTGGGCCATATATTATTGCTAGCTTAATTCAGAATGAGCTGTATTTTAGTATTGGCAGCAGTGGTAAATTGGCTACAGTCTACTGAAGCTTTCTATTTCTACCCATGTAACTTCTGGCTACCTTAGGACCAAATCTTTGTTGGGAGAACAGAGAGGACTTAACTTTTACATTCAACTTCTTCAGTTTCTAGATTAATTTATATTAAATATCATTCTGAACGCATTCTAATTTCTGATACACCTGAACCTCAGGAATCCAGGTCCAAACTTAGATCTGATTATGTATTATATGTCATTACAGTGAATTCATCTGGCTGATGCAACAGCCAGACTAGAATAAAGGATAATAACGACCAAGACGTGTACAATGCTGTACTAGCAATGAGAAAAGAGGGATTGATAGCAGCAGACACTGACATGAAAAGACGGCAAAAGAACGTTACTACTCTGTCACAGCTTGCAGGACCATGTTTCCAACTCAGCTAGGTTTAGTTCCTTACTGTGGGCAGGGGTAACATGCCCACAAGAACAGCAAGGATATTCATCCACGGTAGAGGACAGACCGTTTTTCTTCAACACCTGATTGAGGTTGGGCTTTAGGCTTTGGCAAGGGTCCCACAGGAGGAAATACACCAAACCAGTGCGCTCCTGCCCTACCAGCTGCCCTAACCAAGCCCTTGTCTCTCAATGGTACCGCTCGGTTTTGCCTGGGAATGAGGGCTTTTCTATTATTACCTTCAATGCTTGTCATCCTCTGTACAAACTTCCTATGAGGTGGTCCCTCTGCTGCAGTCTGAATGCTGGTAGTGCCCAGCAGTGAATTCAGGCCAGGAACTGAAAGGCCCAGGAGCAGTAAACTGCACAGAAGTCTGTTTATCTTGTCCAAAATTGTGGAGCCATTCCTGCTGGGATCTGGATTTTAATGCCCAGGAGTCAGGAGGACAATTGCATCCCTGCTTCAACTCCATTTCTCTCTGGATAGCTAAGAATAGAGATGAATTTATCCCTAGATGTTTTGACCCTTAACTTTAAAGCCATAAATGACCCCTCTGACACACAGACCAGGTAGAAACCATGCTCTGATCTCCTTCATTTTCCTCCTACACTTCTGCTCTTCTTGTCTCCATTTTCTCTTCAGTCTCATTTTTTTTTTCCATACTATTAAGCTGTAAGTAGTTGATAGAATGACAATGATATAAGGATCCTTCTTGCTGTATCCTCCATCCTTTACATGGGTGGATGGGTCCCTGTAATTGCAGCTAGTTTTAATCAATTGCTCTCAAATACATACTTGTTGTCCTTTTTTTCCCTGGCATTTTGAATTTTAAAAGTACCTATTACCTATTTAAAATTAATACAAGCTTTGAATGCACACAAGTCCATATAACTTTTCATTTTTAATTTGAATCTTTTCTCCCTGGAGGAGTCTGGAATTCTTTATGAATTTATCAGCATTGACTAAGGAAAAAAAAACAACCAACAAATGTCCTTATACGTCCTAGATTTTCCTCCAGGGAAAACTGTTGAGAGTTTACACTTGAAAAACAGTATCTCTCATTAAGTTGTTCTGAATTTTAAGAAATGTTCCACCATTCAGTAAAGGTCTAATTTAATGCCCATTGAATGCCAAAGAAATGCTCTCATTTATTTCAGCAGTCACTGAAACAGACTGCTCTTGCAAATTGTTTGGATTCACATGTTAGCGTTCCTCAAATCCAGAAATGGGTTGAGTATCAGTATCCACGGAAGCAGGGTGAGGATGAGTTTTGCTGTGCAGAGGAAGCAGAAACAATTGTTAGCATTAGGCAGAAGTGACTCGTGATTATTTGTAAGGATAATTCAGGTAACTGTAATACAGAGAAACCAATGGCCAGACAGTTGATATATAGAAAGGTCAGCAAACACAACAGAAAAGGTGGAGTTTGAATTTGCTTATCTTTTACGGAAAAAAAAAAAAAAAAATCCTTGTTCTGTGATTGGTAAGTTAGTTTCTCTCTCAGTGTGCTAGTGAGTTTGCTGCAGTTGGTAGTTTGCTGGTCAGTCAGGTATTGTGTGTTATAAGTTGTGCAGAAGTCTGCCAGCTAAATATGTGAGGGAGACCTTAGATCACAATTTTCAGTGGTGAGACTAATTAGGGAAATAAGTATAACCAAGACAAAAACTCACAAGGCAACCAACCCATGACCAAAGAATAACAGTTGGAGATTAGGGAAGATTTCTCCATTTTCTTTAAAAGTGAAAAATAATAATAAAAAAATATTATTGAAACAGTAGCTGTGGTGACTGAAATAATGGAGTAAAGATACTGTAACTGGATACAGACATCCCAAAGTAGGTGTTCTCCTTCAGTGATCATGTGGTAGAAGCTACTCTTTTGTGAAGCATCATAAAGAAGAACTGACAGAAATGAAGTTTTAGGGCTAGACCTGCAGGCAAGGGTGAACTGTGTGATTTAAAGACTAAATACAGGAGGAGTGATGTGGCTTATGGGCAATTCAAGAGGTACCGAAATTTGCTGAACCAGAGAGCCCAAATTGTAGATCACTGACTGATCTGTAAAAGCATACACTTGTAGGGCAAGGTGTCTAATGGTGGAAAACCAGCATTCTGTTCTGGAGGAAGAGTTGGCGGAAATGAAGATATAACAGCAAAGAGAGAAAGGAGAGAGTTAGTTCAACAAAACTGCAGGTTAAAACAGCACCAGAAGTGCTCCAGAGAAAGGGCATGATATCATCTATGGACCAGAAACTGAAAAGGAGCAAGAAGTGATATCTTGTGATTATCCTGCATCCTGGGATAACTGGATAGTGCTTTGAATGACTTTTGGTACTTCCTCTGCACCATACAACTTCAGTTTTGCATCTCTGAGAAACCATAACTGGGCTCTATAAATAAGCTGACAAGGCAGTTGACTGTAGCTGGTCATTAAGAGTCAGATGAAAAGGCTCAGTGTGCATGCACATCCTTTTACATCAGTTTCTACTGTCATGTACATGAGAGAGATTCTTTCATGGTGTGGCAGATGAACTTACCTTCCCACCCCAGCACAGCTCTGGCAGCTCTCCTGCAGCAGGAATTCATCACTTAAATCTCAGTCTTTATAATTGTCGTCTTCTTGCTACTGTGCTCTCGTAAATGAAACTGGGCTAGAAGTACTGGTAGATAACAGAAAAGAAATGTGGTGTCAGCCTTCAAAAAGAGAAAGATCATAGTAATTACTGTCAAGAAAGTCTAGCTTCAATCTCTTTTAAAATACTGGAATGAATAACAGTTTCTAACCATTTGGAAGATAACAGAGGCATTAGGAATAAGCACAGCTTACAAAGAGAAACTCTTGCCGTTACTTTTTGAATGAATTACCAAATGAGAAGACTATGACAGATGCAATGCAGGACTTTTTCTGCATATAATAATTTCTTGAGAAATGTTATATTTACAATTAAGTCTTAAAATGAAGTGCAGTACCACAGACTAAATATGAAGATGAAACAAGAGATAAATGCCTATAGTATGGGGCTGGTGTCAGGCACCTGAGACTTATTTATCATGTTTGCTAAGAAGGAGGGTTTCAGTGTTCAGGACTGGCTTTCTGTTTGATAACTCTCTAGTCAGCTTGAGTATGAAGCCCTGGGCTAGCCTTTTGTTTAACCTGCCCAAAATGGATGTCTGAGATTCTCCTTTCCTACTTGCACTGCCATTTAAATACTGGTAAAAATGGGAGGTGTTTGTTACCATTGCCTGCTTCCCTGCATTTGTGTCAGTTCCTCCTAGAAAGCCCATCATTCTCATCCAGAGAGTCATATTATAACAATCAGACAAACAGAAAGAAAGTACACTATTCATTAAATATCACATGCCTTTTCAATGTCCTTCAGAGGGCAAACAACATGGAAATGTGTTTTTTCAGACAGTGATAATTTGGAAGGGGTAGCAATACAGATGAGCACAGAGAAGTGGGGAAAGAAAGATGCTTAGAGGTATAAAGATAAAAAAATCACGTAGAGAAGTTCAGACAATGCCACCTAATAATTCATCTGGAGAGGAATGACAGCTATTGAGAAGAGTTATACAGAGGGACTCGAGGGTTTAGAAACAAAAGAAATTAAATTAAGGAAGGGCAAAATTTAGGCTGAATATCAGGGGAGTCTTCCTACTAGTGAGACTTAGAAGATACTGCAAAGGAATGGTCTAAACTCACCACTTTTTAAGGTAAAAGCAGATCAAAATGTTCTTTAGAGAATATTAGCAGGTAGGGAGATTAGGTTGTGTGTCCCCGATTTACGAGCTCTGATACCCAAAAAGATTATTTCAAGAAAGCTGAAGTTCATAACAACCTTCCCTTTCTCTATGGCATGATGGAATAAGTGTCCCGACACTTTTTTTGTTGTAACACAGCTAATGTATCCTTGGAGAAGAAAATGTTAACAGGTTTCTTTTACCCCTACAATTAATTATTTGTAATTTGTGGTACAGCAGCATCTTGCAGTTCTATTCCACATTAGATGCCATTGAGCTAAGTGCTGTCAAGAGATATGATAAAAGTTATTTCTTTATCCCAGATCTCTAATAATCTAAATGTAATAGATAATCCAATGAGTAGGTTTTACATATGGTTGGGTATAGAAGGGAGGATGGAGTACATAACGCCACCATGGTGACAAAGTAACATGTTAACTAGTTTTCAAGTTGGCAATTTTGTTTGTGCTATGAGTTCTTAAAAAATCCTATGCCTACATCCCATGTTGAAATATTTTTAGATATGCATCTCTCACTGGAAGTGGGTATTATAGCTAGCATGTGACTAAGAGCAAGTCAGATATATCTCATGTGGAAAATATGTCTAAGGAACTGTATCTGCAAGCTGTATCAAAACATGTTTGGACATCCTCATGCCATGAGTGGTAAATACACAAAGATGGGTTCCCTAACCAACCTTCTGCCTTGGCTGTCTGAATGCAGGGCAGCATGTAAAGAGTGTGACTGTGTTCCCCTCTGCACCTAGAAACTCCTGATGAACCTTCATTTCTGTATGACCACAGCTATCTTTGAGGGCAGGGTGATTCTGCACAGTCCACAAGTGCAAGGTTCAGGCTCTACAACTCACTTTGAATTTAAATCCATAATTTCTCAAAGAGGTTTCCCTCCTTTGTAGTTTTGTAGCTGCTACATTCTTACAAGGTCTTTTCAGATTCAAAATAAGAAGGAGTAGTGTTTTTTCACTACTTTCCTACTTATGCTCATTTGCATACATACTGTGATCTGAGGTATAAATGCTGTGGATTTACCATAATTCCAGGGGATTTCCAAAGAATTATTCTAAATTAACACTGCTGGTAATTCAAGTCAGGTCTGGTTCCACGCATGTACGTGTATTTTTGAAGCTCCTAAAGATATCAGTTAGCCCACTTTTTCTGTCTTTGAACACTATGTTCTGCACCTTCTTTTAACTGCAATGATAGCGTATTTATATAAAGTTCCCCCCTTTCCCAACACTCATTAATAATTTAACCTTCAGCAGAAAGGGCTGTCAATGGTGGTTTTTTCCCTCACTCCAAGAAGAAAAATAAACCCTCTGTTTCTAAATGCAAGAGGTAACCCATGCTGAAAGATGTGATAATATAACATGAAGGTATTCCTTCAGGTTATTTTGCCTGATGCAGTTTGACACCTTCTTGTAAGTGATATTCTCTTTGTTCATATTGTTCTCAGTATTCACTGACAACAACGAAGAGTATTTTTCAAGCTTGACAGAAAGGGACCCAAGGTCAGTACTGCTCTTGCACTTTCCAGGACAATGCCATTTCATAATATTTCCTCCAGATGGACTGCCAAAAAGCATCAGATTTAGCCCAGTGATCAAAAAATACTGTTTATTCCTTATTCTATTCAAAATCATGCAAATACAATTGCAGTTCCTTACTTTGGGTCAGACTGTTGCATTGCTAAACTTCAGATAGAATCCTTATTTTCTTACAGTTACTGATATAATGACTCATGCTCTGAAACAAACTGACCATGTATTGAAGTTTCAGGAGCCTACGCATAGCTAACTGTGAATGGGAACTGGGGAGATGTAGCTAGTGGCTATTCAGATGAATGTCAATGGGAGAAAAA
The DNA here is from genome assembly GCF_900496995.4 of Aquila chrysaetos chrysaetos. Classification (NCBI taxonomy): domain Eukaryota; kingdom Metazoa; phylum Chordata; class Aves; order Accipitriformes; family Accipitridae; genus Aquila; species Aquila chrysaetos. The sequence goes on from NC_044006.1 coordinate 27,042,330, forward strand.
AGCCCGAAGGATGCACAGCTACACATACTCCCATCTGGATACTTCCTCCACTTTAAAGCATAGACAAAGCTTGAATCTTTAGCTGCAGGGTTTCAGTCTGTCTTATTGTGAAGCAATTCATACAGCCTACAGCCTTTTAAGTGCATTGCTTTTAACCTGGGTAACTGAAATAGGGGAAAACCAAAGTTAACGGTGAGCCAGTTAAAAATGTGGTTCTGTAAGGACCTACAAGAACAAAAGAATGATGTTCTTATTGACGTCAGTCACAAATTTCCACTCCGCACTGCGTAATTAAAAGAAGGTAAGTGCAGTGACTGCTGTAGGCAAGTGTGGCTTGCCAGCGAGCAGCAAGAGCAGCCTGCTGTGCAAGGCAAGTGCATAGCCGAGGGTCACAACAAGGTAAGCAGGTGCAGTGTCCTCACTAGCAAGGGGCACAGGCCCACAGTACTCAAGCAAGAAGAGCAGAGCAGATCTGGTGATGGTGGGCACATGTGGCCAGCAGACCAGCGATTGCCAGGCACGTCTGTAGTGATGAGGGAGGTCTGAGGTCAAGCCAGAAGTGAAGGCAGTAAGGCAAAGCCAGGATTAGCAAGGTTCAAGGCCAGGCACAGTATATCTACAATATAGATTGAGCAATGGTCTGAGCTTAAATGAAGCACCCAAACCACAACATAGAGGACACATGAGCAGATGCTGCAGATGAGGGTTTCTCACAGCTCTTTTTTCACAGCTTAGCTGTTGTCACAGCAGTCTGGTCCAAGGTCATATAGCCGTGTCATACCCGGGAGGGGAACAGGCTGCAGAGGAGCATTACAAAGATGGTCACAGGCTGGTAGGGGCACATAAGAGAGGAATGATGCACTCAGGAACCTTCCATGTTGTTCATAACATGTGCAGTTTATTTTTAGCAGGTGATTTTTAGGCAATCTGATTAAGGAGGGATGGAATATTAAAGCTAATTTCTTGGTTATGGGGACATAAGCTGGAAAACACTATATGAAGCTGTGTGCACTCTACGTGTTTGCAGAGTCCCTTGACTTGTGCACCTTCTGCATGTACACATGTACATCTAGCGTTTCACATCAAAATCCCTCTCATAGCTCCTCCAGAATCTCATATGGAAGTCCTGGCTGCACTTCTCCCCTCACTTTTTTCTTTACACAATCTTCGTCCATCCTCATCCACCAAGCTATGACCCCTCACCAGCCTCCTTCTGATCTTGTGAGCAGGATGCTGGGAACTGTTGGGCTGCTTTCCGTTCTGAGTCCCTCTCATGTCCCAGGGAAGAGGGCACCACTAGACAGCACCTACTTGTTCCCTCAGTGTCTTCAAAGAACAGTAGACACTGTCAGGATACCTACTTGGTGTTGTGCTCTCTAGCTTCCTGGGTTCTTGTATTACTTTTTACCCCTTGATTCTTACCTCCTCCCTTTATTCTGTCTGTTGCAGCCCCTAACCACTTTATTTCTCTCACTGAAGTCCTAGGGAGGATTTCAAAGTATTTTAAGGGCCAGAGAATTCAGAAAAAAAAGTGGTAATAAGGGATGGTGCTTAGAAGAAAAGCACACAGGCTTGGTCACTTCCTCTAGTCCATGTCCTCCTACCCCAAATATCCAGAATGTTGCATTGGGGTTATTGTTGGTTACAGCTTCACCTGGTCCCTTTGGGGTCTGCTTGTGGATAAATCAGCTATGTGTGAGTCTGTCTCATCCCCTTTTGTGTCTCTTGATGCTGTCTCCTTCCACAGCCTCTTCTGGCAACATGTTCCATTAGCTGACATGGAAAAAATGTTCTTCCTTTTATCTGTTTGAAGCTGGACTCTTGAGTGCAGTATTGTAGGATTTGGTGAATAACAGTTCTGCTTTAACCTTCTCTACCACCTTCATGATTTGGTAAGCCTCTAACACATGCCCCCTCAGACTTCTGCTGTCTAAGGTAGAGAGTCACAGCCTTTTTAGTATATTCGCGTAAGCTAGCTACCCCATCCCATTCATCATTTTAGTTGCCCATCTCTACACGTTGTCTAGTTCCATTACATCCTACAAACACAGACACAAGAGCAATACACAGTACTCAAGGTCTAGGTGGGTGCTTTTCCAGACAATGGCCAATAATTCATTTGGCCTTTTTGTCTGCCGCTGCACTTTGAGGTAACAATTTCAGAAGACAGAAAATGATGACTCCAAAATCTGTTTCCTAAGTGGTAATTGCCATTTCCAAGTTCAGCATCCTGTAGGCACAGTTTAGATTATTGTTCCTTGTAGGCACTACATTTAGCTACATTGAAGCTCACCTGCCACCGTTTTGTCATTTCACCTACATCTGTGCCATTGACATTGTATTCAGCTAACCAAAGGAAGTTGGCATCATCCACAAACTTAGGGATTTCACTGTGTAGTCCTTTCACCACGTCATTGATGCATAATGATAGAGACATAATTTTAGTCCCAGCAACGGTCCTTCTGGAACCCTACTCCCGACTTTATTCCATCCTGGAAAGTGACCATTAAGCCTGACCTTTTGCTTTCTACGATTTAATCAGCTTTCAGCCCATAAAGGAACCTTTCCGCCAGTTCCATTGCAACCGTGTCTCTTTAGTAACCTTCAACATGGAAACTTGCCAAAGGCTTTTTGAAAACCCCAATGCACGATCCAGTGGATCACTTTTATCCACACGCTGTTGACACCTCCACTAAACTCTGACACATCAGTGACCCTGGACTCCCCTTCCCTCTTTTTCCCAAAAGACCTTGTTTATGTATGGAATCAGGAAATTCACTCCTCATTACAGACTCTACCATCTTACCAGGAATGGTCAGCCTAGCCATTCTGCAGTTTCCAGGGTACTCTCTAGAAACTTTGCGGCATATGGGAGTTATGCTGGCAATCAGCCAGGCCTCCATCACAGAAGGTGTTTGAAGTGGTACTTTGCGTACTTTGGTCAGCAGTTCTGCAATTTCACATTTGAGTTCCCTCAGAGCTCCCAGGTGAATGCCATCCAGTCTCGGTGACTTATGAACACAGCTTCTCTGCTTGGTCTGATGCTTCCTGTATATTTATTTAAAATTCATCTAGCTCATCTGACCTATCTACTACAGAGAATGTGTAGACATATTTATGTCATGATTTACACTGAAATCACAAAGCCTAGAAGTTTTCTTCAGGCTCCACTGAAGAACCTCTCAGTGTTATCCTATGAAAAGATAGTGGCATTTTAAATCTAAAAATATAAATGAGCCATAGCATGGATAAACCTTTAACCTGATATCTTTGCAGGAATTGAGTATGGGGTTTCCATGCTAGCTGGACTCTAGAGGGCTCTGAAAGCTAAGAAAGGTCTGTACTACTATAATGCTGTTGATATCAGAAACTATCAGGTAACTCTGCTGGCACAGATGAGATGAGAATTTGGCCCTAGGGTATAGTTCAAAATTATCTTGTCTGGCAAAGAAAGAAAGAGCTGGCATTAGTAAGATCCCCAGATTTTTGTTATCTGAAATGATGGCCTTAATGCTAGCAAGCTAATACGTCTGTAAAGTTGCAAAGGGTCTCAAAGGAAAGAGTCTCTTGTGAGAAAGTGACAAATATTGATTATTAGATGGTAACAAAACCATGAGGCAGATGCTCAGATAATCTAAATCAGAGTGACTGCTACAAAGTCTGCAATGGAGATTTATGGGAATTTGACATCTAGTGCTATACCTGTTATTTGGACTTTCTGAAATCATTAAACGTATTTTCCACATAAAGTTTTCATGAGATGTTGTTTTATGTTCTATTTCCTCTGAAATTTAACAAAACAACGATTTCCACAACTGTCAGACCCTCATTCAGGTACAAGTATTGAAAATAGGAAATGAGATTCAACACCCATTTTGATGCAGATATGGAAATGTATACCTGTCTCTCTTGCATAATCTATTCACATATCATGTAAAAAATCTTTCAGCAAAGATTTGCTCTCAAAAGGGTATGAAAGCTAAGGGAAGGAATAGGTCTGACATTTTGCAATGAATTATTTCACAAGTCTCTTCTTGTTTGGGCACTTCAGTTATTGTTTTGAAATTTTAAAAAAAGAAAAAAAAAAAATCCAGTTAAATCTGCAATCCAGTTAAATCACACCCAGAGCTCCTCAGGGGGAATAGGTCTGAATTACTGCTTACATGGCAGCTTGCCTCAAAACTTGAAGCTACTACCATCATAAATAAAGACAAAATGTCAATAGCTATTTGAAGTTCTACTACTATGCCAGCTTTTATTGTCATTTCAAACTTAGGAGCTTCAGGGCTAATATAGTCCTCCTCTGGGCGATGGACAGGAGTGGAAGGAATAGGCTAGCTGTTGCCTTTTCTGTGGGGCTTGCAGTGACTCCACCCCAAAGTGTATGGTGACTGGCTGCAAGTGCTTAGACCTCAGATATAACAAACTGATGCAAATCTATCGCTATCCACAGCCTAGTAGAATTATGCCAGTTTAGTTGAGCAAAGGACTCAAGCATAAAATTATTTATAATACAAAATGGTCTTGAGAGTTTCATTAAATATTAAGGGTTGGGGTTTTTATATAAACAAACTTAAACTTTTCTTGTTCAGCTCTGAAGCATGAGGAAAACTGGTATGTCTAAATGATGATAACCTGCAAAATGTATATTCCGAAGGACAAAAAAAAAAAAACCCACCCTGCAAGAAGTTCCCTTTTTGTGTCCAGGAAGTCTATGATTAAGGTTCCCCTGGTGCTTTTGGTGCATCCAGCATCAAGGTTAATCTCTTTTTCAATTTAAATCTTTAAAAGGCATTCATTGCCATTTTTCATAGGGAAAAGAGTTTTCAATTGCTAGAGCTGAAAACCTGTCACTGTGATTTTTCCTAAAAATCATGGCTTTTCAGAGTTACTCTCCTGAAAGGAGGAAACTTTTAAGGCATGTTATTTCATAGAAGTAACACAAAAGCATAGATGCTTTTCAAAACCTATTTTTAAGATCTGTAACTCAAGAAAAGTTCTTCTAATTTACCTACAATTTTGACAAAATAAAGTTTCTGTGCAAAGCTCTACATACAAAATGTGAAGTATCTGGAACCTAGTAACAAGGACTATGGAAGAGGGAAGGCAAAGGCAGATATATTTTGTTACTACAAAAGATAGCGTTAAACAACTAAAACTGTCACTGCAGAGAATGGGCTTTAAATACATTTTTTCCAAGAATTTAGGGACAGTTAAGTTTTAAAAGGTTGACTTTCTATTTGGACTGTCTGTCAAATTTAACAGTGACTGTTCATGGATCACATTCACTTTTGAAACAACACAGGAGAGCCCTGTCTTGGATTCCCAATCACTTCTATCAGTTAATATGACCAGCAGGCTCAAACAGCTTCATGGGTTGATAGCATAGGAAGGAAGCTTAGCTGCCTACAGCAGAATCAGATTAGTTTCCAGATGTTGGAAATAAATATTCCAGAGAGTTGGCCTAATGGCTTTCAGTCTGCCAATGTACCTCATGTGTAGCCCCAGCTGTTAAAACCACTTTATAATAAGACTCAACAGAAGGAGACAAAACTCTTCCTGAATTAGTATTTCTGCTTAGTTTGTATTACTGTCATTTTAGTCATTTTACCAGACTGGCAAAGTCCAGGCTGTAAACTGCAGAAGTTACACCATATAGCATATGAACAAGTTCACAACTTTAATGCTTTGTGGTATGATAGACTTGGAAAAGTCTCAGGACTGCTGGTAGGGACATCTGACCCACATACCTGTGTTATTCAGCATCCCTGTACCGTGGAAGTTATTCATGTCTATTGCAGCCAAACATCTGCTAGAAAATTTCCTTCCTTTTTCCTTATGCGCAGAATATCAAGGATCTAACAACACTTAACTGGAATATATTTATGGTTTCTCATGACAAAGTGGGCTGATGCATGTTGTTCAAATACACATGTAATTTTTTTCTCCCCTCCCTCAAAATTTAATGCTTCAGTGGAGCATAAGCTGTATCAAGACATTTCAAAACTGACATTCTTAGAGAAACTTCCTTAAAGGTTATGAGGAATAACTCCAAATCCCAATAAAAACCACCCAAAACAAAACAGGTCAAGTAAAACATGATTAGATCTAGTCTTCCTATAGCTTTACAAAAACATAACAGCTTCCCACCAGCTGTGCTTTAAAAAAAATGAAACCAAGTTTCCTCTTTCTCTAAAGACATACTAACACAATATGTGATTTAAACTGAATTTGTGGAACCACTGATGTTTTGTCTGATTTCTACTCCTCTTGCACAAAGCTGGCAGGAATGTGGCATGTGGAGTATTTCTACTTCATCTGCAGCAGTCTATTTTTGACTGAAAATACATTAAAAGATATTGTGGGCTAAACTGCAACCTGGCTTAATTTACTGGACTGGCAAGGTATATGAGATTGGGCAAAATTTTAAAAGGTAAAAATCTTGCAGGTCCTTTGCTAAAACACTGTAAGGAGAAGTATAAAGCTTTATTCCATAATCATAAGGAAAACAATGGGCCCTTTTCCTTGTTCCTCTGGTTTACTTCATTATACTTCACTGTTCATAGATTTCCGTTAGGTTTTTACTGACTACAACATATGAACTTGGGAGGAAAATCAACCTAATTAAGGTACCAAGTAGAAAAAAACATGACCCTTAAAAAATGGCCCTTTCTTTCTGTGCTAGATATTAGAGAAAAAGATTTGACCGTCATTTCCTCCTGTAACCACAGATGACCTTTCCTGCCAATTCTACAGTGATAGTTCTGGGGAGATTTGTATTAGAAAATGGGATAGAGGGAACAATATTTCAATAAATATTGATTTATTCACATTTGAACCTCAATTTTTAATAAACAGCATGCACAAGACTGTTAATATTCATTATCTGTGATTTTTTGTGCATTAAACCTTTGCTAGATGCAATATTCTTTAAAAGTTAATTTTAAACTCAAATGTTGGTGAAAAATCATTTTCTTAAATTTCATATTCAAAGTTCAAAGGAAGGCTCCAGTAAGCTGGTAACACTTATATATGTGTTTCATTATAAACACCTGCATAGTCCTACTGAAGTCAATGAGATTACTTATGTACTTCAAGTTAAGTGTTTCTAGGTCTGGAATCTTCTTTTGAAACTTTTTTATAACTGCTTTAAAAAGCCTAGAAGTAGGGAAACAAACAAAGTTCAACAAACACATTATCTGTTGTGAATTATTCATTCAAGTAGAGTTTTGTTAGTGACAAATGAACATAATTGAAGCTCTGACTGAGGGCTGATAATAAAGAAAAGCCTAACATTTCCAAATGTAACTTACTTCTTTGTTACTACCAGAAAAAGTAAATGTTGGAGAATTTGTTTATGTTCATTCTTTCCCCTAGAGGACTGATATAGGGCATTCAGTTGCAAAGTAACATTATCTCACACTGAAAAGTGGAGAAATTAGAAATTCCTGTTATGACCTCTCCTAACTTCTGACTTCAGTGTGTGGTATCAGACAACTCATTTAAATCCTTATGCTTGGATATCCCTGACTATGAAGTTGAGATAACTGAAGCAAAGCCTTCAGGGCATTATGAACATGAAATCTGAATGTTCCTAGTACACCTGTAGGTGGTTGGTTATGGTTAACACAATATATCATCTGATTGGGCACGCTTCCTTCCAAAGATGCCCAACTTTTCTCTCATCAAGACAAGTTATAATGACAACTACCAATATTAGAAATTTGTATAGCAGTACTGCTCAAAAATTTAACAAGATTAAGGCCTCTATGTGCAAGGTAGCATATGAAAATACAGTAAGTGAGATAGTACAGGCCTAAAGGTATTAGTCTAAGTCCACAAAAAAGAGGTCAGAAAAAAGACTGCTCATCCCCATTTTATTTATCTAGAATTTAATCTTGTATGATTAACTCAGGCTTTAGCCGAAGCCTTCCAGTGCCTATTCAGAAACCTTTCTACTCAAGTTCAGAAGCATTCTCTGTCTTGGCCAGGTTAAGACAAAGTTGAAATGGTTTAAGTCTGGATAGTCTTCCCTGCTGCTCCCTCCTGAAATAAATCAGTTCCATCCAGGTAAAGGTGTTAGCATGCCTCAGCACCCAGGCAAGACCAGGGTCTCACAGGCAGGCACAGAGGACATAGTTACCTAAGCACGTCTCTTTAAGGGAACGTGTTCAAGCAGGAGCCAGGCAATCAGGTTAGCTATGGTTGAAAGATGTATTCCCATAGCTACTGAGAAAACCCATGCCATCCAGTGAATGTTCAACACAGAGGCAGAGCCCAACATGGTCAAATCTGCCTGGAGCTAAATCTGAGAGGATGGATGTAAGAGTTTGGGTTCACATAGTCTGTTTTTGCATCTGTGTAAAATATATTCACAATGCTGTTTGCTTTATTATGATGTACCATTTGGGGTTAGCACTAGGTCAAATGTCTCTGCACAGCTGTGTTCTCCAGGTCCTGGTACAAAATCAATGTTTATTGAAACCTGACATTGTAATCAGATGATTGTGCCCTTCTAAATTTAGAATTTTTTTTCCTCAAATACATAAATAAAGCCTTTTTGATGACCTCAATAGTAGGAGAAGATCTGAAAGTTGTGTGAGGTATATAGACTGTATTTTGAGATGCAAATCAATCACTAAACAAAATCTTTTCAACAGCAAGATTTTAGTCTTTTGTTACGCCTTTCACAAAGCCAGTGGAAGAAAAAAAATTACATTTCTAATACAGGGTAAGTGAAAGGCAGTAGAGGTGTGAAAGACAATGCAGAATCTCAAAGCAGTGACATATTAAATAGCCTTTTACTGACCAATCCAAAAATCACTTCGGGTCTCATAGGAAATAAAAGCTTAAAGTCAGAATGCACATAATATGAAGACTGATAAAAAAAAAATGTCCCTTAAAAAACAGAAATGTCTTAATTCTAGTCAGATGTTATTGTTATGATTTAATTTTACTTTCATCAGTTCTTATTTAATCTCTGTCTCAGTGGGCTGACCTGCACCGAAAAATATGTCAAAAATATAACTTAACTTTATCTTGAACTGTTCCAGCTTCTTGATAACAAAACCCCTACAAAACTTATAATCCTACAACAGCTGTCATTTTAAAATTAATAGATCCTTTCATTCAGCACCTCCCTGCCATTACATTTTTCCCCAAAATTAAACAGCTGTCCTTGTGGGAAAATAATTCACCATGTGCAAATTTCTATTCCATGAAAATGCCCTGTTGTTGCATATATAACTAAAATAAATCATATACAAATTATATTTTAACTCTCAATAAAAGAAGAGATTTTTCTGATAATGGCTTTTGTTCACTAAATGAAAATATGGAATAGTTTTCAGTTAGTTCAACACCAAAACAAGAGCAGAATCAAGTATGTTTGAACCATGTTCTTGGTCAATTTGATTCAAGTCACAAGAGCAGTATCAGTTTATACCAGCTGAGTCCCTACCCCATGATATTGTAAAAATCAGGCCTGAGTTCCTGAGATCCTCCTGAGTTCACAGTCTACATTATTTTTTTCTTTGTTTTTCTGGCTGTTACCACTTTTTCCTTTCATCACACTATATTTGATGGTTCTTACAATCTTCAGCGAAGGTAACTATTGTGGGCCAGCAAAAGTTCTGAGATGGTTCACTTGTTTTTCACGGATTTTGATGTGTCGCTGCAAAGAGTTCACAGACATCTGAAGGTGTCTGTGCAAAAGTAAAGAGCTTTTTGGTGAAAAAGTTTCTCCTTATATCTGTATTCCCAAGTAAAGTGTTCAATATTTTTGTTATTGCTAAATTTTACATCATGCTTTATGTAGATGACTTTCAGAGATCTTTCCTTGTTTAATATATCAAGCATTGATTCCATTTCCCTTTATGTAAAGGACTTCTAATTCTCCACCAAAAGCATGAAAACAAAGGCTTGAGGTTAGCACGTCAGAGGAAAAAGAAATGTCTAAGATCTCTAAGGATGTGGAACACAAAATCAAATTTTCTTTCTTGATTTTGATTAATTTAAGGAAGATGCTTTTGTAAAAGAACGCTTTAAACATTCCTGCTTGAGCTCTTCTCTTACAGCAGCAGGACTTCAGCAGGTCTAGACAAGCCTTGGAAATATTTCCTGCAAGTGCTCGGTGATTAGTGTCTTGCAGAGCATTCTTTAACACTTCTGGGTCAAGTTGAGCTGCAGACCTGAAAAGTACACTGTCTACTGATGAAATGCCATGGGCAATTCATACAAACAGAAAATACAAAAAGTTGCTTGATAGTTCTGGGGTTTGTTCCTCCTGGGAAAGGAGGAATACAGGATCAAAAGCATCACACAGGAGAAAGAAAGTGGAAAATGAGAGATGATCAGAGAAAGAGGTGATTTTTTTCCTCTGAAAGAAAAGTGGGAAATAAGTTACAATCAAAGAGGATGCTTAAGATTTTCAGAAAGTTTAAAGAGGTTAAGTGTCTAATTTCTTTAGGATGATCTTGAAAGACCAGATGAAGTAGCATATAGTAAATCCAAGAAAGAGCCGACGGTGATAAGAATATTTTGGTTGAGTACTAAAAAATGACAAAACAGTGAAAGAAAAGGCCAGGAAAACATCTCAGTAAGGACTGGATAAATTTCAGATAACCTGTCTCTGATCTCCTTCATAACTTGATTCAGTAGTTTGTAGGTAAACCTTGAAAATTAGATTTGTTTTTCAAACATCTTTACTGAAGTGGATGGTCAAAGCTGAGTGGAGCTCATCACTTATCCTCTAAGTTCTGTTTAAGGTTTCTCCTCTATGGTTTTATTCTTCCATATGCAGAATTACCCATATGATTTTATCAGATCTAGGTGAAAAAAAATGTCATGTTTTTCAAATGTTACCGCCAAAATGTTCTTTTTTATCCTCCTATTTTTTCAAAATGTGATTAGTTTTGAATCCCTTCATTTTATATAACTTCTGAAGGGTCCTCTCAGTTCTTGACTGACCACATCTACCCTTTTTATAACATGCATTCCCAAATTGTGAATTTCAAGTGACTTTATTTTGAAAGGTCATAAGTTGCACATTGCCCTTCACCCATGCATCTTCTCCAAGACTTTATGAATATTACTTATCCCATATGCAAACTCTTCAGGACAAGTTGTCCATCTTCTCATGTTTTGTTCCTAAAGTGCTAATCCCTATGAGTCCCTAGTCTCATATGGGGTTTTTTGCTTCCAGCTCTAATGCAAATAAAACCTAATTTTTATTGATGACAATGATATCTGCTGAGAATTACTGCATTACCCATTATTTGGATAAATGAATATAAATCTGTTTTAAGAGAGGAAGATTTATTCCTAAATACAGCTATTGAACACACGACCACATGTTTTAAGCTTGTATCTGTTCAGAATGCTGTTCACAGGACATAGTTTGTTCATTTAAGTTGACAAATATAATGTTGTGTTTTAATTATTTATGGATTTTTAATTATTGAAAGCATTACTTAGCAGTCTACCAGGAAATGTATAATGTTATATATTCTGAGAGTAATTAAATCTTAATGATCAGAGGGCCAATGGCAGTAGTTCCCTGAAATTAAATCTTTGATGAGAAGTATCAGAGTGGGTTGCAAGTTTTGGGACAGGGAGGAAGGAGAAAGGGTAATAGGTAACCAGGTAACAAATGTTTTCATCTATGTGAAAGGTTAATGAGCACATATCATTTGCATAATGTGACCCTTGGGCTTGTCTGAACTGCCCTTTATTTCTCCTTAAAAGTACCCTATCAATGTGAAGTCTACTGTGACTCCATCAATACAAGTGCTAGTGGAAACACAGCATTCAGGACCATTTTTTAACTCCACACTGACAAGGCTAGGACAATGACGTTGTAAAAACATTTGTAGACAAAAGGCATGCATCTCCACCAGTGTTCTTAGGGCTATTCCACAGAGGGAGCAATACCAGTCTAATGCAGGGTGGGGAAAACAGATGTAGCTGAGGCCTTTATGATTATTTTTTGTTTTTTTTTCCTGACAGCTCCCTTTTTAATCCAAAGTAGAAGATGAGGTTGGCTTATTATTTTTAAAAAGAGAACAATATTTGAACAACTGTCTAGTTAGTCTCTCCACACTGTGGTAAGGAGTTAATTTAGTAAAATCAAATGTCTACAAGAAGATGTCAAAGAAAAATATTACTTTTTTTCTTCTCAATTACCATTGTATAAAATATGATTATAAAGCACATAAAATTCAATAGAACAAGCTGGCAGGCACATATACTACTGGAATGAAGTCTCTGCTTTTTCTTGCTCTCCTTTTCTTTTAATAGAAACATTTCTATTAAACTCATATTTCTACTAAACTATTAAAGTTTCTTGAAAACTCAACAGGCTGCATTGATCCAAAGCATACCACTGTTGCATTAAGTTATACACTGATTAGAGGTGTCCAGAAGCCTATAGTATGAGGTGGGCAGGACCCTGTTATACTTAATAGAGTGAAGCAGTGCTTTTTCTTTATCTGTTAGTTTAAGTACCAGTAGTAGAATTTATTTGAAACATAGCAGTAGACATATTGTATGAATTCAGGTTTACTTGTGTAACCTGTTTTTGTCAGGATTTAATTGGTAGCAACAGGACCAAGTGAGGGGATGCTTCTAAATCACTGATTCTTGCCTGGCCAAAAAGCTGGGAGATGAAGCTAAACCTTGTGATGCTCCATGGAATGATTTTCCCCACTCACAAACATGAATGACTTGACTTAAGAAATATTTTGTTAAAAGAAGAAAAGCAGATAAAAGTCAGATAAATGGAATAATATATACTATCTTAAATTATGACTAACACTATTTCACTGACCTTTCCTCTGGTAAGGCCACTGTGTAGCCTACTGCATTCACACTTTCTGACTGTCAGACCTCATGGGCTGGCAGGATTCAGTACAAGCTACCTCAGACCTTGTGGTCCAAACTGGTTTTGTTGCCCTAAACTCCTTCCAGTCAGCCCCCATTTCACCAGCTATTCTAGTTAGGGTCCACAACATTACAGCTAATACAGTTCTCTGGCATGCAGGAAACATTTAAAAGCATCGCTGCTTTTCAAGCAAAACAAAAATTCTTGTGTCCTTTTTTTTTTCCCTATAGCTACAAACACACACTTTGTTGCCTGACTTTAGGGCGAGCATTCATCTCAACACCAATGAGCATAGTTATTTGATTCAGACTTCTGTATCATATTATAAACACAAACTTTTCTCCACTGTATGGTATTAACATAAACACTTCCCAAATACAACAAAACAGACATAAAATAGACATGTTTTAGCCCTATCCATCTGTCCTTTGCATTTACACATTCCTTTTCTCCCTCAGAAATCAACAGCATGCACCTCCTCTGCCTCTCACCCCCCAAATCCCCTAATGTCACCTTGTCTTCACTTCTGGCCTCAGCTGCCAAGACAACACAGGTAGCCGAAACCGCTCCCCTATGTGAGAAGCAGCTCTCAGCTGCACCAGCCCAAACAAAGCCCTGGGAAGGTAGTCTGTAAATCACGAGTCCTCCCCTGCAGTTCCCTTTCTTCTGAGATTTCGCACTAGATCTAACAGGTCTATTTATAGTCTGGTCTAATTATAGATCACAGAAGGTGTGGTCCCACTCTACTCCGTGTTGCTTCTTTTTTCATTGGCTCCTAGAAATCACACTGCGGTTGGATAAATGGGGTCGGCTAATTAATCCAACAGAGAATGAGCCTGCCAAAAAAAATTACTCATTTACTCATGAGATCAATGAGCTTTTGAGTTTACCCTCCAACCACATGATCTCCAGATCTGACTCAAGGGAAGAGGCAGTAGTATATGCCTAGGAAAGAAGAGAGAGAGAACAGGACTGTGCCTTTTGGCATCAACCTGCATGAATGTAGGTTAGATGCAGTGTGAAACAACATCTTGGATATGTCTCTCCAGAGAATACTTTTTCCTAGCCCACCTATACTGACATATAGAGGGAAAACTTAAGATTTCATCCTTCTTTTCTTCCCTTGCAGCCTGCTGCCCAGAGCATTTCACTGCCGTCATGTCATGTCGTGCTATTGCTTCTCCTCATATAAGACAAAATCAAAAAGAAGTGTCAAAGCCTCCTTCTTGTACGGGTACTCTTCTGAGTACCACCCACACAGGTGTTTGCAAAATCCATATTTCCTTGGGTCTGTGTGTAAGACGAGCTCATCAAACCATGCCATTAGCATTAAGCTATGTCTAAGAATTTGGATGTTCATTGAAGAAACAATTTTTTTTCACCATTGCAGAAAGGTTCTATAGGTCCACTTAGACTGGGCAAAACGTGCTTAAATTGAATTGCCTATCTCAGAATAGGATCGTGGAGCTGGCAGGGATCTGGGTTCATTGTATCCAACACCTAACTATTGCAACCACCTATGTCACAGAATCACAGAAGGATTGAGGTTGAAAGACACCCTGGAGATCACCTCGTCCAACCCCACTGCTCAAACAGGGTCACCTAGATCTTGTTGCCCAGGACCGTGTCCAGACAGCTTTTGAATATCTTCAAGGATGGAGACTCCACAACATCCTTAGGCAACCTGTCCCAGTGCTCAGTCACCCTCACAGTAAAACAGCGTTTCCTGATGTTCAGAGGTAACCTCCTGTGTTTCAGTGTGTGCCCATTGCCTCTGGTCCTGCCACTGAAAAGACCCTGGATCCGTCTTTTTTGCAGCCTCACTTCAGGTATTTGTATATATTGCTAAGATCCCTCCGGAGCCTTCTCTTCTCCATGCTGAGCAATACCAGCTCTCTCAGTCATTCTGCATCATAGCAGAGATGCTCCAGTCCCTCAATCATCTTCATGGCCCTTCACTGGATGCTCTCCAGTAATTCCATCTCTCTCATGTACTGGAGAGCCCAGCACTGGACACAGGAATCCAGGTGTGGCCTCACCCGTGCCGAGCATAGGGGAAGGATCACCTCCCTCGACCTGCTGGCAATGCTGTGTCTAATGCAGGCCAGGATGGCAGTAGCCGCCTTTGCTGCAAGGGCACATTGCTGGCTCACGTCATATAATTCCTTCAAAGTTAGCTGATATGAGTTGAAATAGGCAAGTAGGGATAGAAACAGAAAGCAGTCGAAAGGCCAGTAGATGACAAGGAAATGAATTTATATGTTGCACAAGTGATTTTCCCCCAACTTTTGGCCATATTTACCTAGAGAGCAAAGAGAGTTGTTTCTGAAGCCAGCTTGTTTACCCTGGCTTTCCTTGTAGTGTTTTAATCTCCACTCATGAAAAAAAATAGAATTCCTAGAAAACCTTTTCCACCTGACCAACAGAATTTCACTGCCCCTTGGTGTTATTTTCTTAAAAAAGAAAGGAAAAAAAAAATTAAAAGGGAAAAAAAAAGGAATTAGGGGACAAGAGCACAGTTCTGCTTTAAAAGCCATCTCAGTTCATAATACATGCTACGTATTCCAGATTAATGATTAGGAGAACACATTTGCAATGCTGTCCGGCTTCTAAAATTTTAATGGAGAAGTAACATCCTTTCTCAGCTGCCTTTCTCAGCTGAGTGCTTGCCTTGCAGCCCTTGGATAAACTGGAAGATTGCAGGTCACACAAGAGGGAAGTTCAGAGAGCTGAAGGAATGACTGAGTTGTTTCTTTCTACAGTAAGCCTCCAAGGAGCTCCCTTGGAGAAGCTGGGAGAAGATTTATGTGTCTGACAGAAGACGTTTATAAGAAAAGTGAGGCAGGAAACAGCAAGGGATTGGGAAGAATTCACTGTAAATGCTTTATTCACGTTTCTGGGCCAGGACCTGGAGGACTGGAAGAGATGGAGGTTTTCCTTCCAGCTCCAGTGGAGCGTGTTTCTAAAACTGGCAGAATCAAGGAAATGAGTGCCACAGAGCCTGATATAGAGATGATAGACTTCTGTCTTCTTAGCTCCCTAGATACCAGGATATCTTGAATAGGGAGACAGTCTGACCAGTTTGCTGGCAGGCTGGATCACAGCCACATCAGAGTACTGGATGGAAACAGTAACTGATGGAGAAAAGGGGAAACTGTAGCAGCATTCCCCATTCTTAGACCTATGCATAAACATGATTATTACAGGGTGCAAACAGATAAGCATCCCATGAGCTATTGCTCAAGTCTGCCATTATGATTTATTTTTTTTTATTCACATTTTTAAACTGTGCAATTCACTACATTCATGTGAGCAGCTCCAGGAGACTTTCTAGGAACAGCTGCTGTGATACTAGCTGATCTTATCCCACCTGTTCACCCTCTAACCCTGATATTGTGAGTCCTGAACTGAGCAAAGAGACTAGCATTTAACCAGACATGCAGAATGTATTTGTCCACTGTCCAGAATGGATTTGAGTCCACTGATTTGGACATTCTTTGAACAAAAGAAATTAATTACAATACCTGCCCTCTTTTTTTTTTTTTTTTTTTTTAAGAAATAAAGGTCTATTTAGATGTTTTTAGAGCTTTGTTGCTCTTTGCAAGTTGTTCTTGTGTTTGACATCTCCTTTCTGTGGGTGAATGTGGCTCTCTGTGAAGTGAAAGGCAGTGGCAGCTGCTGAAGTTCTTTAGACAGATAGAGTTTTCAATGCTGGGCCCAAGTGTGTTTAAAATGTATTCATGTAGTGAGATGGACTGTGCGGTGCTAGGAGATAGGCCCCAGGCTTTTATCATACACATTTCTGGGTACCTTGCAGCATATTCTTTTCTAGTAGTCCAGGAAGCCTGTTTGTAGAAGAATTTATAAAGGTCTCAATTATGTGTGACAGTGTTATAAACCACAAGGAGGTAAAATGTGTGTTGCAAATCCAGGCATGCCCGCTGACACAGCCCTTTCTTTAACTCTGTTCATGAATCAGCATAGCATAAAAACTGCTCCATGACAGACGATTATCTTGTCTGGAATGTGGTGGTGTAAATTTGATATGCAGAAGGAGCTGTGCTGTCCTGGGTTTGTGCCTGTGAGGCACCACCAGTTCTGAACAGACTACAAAGAAGGCAAAATGGGAGAAATTCTTAAAGAAAGTTATGTTCTTCTCTCCTAAAGCCCACCATAAAGTCCAAATCCTCTTTGTTTATAGCTTGTTCTCTCATTTTAATTGTGAGTTCTTTGAGGCACTGGTTTGTGTGGTCGAACTTAATGGCAGCACAGCTCCACGGACTTGCAATTCTCTGGCAGTGTGTCATGTTTGCCTGCATCTACTCATGTTGTTGTATTGCCTTGGGTAGGTTTATATTGTCCCATTTTAATAAAGGCAAGAGTTTAACCATTTCTGATAGAAATGAGGAAGTTTGAAATGATATCTAGACACCTTAAAACTTCTAGTAAGACTACAGAAGATACAAGATTTCAGCAGTTACTTCTTCAGTAACTTCAGTTAGTACAGGTATATTTTAGCAAAAATATATTTTATACACAGTTAGTAACAGCTCTTAAAAGCTAAGGTAAAAGATGATGCTGAAAGAGTTGGCATTCAGAAAAAATGTTTGATCAGCCCCATGTGAACACTCAACAAGAAGAAACAGACTGGTGGCAGGATTAGAAAACAATGGTATTTGAAACATTTGACTTGCACATCATTCAGTGTTTCAACTGAGCAAATGCATTTAAGGCTCCAAACGATGCTCTGCTGATCAAGCAAATTCTCCTTGTCTATACTGCACTGCCAAATTTTCCTAGCAATTAGGTTAAAATATCTCCCTTTGGATTGTATTTGCAGTTGAGTTACATCAGAGCAGTCAGAGAAAAAATAAAATTATGATCACCTAAAAACAAGGTGTTTGTTCCTATTGAAAAATGTTGAGTGTGTCATCCTTAGCAATGTGTTGCATGGCTTTAAAACCCTGGTACAGCACATAGGATGGGCAATGAGATTACTCTGTGAATCTAGGGAAGAGGTAGCACTTTAGTGCATTTCTCCTTGCTCTGTTTTGTTCTGTGTGTTTGCAGTGCATTAGCCACAAATATGCAGAATGTTTAACATGCTGTCCCTTGACATTTCCTCTTAACTCATAGTCCTAGATGAGGCAGGACAGAACAAATTCTTAGGAAGGGAACAGGGGGAAATTGAAATGGACATCACAAAGAAAAATAAGCCAAACACGCAGGAGCAATGTTGGTCATGAATGTGCATAGACATATACAGACACAGATAGATACACACATACACTGTTATTAAATTCACCCTGTGCCCTGCCTAGGGTTTTCTTTCATTGTTAACCTGAAGTCACCAAGTTTCCTCCCTGAAACAAATCCAAAACTTTGTTTTGAAGCTGCCTTCTTTCTGATGAGGGTGTTTTCTCTGCCCAGCTTCTTCCCCTTTCTGTCTGGGATCGTAGGACCCACTAGCAAGAGAAAGTTTTGCACCTTTGTGCTGGTTTTGAGCAGAAGGCTGAGACCTGCTGTGCACTCCACAGCACTCTTCTCCCAGAGTAACTGTTTTGACAAAAACCCTGTTGGGAAGACAAACACAGTGACAGATGATGGGATTCTTGAGTTCACGGTCAAGCCTAACAGCTGCCATCATTACCAGGATGAGGCACAAACAGCCACATTCATCTGTGGTGTAAATCCATTGATGTCAGCAGATGAAACTGGCTCAGAGAAATGTGGCTGCTCTGCTGTAGGTTTGTTTCTGAGGGAAGGGAGTGTAAGCAGTAGAAAAAAGGCAAAGCATTTTAGTAAATATGCAAATTGCAATCTAATATGCAAAATCTCTAGTTTGTTGCTCCAAACACTCCAATAAATAAAGAAAGCTCTCCATTTGGCAACGTATTCACACATAACACTGTGTACTTTCCACATAAAGTCTTCCAAGTCAACTGGCTAATTATTATTATTTTCTCTTTTGCTATTAGAAAAGCACCTTCCGTGAAAACAAAAGCCTCATTTAGTTGGGCACGAGATCTCTCTTTGAGGATTTATATATCGGATTAATTAGCAGTTGGAACAGGACTCACTCCCTCTCACAGCTTCCGTTCTCCCATTAACAGTCTGTGGCTCAGTACTAAATCTCAGAAGACAGTCCTGCTATTTACTGTTCTGTTTAGTGCGGGATTGCTAATTCTTATCTGTTTAAACACAACTGACGATGTCAGGACAGCCAACAAGCAAAGGCAGTCTGTAATGACTAGTCGTAATGTCACTGCTGATCCTAACACTTTTATAAACTAATCATCTTTCTTTTTATTTCATTCCTAAGCATTAAAACACTATAAAAGAACAGCATGAGAGTTTGGGGAGAATAAAATCTTATTTTATTTGTATTGCTAATTCTGTTAACTACAGTCTTAATTTGGAAATAATTTGCTGGAGGTCTTCTTTGTGCATTGTTGTCCTCCTTGTGTGCTTAATTCCTTGAAAATGTTTCTGCATTACAGAGGGGCCATTTTAACCTCCTTTGGTGGTCACACTGGTCTTGCCCCCAGTCCATACACCACCCAGACTGAGATATGTTAGAGGCTTGACCAAACCACACTGCATTTTGCCTTTGAGGCATCTGTGTGAAGATAAGCTGGCACCCAGCTGAAATTGCTTTAATTGCAGCTGGATCAGGCCAAAACTACTCAGAGACTTGGGGGAGTGCACACGTAGCTGAGCAGGAGATGTCATGTCTTGCCTCCATTTCTTAAGCATCAGTGTCTGACAGTGTCAAACAGCTCAGATGCCCAAAAGGCTGCCAGAGGAGCTGTAAGCAGTAGCTCAGCAAGAGCTGGTGCACTCGCCGCACCATGCAGCAAGTTCTCCAGGCAGCTCCACAGGCAGCAAGTTTTCCTCAGCAGCAGAGTCAGACCATGTCTCCACAGCAGCGTGCCTACGCTCCGGGCAAGCTGGTTCCTGGAGATGCACTCATGGCCCATCAGGACCTGTGCATCAGATGGGGCACCACACTGACACAGCTGTGGGCTCCAGCGCCGGAGCTGGCCTGTACCCAGCCTCCTTGCAGGACTCATGGAGAAGCTTCAGTCTGCTTCCTGCACCACTGTAAGTAATCGTAGCTTAAAGCTTTAAAAACTGCAGGGCTTACAGTCAGATGCTGGGTGAGTAATTTTCTTTCTATTCCCTCATTTTCCCCATCACCAATGACACTATTCTCCTCTGACAAAACTACAGAGGCAGAATTCAGAAGGTACTACCCCTCTTCAAAAGCCAGCCACAATAACAAGAAACTTACGACATCCCAGGTGCGTTAAATGGAATGTTAAGGAATTTCCAGACAATTGCATTCCCACTTCAGCCCCATCCAAAGAGAACGTTTAACACAGATAAAGGGTAGGATTCAGATTTTATTTTGCTTATAGCAACAAAACTAAGGTCCAAACCTGTTTCATTACAGTTAATTGCAGAAGTTGCACTGACTTCAAATTGGATGCCAAATTGGATGCCTAATGAAAGACTTAATAATCTGCATTTTAAACATGGCACTGGCTACCCATCCTGTGCAGAGATGCAGAAATTTTAATCTCAGAAGATATATTTGCACTCAGCTTCACATCACCTTTAATTAAACTTCACCCAAGAGGTTTTTGTCTGTAATTTTTTTCCAATTTAAAGACAAAACCAAAAGCCCTTTCAAAAACTTAAGATTTGACCTCTTTTAAAAGGCTGCTTACATTCTGTGAATTACACTCTTCCATAGATTTTGATTAACTGTAGCACTGAACTCTTATGAATGACTCATAAGGAATATGATGTTATCAGTCTTTAACTCAAAACTTTAAAATACTCCTATTTTTAGTAGTCTAGGACCTGCCTCTTAGCAAACAGTTAGAAACATGTGCAATGTTGAAAGTATTCTTGTACCCAGTTTGACCAACAGGGGAGATTATGGGCCAGGTTTTAAGAATCCTTTGATCTCAATAAAATATCAAAATATATTGGTCTTTTGAAATCCAGATTCCAGCAATAACTGATTATCAGAGGTGAAGTTTAGACATATACACATATACATCTTGGTGGGATCTGTACTTTTTTTAAAGTCTGGCTTATTTTTTTGTTTGCCACTGAAAGACGGGATTAGAAGGACTCTTTCCAGATGCATTTTGAGGCTGAACTGATTAACCATATAACAGACCTCAACAGTTTAAAACCTTGTAATCCACCCACTTTTATCATTACCTCAGCCTTTCTAGAGCCAGCCCAGTTCCTGCAGCCTTCCATCAGAAACAGAAGAATTTTTGTGATTTTTCTTTCAGTGTCCTACTTATTTGGTATGTTATCTATTTTCCTTCCTGTTTTCTCCTCTAGACACTAGCCCAACCTCGTCACCACAACAGTAGTAACTTTCTACCACTTTGGCAGGTGAATAACCAAACTGTTTATGGAGTTTCTTTTAATTTACTAGCAAAATTTACTATTTTGATTTTTGCAATTCTTTTGAGTTTGTCTGAAAATAAAAATCAATCCAAACATCATAAAATATTTCAATCTGAATAAAACATTTTAAGTTATTTTAGTTTAGTTCAGAAGGAAACATTCTTTTGCGTTCCCACATTACAACATCTTGTTTAAAAACAGTGGACTACTACTGGAAGGTAGGTGGGAATGTTTAGGGAAATTTCAGAAGAATTTTAAAAAAGAAATCAAAATTGCCAAATAGGTCATTAAAAATCTACCTCCTATGGCAGGAAAAAATATGTGTTTAGCTAAAATATATCATCCATCTTTATCTAGTCCCGACTGAAATATTTTAGGACTATGCTACATGCAATCTCCTATCTATCTAGACTGCTTCCAGACTCTGCCAGTTACTGTTTCTCTTTTTCAACTTTTATCCTTCCTACTTAAAATATGGAAGTGATGATTTTTCAATAAAAATAACCTTATCTGCAGGTCAGATTTAGCATATGCAGTCCATTATTACAGTGCCCAAAGAAACTGCTCTCACTACTGTAGAAGACTAACCTGTTTTACAGTGGTTCAAGTTCATTAATGGCTGTGCTCCTTCATAGATATCTGTGAGAGCTCTGTGTCATGTTGATATTTTGATACAGAGAAAGCTGCAAGAAGATTTAAGGCTTAGGGTTTTCTTGCCTCTCCCTGAGAAATGGAGACACCATGAAAATTCATGGAGATCTGGTAGTAATATTTGACAACTGATCTGAAATACTGCAAAAGAATCCAAAAACATTCCTTTCCAAGTGAAGTTCTCTGAGCAACTTTCACACAGCACACTGTAAATCTTTGAAAGCCCAGTATTATGTTTCAGCAATGAGCTTAAACTTGTATACCAGCAACAATTTTCAAGCAACATGAAGACCCCACCATGAGCACGCACCATTCAGGCTTTGGCTGGACAGACAGACAGGCAAGAATTGGGTTTCCTACTGAGACATTTTGTGGCATTTGTCTCAAGGATGCTGATGGCCTCTTGAACTCTCAGGTGCATCAGGTAACACGGCTACGTTCCATACACCCAGCCTAACTAGAAGGGAGTACAACAGATGTAAATTGTAACCCTTTTCTACTCCCTTGTGACCCCCAGTCCAGTCACACACCCTGAAATACTTTATCATATCATGTACAACCCCTTTACAGAGCAAGAATACACTCTGCAGCTCTGTATGGCATGCACTGAATTTCTCTCCCCCCTCTGCCCTGTGCCAAAGTGAACTTAACTCACAAGGATATGCACATCTTTCCCTCCAGAAAAAAAATGTCCTTCTTACTGAAGTTTCAAAGCACATTATTTCTTTGTACACTGTAATCCCTCTGCATTACTGAGAGCAAATCACTTCCTGACATGTCTGGTAAGGGTTATTTCCTCATCCATAATGCTTACCAACAATATTGAAATCTTGACACACTATTTTCATGGCTTATAGATATATTCCCAGCTAACTGAGTGAGAGGCTCTCTCTTACAGGGAGATTAACTTGCTTTGCCTGGAATCAAAGTTAATGTCATGAAGTGGTATTAAATGGTTGATTAACAGTTGTTAGCAGCCAAGCAAATGGCTGTGATGCTGTAATCTCTTCGGTTACAACCCACCAGTGATAATTTGATTCACAAAGCCCAGCTAGTTCAACTGCGAGTGTAGTTTGGATTTTGTGGGACAAATCGGGTGGCACCAGAAAAATTAACCTGAAATGTATTTATTGGCATATATATGATTGAAAAAAAATAAACACTCATGGTGTCTGAAGACAATGACTGTGCAGGGCAGTCACAAAACAATCTTATTTCAGTTCTTGTATCATCACAGTATAGACCACTCTTCAAATCCACAATTTTAAAGATATTCATCAAGGTGCATTCTCTACAGTAGTGTCAATTCTCTTACAGTTTTGTTGACTTTGCATCACTCATAGGCACCACAAATTTTTACTTTGCTCAATTATTTCTGTGAGCACCATGCAATAAACAATGAGATGCAGTCTGCTCTTGCTACCAACATCTGGCGGGCCTCATCTAGGTGTATTCCTCATTCACCACCTCTTGGAAAAAAACAGAAGTGGTAGATAAAGAATGATAAGCATCATGGGGTAATCTCTTCACACAGGAAGGACTCCAAATTGATGCAGCAAGTGAAAAACCTTAAATGTGGACACAACTGCATGTGGTAGGAAAGGGGAAGCTGGAAAGGGATTTCAAGACAAGGGAGGAATAGGTCAAAGAAATGGGATTGGGGAAATAGCTTAGCAGAAGCAATCAGACTGAACCTAATTCCTATTATGGCTTAGACTGGTCTGTAGTCTTTCATGTTGAAGGTCCTTTTTTTTTAAGGCTCTCCTGCCATAACAAAAACTACTTAGAACGCAGGAAATTTAGAATTTTTGGAAAATGCTGATGTGACAAGTAAAGCTGTTTAGGAGAAAAAAATGCAGTCCTAACAAATCTCTGACTCAAAAATATTATAAAAACAGTGTCCATTTTGACTTCTGAGCACTCAGTTGTGCAAACTGAATATGTATGATTGATTACTAAACTCACACACACTTTCTGATTATCAGTTTGTGACCATTTCAAGATTTCAGGTTTTTGTTCACAGTCAATTTGAGGGCATTTTTTTCAGTAAATCTTTTATTCTTGTAAAATGGAGAAACTTTTTTTCATTCCTGCTCCAGCATCACACAAGTTTAAATAGCAAAGGAGCCAAGAGAAACCATTAGGAGTCTCTGGAGCAGTCTTCTGGTGTCATCTACTATTAATTCTCAGTACGGAGGTACCAAGAGAGACTGAGAAAGCTGTAGCTTCTGTCACTACCATTAACACCAGCCACCAGGGTACATGTGCATGTGTCATATTACAACGGTGAAAATACACCTTATTCCCAAAGTTCCTCTGCCCTGCCTCCAAAGTCCATGAGGGCTCTGCTCACATTTGCATTTCTTGCAAGGCTCCTAAACTTCATTTTAGACCTGCTCCATCAAACCTCTGTTCAGTTATTATACATTATACGGACATAATTAATGAAGCATTTTAACCAACAGAAAGCTCAAACATGAATTTGTCTTCATAAGCTGCAATGGTCTGAGATGATTGAAATGAGAAGTCAGGTAGGTCTTGGGAGATGAAAATATCAGTTATTGCAACTATCTGTAACATAAAGGATTTTAAATCTCAAGATATAGCTATGCAAGAAGCATGAAAGCAGCAGTGCAGTCAAAATTAAATTTTCCTTTTTAATAGGAATGTACATTAATGTACATTTGTCCCCAATATTTACCCTGATTTAATTGTTTTAGTGAACTAAAAAGGCATGTATTTCTAATTACATGGAGATAACTGCTGTTCACACTACAGGGATCCTTTGTTTAAAAGCAATTCTTGCCACGCTTTGAAGGCTGTTGGAGAGATATATTAGAAAGAATGAAGTCCCATGCTTCTGTTCACTCAAAGCAGTGAGCAACTTTAAAAATAATATAGCTGACTTTTTTCGTCAGGTTTAAAATTGATTTAAAATTTTAGATTTTTTTAATGTCAGATAAAATTGTCCTATCTTTAACTCACATGTATATTTATGTTAGCATGTAAAATTCATTGATAACTTGAAAATAATTTAATAATTATGAAAGGATTAAAGCAGGTGTACATGTATCATGGAGCAGTCTAAAAAAATGTGGCTTTTAATAGCAGGCAATTATAGGGCATGTTGTCCATGGTAATTGCATTAAATTCTATATATAGGTGTATGAAAATAACCCAAATACGTATTATTTCTCTTTTTAGAAAAAAATTTACATCAGCTTGAACTTCATGGTTTTATTTCCTTTTTCTATTCAGTTATTGGTGCCAACCAGCCATATGTAGTTAACAGCAATAATACAAATAATTATTCTGCTTCAAATGAAAATAGTCAACACAGTTATCAAAGAAATTAATAAGTTTTTCATGAATTCACACAAATATCCCTTGGTTTTCAAATGGACTTGAAAACTGTCATAGTACAAACTTTCTCCAAACTATGATCTCCACAGAACAAACAAGACATCCCCTGATTTAGTAAAAATTTCCGTGTCTATGTCATTAATGTGAGAACGCTCACAAAACATAATCCCATCAGTACCTGTACATTACAGAGACTGCAGAGATAAAGTCAGGTTTATGATTTTGTAAAATAACTGGCAGCACTGAAGAATGAACCAACCAATTATGCCCTGAAGCAACCAGTGTGACTTTGAATAGCAATAAGGCATCGCAGGGTTATTTAATACAATATTTCAAAGAGAGTGTGACGATTTGCTCATCTTCTGCATGTAGTCAGTGTTTTCATTGTATAGTGCAGGATATTGTGCTTAAATAACTGTTGACATTTTATGCACGTGGTGCATATATTCTGGAATACAATAATGATCAGAGTTGCCTGGGCCACTGGAGATATTATGTGTCATTGATAGAGAGCCAGAAAAGAGAAAGCACCAACAAACCAAGCTCACAGAAAGTCTTCTATACCTAATAACAACTGTCCACCTGTCACCTCTAGACAAGATGAAGGTTAGAGCACAAAAAAATCCTGTCTACATTCTAGCTGGGGGACTCTTAGAAAGTATATTCTTTACAGCCTGGTCCCTTCTGCCAACTTTGATTAGGGATCTCCAAGGATACAATGACAGCTTTGCAGATTTGCTGTCCATAAGTTACGTTGCCATAAATATTCTCACCCATAAATACCTTGTTTTGATAAAATATCCATGTTAATTTGCAATAATAGTTTTCTAGCTTTTATAATACAGTTCATATGTGGACATTAGCTATTGCAGTGACACCCTGAACTTTAGAATTTAGAAAGAAATAGTCTACTGGTAGACAGGACTGTGGAACACACTTGTTAGATGCCCTCTTTCCTGAAATGTCACTTAAGTCAAAAGTATTTACACATTTTTAAGGACAGAATAGAACATTAGGATCATCTAATCTGAAATTCTGAGTTAAAAAAACCTTCACTATGTAGCGCACATAAAAATGGGCTGATAATGCTAGAAGTATTCACCATGCATTTAGCATTTTCTCTGTCTAATATCAAGTAACATGATGTCAGCTCTGTGACATAGAGAAACATTCTTGTTTTGCTGAAGGGAAATAGAGAAGTGGATAGCATTTATGCTGTCACCTAACCAGAATTAAGCAATAACTAGTTGCCATATCCATTTCAATGCCCAGTCTACTAAATCTCATTGCCAGTCAAATAGGTGGATATGGATATGTACCAACCATCTCTTTGGAAGATGATGGTGTAAGTATCTGAGCATCTGACAGAACTCCTATGTCATGTATTTGTTTAAATTCCAGTGCTGAGAACCAACATGGACTTTTTAACCCGTTTTTCCACTGTTGCTCCCAAACGGAAGCAAGTGGGTCATCTTTAAGCAGAGAGCGTAGTACCATTGCATAACCTAGTCTTAGAGCAGCTCCAGGTCCAAGTTCCCAGTGCATGGAAATTTTGTACCTCCAGAAGGGAAAAGCCACCACTTCCTACCAATCAGAAGAACAGGATCAGAAAAATAGTTCATTTAAAAATGGTGGTATTATCGCTGCTTCTGAAAGTAGAAAGAAACCCAGCAGTACCTTACAGTAAGAAATGCACAATACAATTGTCCAAATGGCAGCACCTTGGAAACAACAGTGGGGAGTCAGGGGGAGGAAAAGAGTGACTCTTTGCTGAGGTCTACATTTCCTTCCTTCTCTTCAGAAAGACCTGTTCCAAAACCAGGCAGAATAACTGGGATTCAGAGAAGGCTTTCATGACACTTTTACCTTGTTAGTTAAACAGCTCTCTGAATTCACGCTGGTATCACTACCCTTGGGCAGTGGCAGCCCTGGTATTTCTAGAAAAGGTAGTAAAGCCCAAAGATGCAGTGTATAATTTTTGCTTAAACTTCTCAGGACTGAAGGGAAGACCACATCTTCTGCAATAAATTTTCTTTATTTATTTTTTTTTTATGTGAGAGGCCAGAAGGGAGAATGATAAGGGATCTACTTGCAGGGCTTGGGAGGGAAGCAGAAATAAAGACAGCAGTTTTGGTGATAATTCTGGTTCACTTAGCCAGACAATGTTTCCATGATCCTTTACAACTACTTCCCTTCTCACACCATTGAGTTTTTCTAGTCCCTGATGTCTACTTCTCTCTCAAAGTAAGGAATTAACAAGTACCTTATACATTGTCCCATAAGCAAAGGAGCTGGGACTACAGAACTAGTTATTTTCCCATTAAATGGAGAAGGACAAAGATTCACATCCAGGTTTCCCGGTGTGTTAACAGGAGAGGGCAGATTCAGGCTGCAGTACTTTCTGTATTAATGTGCCCCAAATGTATCTTTTTAGCCTTCTCCAGGTCAGCCTTTCTCATACCCTCATCTCATTTCAATGCCTGGAAATTCCAGGCTGTTAGTAAGACTTGCTTTTGAAAAAGTATTACTGTTATATTCTATTTCTTCATTCAATCTGCATAATCCTGATAAGATGAGAAATCTAACTTAGTCCTCCATTAGTCCTAAACTCAATGCATCACAGGTTTCTTGAGTTCAGATGGCTTCATTTCTTGCTGCTTTACTGAAGTCTCAAACACTGTTTTTTTCCATCTTCTGCATCAAGGATTTCTCCTCTGTTTCTCATTTTCATTTTTCATGAGCCATAAAGTTATCCTCCATTTAAAAAAAAAAAATCCTAACTTTATAATAGCACCACCTTAATGTAAAAGTTTTAAACATTTTCAAACAATTTCATTTTCACCCTTAACACATTCAGTCAGGAAAATTGGTGGTCATGTGTGGATGAGAATCAATGTTGTGTTATATTATTAATCAATGTGTACTAAATAACTGAGAACTCAGCTTCTGCGTAAAATGACACTGCATGAGATTATTATTAAGTGATTTTCTTGTATTATGTTGAGGTAAATGGCACTCTGCTAGGGATGGCAGAGAGTTACAGGTTGAGTGTGTTGTTTTAAGACAGACTGCTAAACAAGGCCAATTATGAAAGATACGGTGTGCCAAAACGCAAGATGAATACTAACATAAGCAAGCTGGGGCTCAGCTTACAGACAACAGTTTCCAGTGGCTGCCAATGCCATTTTGGCATAAAACTGATCCTGCTGCTTTCCTTTAACTTTTGTATTTTCAGCTGTTGTTTAACCTCTACAAAGGAGGTTCCCCAAGTTGGTGTGTCTGTTTAAAAAGTCCTCATCCAGAGTTTTTCAAGCTAAAAACTATTGTATCATTGAAAACTAGTGTATACATATATTAAATACACTGAAATAACAAAAAATAAAGTAACTGTGTATTGAAAGATTAGTAAAAAGCAATATATGTTTTCCTTTCAAAATGAAAAATATGGCATTATAGTATCTTTACTTCACAAGAAAGCTATTTCATATATAAATTCATGCAATCAAGAAATGTTCAGACAATCGCATTGCTTCATTGGCTGAACATCCCTAAATACATTGTAATTTAGGTCTTAAAGTTTAATTAGCAGAATACAGTTTGGGCAAATGAACAGCATGGAGGTGCCAAAACGTGAAATCCTAAAAATAGGAACCCATAAATCTTCCTGCTGTGGTGCACATATGCAGCTGTACAGTATCTGATGGATTGAAAACGCTGCCTGAAAACAGCATTAAGATTCGCAGCAGCAGAGGAACTCTACTGAACAAATTTCATAGGGCAGCAAGAATTTATCATGTTTGTTCTGTCAATGTAACTCACATCTCACTCGCTAAACCCCATAAAGGAGTGTGGGAAGCAAAGACAGAAAGGCAAAGGAGAGGAAATGGAGTGATATCAAACAGGGATTTTTTTAGAGAGATTTATACATACGCTACTTTGAAACTACATTGCTTCTCAAGAAAGAAAGAAAATGTAAAATAAAAGAACCATTAACTAGTATATTGTTTTTATTTTGCACTATGTTTCGTGACATAGTGTTTTTCTGAGGTGTTCTGTCAAAATACCAATTCCCAATCCTTTTCAAAGGAGTGCATACAGTATTTCCACTTGAAGAGAAGTAGATCGTAAACCCATATGGTGCGCTCCTACAGCAATCACTTTGACAGTTCTTAGGATAGTAGCCAACACAAATGTTTTCTTTAGAAAAAGGATATAATATGAGTCTATACAATCTCTCCTGTTCTCGTTTGGCCTTTGCTTGAACGATGCAGCCTAATAAACAGTCTTCCTTTCTGAACAGGATAGGTTTCCTCTGTGTGATTGGCAAGTAGAGGTACTGAAAAATCATGAGATTGGCTTTAAGATCATGATATAAACCCAAGCTCAGAGGAGCCCAAGAGAGAGAATGTTTTGCCTCTACTCCCCTCTGAAGATGGAAAATAAGCATCTCTGGTCAGCTTCGTTTACCCAGGTGACAATACTGTTTCTATCATGAAGTCTACCAGCTAGGTTTCATTACTGGGGGTGAGACTTGTTTTGGAGGTCCAAAGGTGAGAGACAACCATTGGTACTGAACCCAAAAGGGGGTCTGAGGATGTGTGCAGGGTACGCCATGGAGCAAATGACTTAAGGATTATGAGTAGCAGATTCGGACTTGATATCCAACTCCAACATCAGTAGAACGTTGTGGATTGGCTCTTTGGAGCACAGACACTGTCCTAAGAAGTATTCAGATTACATCTGTATAGGCAGGGGTCCCCGATGGGGGTTGTTTGTTGAAACAGCAGTGCTGTGAACTTTGCAGTCAGCATTAACCTGACTGTTAGCAGCACAGAATTCACTGTACAGAGATGTAACAGATGGTGACTCTAGTTCCTATAAGACAGCAGAAGCAGAGCTGATATCCCTGTACAAAATCAAGTAGCTGAACAACAATATAGGGCCTGACAAACCAGTTCTTCACAAATGAGCTAATCAGATAAGGAAGGAGGGGCAGCCTTCGCAGACAGACTAAAGGCATGTTCTATCCTCAGTGCAGAGAATCTTGGGTACCAAAGTCTGTATTACCTGCAGAAACAGAAGCAGACACAGCTGCTCCTAAGCTGCTACAGAGTCATCAAGCCCTTTCAAGAGGTGTTAAGGACCAAACAGTTTTCTCTGCATGGTGCCATCCTACACAACGTGGACAAGTCAGCGTTAGCAGCTCTGCACCATGCTCCATTCTCCACTGTACCGATGCCTTAGAAAGCTGCTCCTCTGTAAAGTGGAAGGTGCCTAGCCATGGCTGTGCAGCGGGTAAACTCCAGGGGCCCATCTTGTGTTCTTAATATACTTGTACATAAATAGATATGCCTGATTTTCATGTGTCTTTTTAATGTGCCTTTCCTGTTTTCCTAAATAAAAAGATAGTAGTGAGCCCATATTCTCAAGGACTTCTGTGAGCTGTGCCGGGGAATTGACGTCTTCAAAAGTGACCAAGGAAAATGTATTTAAAATTCAAGGAGCTGCAGGCAGGAACAACGTACCAGTGGGGGGTTCAAACCTTAATTTTATTGAGAGAAAGTCCTTTCACATAGTCTGGTTCAAGTCTGTGGCTGTTATTGGCATCTGACAGAAGATTCTGGAGCTAAATAAATGAGTTCTCAGAACAATTCTCAGAGACATTAGGCAGTTCTTGGCCTTTTTCTTAAGAAAACACTGCTTTTGGCTAATGTCTTAGAACCTATCTCACAGCGATTGCAATAGAGAAAAGACAGTAAAGGGTTATGTGAAGTAAAGCACATGCATTCAGCTGGGTTTAATAACAGATCAGGCCTTTCTGCTATATACAAAATAAAAAGTAAGGCAAGTGTATGCTCTGTCTGCCCGAAGTG
Source organism: Aquila chrysaetos chrysaetos (assembly GCF_900496995.4). Taxonomy (NCBI): domain Eukaryota; kingdom Metazoa; phylum Chordata; class Aves; order Accipitriformes; family Accipitridae; genus Aquila; species Aquila chrysaetos. Next base: position 27,073,533 of record NC_044006.1, read on the forward strand.
CAAGGCTGGAGCTGTTCCTTTCTTTGAATTTACGGAGAGGAATAAGTATTCTTTCCAAACCTTGAAATGAAGAGAAAGCATGGGTTTTTTCTTCCCAAAGAGGCTATTTTAGATGTAGGCTGTTCATGCCTGCATAGGAAGAAAACACATATACTCACAAAATAGACCTGCTGACTTGTCTTTTTTTCAGACATCTTTTCAGTACAGGCTAACTGGAATGTAAGAATTATCTAAAAAATAGCCTCCACATGTGTGCATGCGTGAGAGAGAGCTGGGTACATCAGATCTAAAATAGTACCTTACATTGTCAAAAAATGCAGATTGAGGGCAATGTTTTAGTGACCGATCATGCTGACCTGTGTTGTAATGACATTTCATTCCAAAACTTCCCTGGTTTAGCCCATGTGTTTAAAAGCAATATGAAATATTTGATTTCTGTCAAATGACCTCTTTTGAACTTTTTTGTTTTATATTCCTAAACATATCTGTCTTGTGACAATATCCAGAACAGAGATACAATCTTTTATTTTCCCATTTAAAATGAGCAAATTTCACTAAATAGACTACAGGTATTTTCTGCTTTTTAAAGAAATAAGAAGGATTGCTAGCCATTAACATAAAAATATGGTCTTTGCAGCTTGCTAGCTCTACTGCTATATTCTTCCTAAAGGACATTCCTAAATGGGGAAAACAACAGCTGTAGCTATAAAAGAATAACCCCCTCCATCAGGCATAAGTCACGCAAGCTTGTAGCTGTAGAGTTCATTTTTCATTCATTCACTGGGGGTGGAGTTTGGGCTCCACTTTCTTTGCTGTTACCGCGTCTCATCAACCTCAGAGGTGCTCAGAAACACTCTGAGAGTAATTCACACGAAACATAAAGCTGTGCCAGGTTGGAACAGTTTGTGCCAATGTTTTCAACTGCTTGCTCTTTTCTGTTTTCTCTGAACAATCTCTTCTCCTCTCCCCCTTTCCTACTCTCAGTTTCCTTTGTCCCTGAACACAAACAAAAAGAGTAAAGCAAAACCAAAGAAAATTTGCACATGCGCTCCCTCTCATTCTGCTGTAACCCACTGCCTGACTGGCAGCTGCCACCTGGCGCTGTGGTGATGCTCTGCGACTTCAACATTTTGAAGAAAAGTAGGTTAACACCCTTGCTATTATTAGTACCTCATCAAAAAGGATATCAGAGCAATGAGAGAGAAGAAATGAGAGCAAGTGGGAGGGGAGATGTGGAATGAGGAAAAAGGTGTCAGGGAACTGTTTGCTCATTCCCTGATTGCCAGCCAGTTGCTTTCCTATCCTGCAAGAATGAAGAAGCCCTGATAACGTATTCTGTAATACTAATGACTAATTGCATATTATCTGGCTGCAATTCCTCTGTGATAATTCAAGACAGACAGTATACTATGGCATGATGAATATTCTTAGGGACATAATCTTTCCCGTCCTGCCAGTTTTGTTTGCATTATGTTTAAGGAAAGATGTTTGCTGGAGAAAGAAGAGGAAGCACATCAGTTCTCCTCCTAAATCCCACATCCCCACTCCCTTTCTGTGAACCTCACATCGAAGTCATTTGTACTTGTGATAGCATGGGACTATCTGCTGAATTGTCAGTTTATATGACAAAATGTAGAACCGTAGGATAAATCCTGTAGCAGTCATCTAGTCAAAGATCAGGACTGAACTCTCAAAACCTGAAGGGAGAAAAAAAAAGCTGTTAGGTTGATAAACCCCTAAGGCATATAGTGAGCAAGAATAAGGGTCACTGTATGATTTAAACAGTTCATTAACCAACACGGCATAGACACTAACAGGCCTAGGAAACTCAAGGAGGAAATTGTCGGCTTATTGTCACAGGTCTATCAAAAAGTACTGCCTGGCTCTTCCCAATTAGATTGATCACTAATCCTTGCTCGTTCTAAATAAAGGAAAGTTTCCAAAATGAGATGACATAACACAAAGTCCAAAACAAAAACTTAAGAGAAAAAAAAAAAACCAAACCCCACAACCTACTGTTCAGCATCAGTCTGAGGCTCTGGCTCCTGCAACATTTCTTTTTGGCAGCTGTTAGGTGGCTTCAGTAATTTCTGTCCCATGGTTCAGGTCTTCGCAGAACTGTGTAAGAAGCAATAGCAGTGAAATGCTCTGGCTAAAATAACTGTAAAGAAAAGGGAGGAGATTTCTTTAGATAGTTTGTCCTATTGGTTCCTTGTGATGCCCAGCAAAAAGCGGGACCAGCACAACAACAGGCATGGCACAGGAGCAGGAAATCCACTGTTGTCAAAAGAAATGCCGAAGCCAGCAGTGTTTCCCTGGCAAATGTCCATGAAAGCACAGCCTTAGGGCACAATCACTAATGTGGCAGAAATCCAGCCCAGCAGAGGAAAAGTGAGTGAGCCTGCCAGGCTGGCTGGCTGGCTGCATTGGTTTGCTGTGCAGATAGATAACTGTCAGAGCAAAGAGGAGAGGTGCTGGGCTCTGGCAGGTTGGACCTGGGGATGGAGCACAGGGCAGGGAAGGCAAGAAGCTATGGTGGTGGATCCAAGGAGGACTATGCTAGTCAAAAGGAGCAAACTGTAGGATGACGTCAGCTGTCTAGTCTGACTGCACCCTGAGGGGGTGGCATAGGGGTACATTTCCCCTGTTTCCCCTGATGAAGCTGCCATAAGAAGAACTGAAGATCCCAGGGCTGCATTTCACCCTTCCTGCAAGTGGGCTTTTGCGGTGCTTGGAGATCTAGGCTCCACATTGGGGCATCAGTGCAATGATGCAAGTAGAGTAAAACCTGTGATTTGCAGGGTTACAACCAGTGGTCCCTCCAGCAGCTGTCATTCAGCTGAAGGAACAGAGAAGTGCAGTCCAAAAATGGGGAGTCGTCACTTCTATGGGAGACACAGGTGAGTGCAGAGACTTCCTATGCTGGATTCACCACAGAAGAAAGCACATAATGGAACTACATCTTAAATCCATTTATCACTCTGTCAGTCAATGGGTCAAGTTGAATTAACATCTGCGTGTGGAGCTTAGCTAATGAGGGCTCCAAAATTCCTTGTACTGACCCTCTGGTAAACTTAAACTGACAGACTTTTTTGGTTTATTGTAGGTTTTTTTGTTTTGTTGTAGGGTTTTTGTGTACACGCTATCTCATAATCAATGGTTGTACTTTGCTGAAAAAAACAGAATAAACACTACGTGCTTTAGGGAATAAAGTAGTTTTAGCAGAGTTGTTGAGCAAATCTGGAAATTCTAACTACTCAGCTTGTGCCTGTGAATCCACAGCAATAAACTTGTCCAACTCCATGCATTCTCAGCAAGCTTCAAGACTTGTTCTTTAAATATGTATATATATAAAAATCAGATCAGTGAACCAGTTCCCATTCATTTTGGGCTGGAAGAGTCTTATCTCCTCACAAGAGATGGTCAACACTGCCAGTCTTTCTAGGACTTGTACACAAAGTACCATCTCACTGATGTTGTTGGGCATCATGACAAAATATGAAGTTAACCACTTGCATGAGTCCCTGCAGGCCCAACTCATATGTCAGGATCCCATATCTCTATCAGCAGCAGACACTAAAATTGGAAGCTCCACTGTCTGAGGTTGAAATTGATTTCCAGATAGTAAAACATCAATGCCAGCTTAAAACTGCTTCCCATAAAGCTTCTCTACTGTGATGCTTCATTCTTTAAGGATGAAATAGGGTGTGAGTAAAAGGGTTCCTAGCTTTACATACTGCATTTGTCAGATTCACTTTTTGAATATTTTTAATGCAGACTTACTTCTTGTGACACTGGTTTTCCAAGCTTTCTTATATGCAACTGCATTTATGTATGCTCGCAGGAATGCAGCTTCAAGTTTGGAAATCACTATGAGGTAGATCCCACAAAAAGACACAGAGAGCAGCTTTCTGGGCCACATAAAACATAGTTAGCTCCAACTGTAAGATCAAATATTGCATATACATATAGTTCCTTTTATTTGGACCTAATCTTTTTATTATTATTATTATTATTATTTATTTAAAAACCTTAGTACACTGACAGTCTTTTTTTTATTCTTTAGAACTACATAGCAACTATTCATCCCATGTGCTATCTGATATTTCTTAGAGTTCATCTCCTGAATACAGTTTTAATGTTTCAGACTTGCTACCCAGGGGTTGTGAAGCCTTGAAAAAGTAGATGAATCTCATTCACCTCTACTAAACAGGAAGAGACTGAGCACAAAGCATCAGAGACTTTCTCTGGGCAGCTGATGGACATAGGTTATGGCATATTTGCAGTCATTTAGATACACCTTTAGGGGAGCTGTCATTAGATTATCTCATCTTCCTCTGTGGACTGAGCTTTGCAGGTGGACTCTGCCTCCCTTAATGAATGGGACAAAATAATGTCTACATGGTTGCAAAGGAGATTTATGTTAGACATCAGAAAGGAAGTTTCTAATGAATTAGATTCTGTGGAGAAATTTTGGAGTCACTGCTACTGGTGGTCATCAGGAAGAGGCTGGAGGGACATGCCAGGAATGGCACAGGCACAGCTGATCCTGCCATGAGGTACTCACACAGGTGAGCTGCGCTCCCCAGGGCTTGATTCTGTGTCGGTGTACTATGGGCGGGCATCACACGAACTCTCCTCCTTACTGCTTGTCCTCAGCTGGAAAGGCAATGGCATGGGGAGGCGAGAGGTGCAGTCCGGTGCTGGAGCCTCTCTAGGACTCGACAATGGGAGTGTGAAAAACTGCCATGGTAATTCACACGGCCTATGCCCATCTTTTTCCATAGCATTTGTCTTTTAAAGGGGGATTTGTTTTCTGATCCGATAACTAGCTGTCATATACATTTACTAAAAATAATGCATTTGGCCTTGTAGATTAACATTGCAGTCTCTGAATGCAGAGGCATTGTCGGTCTTTGTTCCAGGGCTTGAGAAAAAGCCCACTGAAGGAAAAAAGAAAAGGCTACAATCTCAAGTACTGATAAAACAATCAACTCGCATGAAAATCAAGGGTATTTTAAGAGTACCTGCAACCTCACAGAATCAGAAACCATGCCAGACGAGATAGATGTGCTGCAGCATAAGAGACAAAGCTTTGTCCAAACAAGTTGCAATAGAATTTTGATTAGCATGAAAATGCAGGCACTTTCCTGTAATAATTGGGGTTATTTCTTTATTTATTTATTTTAAAATTTACTGTAATAGCATCCAAAAACATCCTCCATTTAGCTCTGCAGGCAAAAAGAGGGGAATGGGGCAATAAGATGAACAGCTGTTAAAATGCCACTTTTTGTCAATAAAACGCCTTCAGAAGCTACTCTGCCAGACCGACTATCGGTGATTAAAAGGGGATCTGAGACACTACTATCTAGCCTTGTAATTTAGAGACGCAATGTATTACTGCAACTACAACAAAGAGATAATGACTCTGAAAGTCATGAAGTTGGATGTTAGTAAATGACTCAAAATCATTCACTATAAAAGCTTGACAGAGTAAGGGAAAATGTGAAGAATAATGCCAACAATCAGATAAACAATTAGTTAATACAGCTATACTACATGGCCATTTCCTGCAACCTTCATTCAAGATACTACTTAAAGTAAGTAAAAGTGGCAAAACCTGTCTCCCTGTATTTTAGAAAATACTTCTGAAGCCATGTTCTAATGCATTTCCTTTCCTGCAGTCAGACTGAAATAAATTTGAGTACTGTGAAGCTACACATTTCCAGTGTGAGACTAACTGAATACTCTTCATCACTTTGATACAATAGTACATTACACTACTACTAGTTAAGATCCAGTGAGATAACTCCAGAAGTAGTCAGCTGTTGAACACAGCTGAAAGTGTTAAAACATAATCTCTTACAAAAAAAATCTGTCCTCAATCCAGCTTGCATTGCCCTACTATTTTATTTCTCTTTGCAAATTCAAATGAACACTAAAATAAATATTACCCCACAGAAGGAAGTAAAGACTAAGACAGTCTCAGAATCCAAAATGTTAAGGCCACCCTTGCCACTCTTAACATGATGTTTTCTTTTTCTATTTTTATCAAAATGTTCCTCAAGAAATTTTGACATGCCGCATGACTCTAAGATGCTCTCTCTTTTTTCCACTTCTCTGCTATAGCTGATAATTTGACTAGAAATGGTTTAAGATAATTAATATTTAATTAAATAAATGCTGGTCCAAGCTTAGAAATATTTTTATGATTACTAGATGTAGAAAAATGCTTATTAATGTCTCTTTTTAAAACTGCGTTTGTGCAGCTTGAAAATTTTGGAGTTTATTGTTTTTAAATGAAAAAGGAACAGCAGCAATTCTACAGCAGGCTAACAAATTATGTGGAGCAAATTGAGACATATTTTGGGTACCTACCTGGGTAATATCAGAAGCTGATTCAGGTCCAGACAGCATTTCCTTTCTTTACAACGGATACAGCCTTAATGCCTTTGATTTTGCCTTTGATTTCAATACTAGCAGAGGTCAGGTACTGCTTAGAATATATCCCTCAGTTGATACACTACGGTTGGCACGTAAATGCAAGCAAGGGAATAAATGGTAGCAAAGCACACCAAGGTCCTGACAACACGCCAGAAAGACAATATAGAAAGATGCTATTAAGCCAGTTAAGCATTGGAAGGTGATGCCAAGAGGCATTGCACAGTGTCCATCCTTGGAGGTTTTTAAGACTCAACTGGAAAGAGCCCTGGGCAACCTGGACTGATCTCAGTGCTGTCCCTGTTTTGGGCAGGAGGAGGCCCCTTCAAACCTGAACCATCCCATGCTCTACAATTCTGTGCTCACAACATAGAAATTTCAACAAAGGCGAAAGTTAGAGAACTGAGAGAAGGTGGGGTGAGGCTGAGGGGAGTTGAAAACAAGCATCAGGGCTGCTATGTGCTACCCAGTTCTGGTCACACTGGTTACAGCACCTTCTGGAAGCCAAACTGCCTTGAACAAACTGGATGCTGCACTGTTTTCCTAGAGCAACACACACCAGTGTATATGGTCCACTGCTTCCTACCAGGTGAGAGTATTCCAGAAAAAACATTCTGGGATCAGGAGAGCTATGCTGATTTAGATTAGCTGATGTTCTGTGAAGGGACTAGTGAAGGGAAGTAAGGGACAGCAGAGCAAATTCAGTAATTAAAAGAGTAAATTAAAACCACTGGGGCAAGTAAAGGAGATCCAGGATATGTCAAAGAGAGGAAACCAAAGCAAAAGGAACATGGAAATCTGTGATTCAGTTAATAATGGGCCTTTAACGGGACGGAGGAGCTGTAAAGTTTCAGGAATGCAAAGTAGACCCACGACTGACAAAGCAAAGGAGTGGCTGAACACAGGAAGAGCAAGAGTCACCGTGTACCTCTCAGGCAGCAACCTCAGAGAAGGCAGGCAAGCAGAGGACCAAGTCAGAACCGAGATGAAGCAAGTAACAGCTGCCTTAATTCATAGTCCAACAGCAACCAGGTCCTGCTAAGTGTCCTGAAATCTTCAGGATACTGAGAACTTGACCATGATCATAGCTCACTAATTGCTATATTAAGTGCTGGGAAGATGTAAATTGGAAGTGAAAGGATTCCTCCTAGATATCCTCAGTAGGTTTAGTACATATTTTTAAGAGACATTAAAAATTATGAAGGAGGCTATGTTCATATTTCCAGCTTGTGTCATACAAAAACTCTGTCTCAAGAAAATTTATTCTTGTACCCTTGAAAGTCTGCAAGGGTTAGTGTTTTCTCAGCAGCCTGTTTACCAGCCTGGAAAGCTTTGAAAATGATAATTAAAGAGTTTCAAGGTTGACTACCACTTGACCTCACTCATTTCTATGAATTCCTCACCAGAGAAAGTGTTGTGCAGAGTCTGTAAGGGCAGCAGAATCCAACCTCAGCACAAAGAGCTAATCTCTAGGTTTTTTATAATCCAACACCAGAGGGGAAAAGCTGACAGTGAAAGAAATGTCTGAAGGTTATAGTCCCACTCAAAGCTTTTAAAACACATGCTGAAAACAAAGCATGAGTGGGTTCTTTGACTTAAGCAGAATTGTTCATCTTCTTGAACTTAAGAACATATACATCATAGGAACTGGATGAGGTCAATATGATTTCCCACTTTTCTCTAGAGACCATTGATACAACTAAATGTTTAAATCCTTCTCTGTCAAGGGGATGATTAAAGAGACGGTACAGCAAATCAAGTTCAAATATATCTGGGTTATGGAGTAATCTCAGTGTTATTTTTAAAGTATTGTGAGAGATACGTTGTAAGAAAGCATTTTCTTTGTGATGATCGGAATGCACAGCTGTTAGTGACCTGACTATTTTATAGAACGAAAGAACCAAGCTGTTATCTTCAAGATGCTCACAAGCTGAGATATCTGCCTGAGCAGCTTACGCTGAAATGTGTCAAAAATAAAAATAAACATCTTGAAACATCCAAAAGAAATAGCAAGATGAATCATTTCACTCAGTTGGGACCTACCATAGGAAGAAATATTCTGTAGTATTAAAGCATACCAAGGAATGTTTTATTGGTCCATTAATGCACGTAATGGGAGCATTGCAAAGCACAGAGATGATACAGAGGTGAATGAATTTCAGTGATGGGTCCCTCTATATGTAATCTCTGCGGTCTTCTGGGATATTTCTGTGTGAAAGCAGGAGATAAATATAATTAACTTTTGTTGCCTTTGCTTTCAGGAGGATGTTGTGATGTCAACTTCTCTGAGCCATGTGAAGTCATCTTCACACATGTTCCGATGCATTGTTTCCAATGTGTAGGGCAAGAGTTGCCTAAGAAATTTCTGTAATGGAATAAAAAAAAAGTGCTGTGCTAAAACACAAACATATATATTAAAAAATGGAAATATCAGGTAAAGCTACCTTTGTCACTCTGCATACGAGTTAAGAAGTTTTCAGTAAGTATTACTGAAATACACATGGAAAGATATTTGATAGCAGCTGTTCACAAGCATACCTTGTTTATTTTTATCTCCCAATCACAGTTGTTTAGAAAGTCTATGAATTGCTCCGTGGGTCTGCAAACACCAAGCAAAGCAAACATATTATTGGTAGTCTTAATTCAATATACTAAGGTCAATGCCTTCACTGGAAACTTTTAGAAATCAAAAAAGGTGGAAAACACAATGTAACACAATATAACAATGAGATTTCACAGAGCGCGTTCTTCATTAATCCACCCCAAACACGTTAGCATGAATGATTAGCCAATATTCAGGGTCTTGCTGACTTGTTTCTGTTAGAAAGAGAAACTCATGATGTAGTCAAGTACTGCTTGCATGCAATCCTTCTTTTTAGGGAACGTATACAAATTTTTGTTTCCCTCAACACAATAAAAATAAATAAGAGGCAATTTCTTTTTCCAGCATTCCAAGCTGGCTTAGTTTTCTGGCTCCCTCTCAGCACCATCGTACCAGTGCATCTCAAATTTTCTCCTTGTTTTCCTGGCTTTTCCTGCTAGCAGTTTCTTGCTTGTTTGTTTCTTCCCAACAGATAAAACTCAAAAGCGAAGCTGCCGCATTGCAGCCCCAGCCCCAGAAACCCACGGATCCTGTGGCTCAGCTTCTGTTCATCCTGCTCTAACGCTCCAGATAATGTTCCTGCCGTTTCACCTATCCTACTCTGTACGAGGCTAAAATGCTTTTCATGGTGGTTAGCACACCCATTAACCTCTCAAACATTCAAGGTCTTTCTTTGCCTATCAGCAGCTATTCCTGCTGGTAGCCATCAGGCTTCCTTTGCCTGACAGGTTCATATGGAAGCTGCAATTTTCAGAGGGCTGGTGACCAGGAATTTCTGACAGTGAGCTAAACACAAAAGTACCTGTGGCAGAAATCCTACAGTACTTTCAGGAGCACTGAAAACTTTCCAAAAAAATATCTATTCAACACTGTGTTACAGCTTCAAGAGTGGCAACTGATAGCCTAAAGTGAAGAGGATGACTTTGTTTTGACCTGTTCTCTTTCTTGGATGATGTGGAAGTTTCTCAAAGAGGGAAATTTGCAGTCTTCACCACCATCATGTCAGGCAGACTTCACAGCAGCAGCTTTTGTAGAAAGTCTTTGGGGGTCAGGGTTGCTTTACATAAGAAGTCCTCCCCCTCCTCAGCATTTGATTTAATTTTTTTTTTCTGTTATTCCAAATTAAGTAGAGACAATCTAAAGGTTTCTTACTGAGGAGATGTCTTTCTGCATCACAGCTGGAAAAAGACAAAATGGCTAGTCTGGCTCCATGTGTGCCTCTCACTGGATCTGGCCAGAAGCAAAGAGAAAACTGAGGGGGAAAGTCACCTGAAAGTAATGGGTTTAGCAAAGAGGGGCTTGCTCACGCAACTCTAGCAGAGCTGGTACTGCTGGATTCCACATTTGACAGTTATCACTAAGAACCTGGGGATGACAGTAGGCAATCACAATTTTCCACCTAATTTTTCAGATGTGTGAAGAATAATGCACAGAGAAATTAGAAGGAATACAAAAATCATAGAGAAATAAAACACAGCCAGAAGAGAAAATGGAGCTACATTTTTGTTACTGCACTGGCCTGCTCAGTCACCTTCCTATTGAGACCTTCCTATTGTTTTTATTTTCAACTGCTGAAGCTGGGACGCTGAAGTACAACTTTTGATGTTCAAAAGCACAGGACTGAATGCCACGCAGCAAAGTGATTTTTTTTTTTTTGGGGGGGGGGGGGGGGGATCACAATATATCAACATAGAAGTAACATGCTGTCATGGTTTAACCCCAGCTGGCAACTAAGCACTAAGCAGCCACTTGCTCACTCCCCACAGTGGGATCGGAGAGAGAATCAGAAGAGTAAAAGTGAGAAAACCTGTGGGCTGAGATAAAGACAGTTTAATAGGGAAAGCAAAAGCTGCTCATGCAAGCAAAGCAAAACAAGGAATTCATTCACCACTTCCCATGATCAGGCAGGTGTTCAGCCATCTCCAGGAAAGCAGGGCTCCATCATGTGTAACGATTACTTGGGAGAACAAACGCCATCACTCCGAACATCCCCCACTTCCTTCTTCTTTCCCCAGCTCTATACGCTGAGCATGGCGTCATATGGTCTGGGATATCCCTTGGGTCGGTTGGGGTCAGCTGTCCCAGCTGTGTCCCCTCCCAACTGCTTGTGCCCCCCCAGCCTGCTCACTGGTGGGGTGGGGTGAGAAGCAGAAAAGGCCTGGACTCTGTGTAAGCACTGCTCGGCAATAACTAAAACATCTCTGTGTTATCAACACTCTTTTCAGCACAAATCCAAACCATAGCCCCATACTAGCTACTATGAAGAAAATTAACTCTACCCCAGCCAAAACCAGCACACATGCATTTATCGGATACTTTTCCTGGGGGCATTTCTGAGAAGAAACATTCAAAAACTGCAGACAACACAGCAGTGGTTGGGAGAAACCAAGAAAGCTGATCTGAAAATCTGAGGAAAACTATTGTCTCAGACCTTTTACCTGTTTAAGATCCTGTGACTGTCTTCTTGCTGTACAGTAGCCAAAGGATGAAGTAATTTGTTAAGTCTATAATGAGGAAGGCAGAACTCAGAAATCTGCTTCAGATCTGGAAGTTCAGTACATACTAGACTAAGGTTGTGCCTTTGCCCTGGCAGATACAACTCCAGCTGCCAATTATAAACCTACTTTCTGATTCTTTCACCCCCTCCCTGAACAGCCACCTGTTTTCACCAATAACCCATCTAGACTCAGAACAGAAAGCCAGAGTATTTTATACCTGTCAGCAAACCTTGCTCAGAAGTATGGACTTGAAGCCATTTCTGGGAGGGTGGTCAGAGCATTCCCATCATGGCACAGCACCGACATTCTTCTTGGCCATCCCAATTCTAGATGGCCAGGCCAGCATAGAGAAAATCCAGCTAGCCAGAAAATTCCCTTTGTTTTCCAAGTCTCCAAAGATCAGTGGTCTTATTTCACCAGTTTTTCAGGTAAGAAAACTAGGGCAGGGGGAAGAGACATGTTTGAGGCCATCTGACAGGAAGCATTTGCTGAAGGTATTGCTGAATAGCTTGCAGAGTGTAGCAGTCTGACTTACCTGGATCTCTTCAGGACAGAAGGTTTAGGTGTGGAGCTTATTTACGCAAAGGACTAAACCACCAATCCCAATGTGAAGTATTGTGGGGAAAACTTTATCACCCAGGGGAGGCAAATAAACTGGGCAGATCTGTACAGCTCTGCCAGCAAAATGGAGAGGTCATCAGGGGACCCACATAAACTGGGGTGAAACTGAGGATGCTGGTTTCTCGAGAATAACCTTCCTTAAACATCAATCTGTTTATCTGCTTATCAGTTGTCCATGGAGACTGAGTACAAGAAAGATTAGCTTTATCCTTTATAGATAGAAGCAGATTGTTCAGAAAATAGTCATCTTTATTACTAAGACACGCAGAAGTGTAATAGCCCATCCTATTCAGAATACATTGTTAAGTTTAGAAACTTGCAAATTTAGAAACAGTCAAAGCCACTGCTGCCACTGATGTAAGACGTCACTTGATTTCATTCAGGGGGAAAGAGAGAGGAAGAAAGAGAACGTACAGGTTGCAGAACACAATCTGTAGTCAGATAGTTCAAAGACAGTTATTTCTTGCCAGAAAGGCAAATGATAATTTCATTTTACATCCAAGCCACAGTAAGCTTTGTAATAAGATAAACTGGAGTTTGATTACTTGCTGCACACCATTATTTGGTTTGGAATTTTAGAAGGGAAATGTCCTCTTTTACTATTTTGTTAGTGTCTTGCAGTTTCGCCATAACTGCTGATGCCAGGGCTGCACAGATTAATTTGCTAAATAATTATTCCCTTGCTTTTTTCAAATAAATGTGTTATACACAGACTTGGGTGATGTAGAAATATAAACCATGCAAAACTACCCTGCTAAGCTTTAACTCAAAGGAACCACTCTGAATCCAAATATTGAAGAAAGACTTGGAGACAAGTCAGCATAAAACACATGGCACAGGAAAGCATGCTGAGGAACATAAGCAATTTGGGTATAAACACACTTTCCAACATTCATAGAGAGCCAGCATATCCAGCTTATCAGAAAGATCAAATGTTTTCTGAGATCAGTTAAAAAAAAAAAAAAAAAAAAAGAAACAACTGACATTTTATGTAATGCCAGGGTTTTTTTACTAGGAGGTTGGAGCTCTTTGGAACAGATTTGCTTCATGCACTTCAGATAACATTTTGACTGCTGTATAAGAACAGTGAATGCATCTTGTTTGCTGAAGAACAGTAGTTTTTAGGTTTCTGAAGGTTTTTCGGCTTTCCTGCATTGCACAATACAAAGAAAGTAGATCTAAAAATTTGCCACCTCGTTTTTCTGCTGCTTGTGTCATAGCACTGTTGCACTTCAGTTTCAGGGACTTTGAAATCTTTAAAGACTATGGAGCTGGAGCCTGCCACGTATAAAAGGCATGAGCTTTCCTCCACCTCAGAGGTGGCAGCTGCCAGGAAAAGGCTAATAGCTTTTTGCAAGCAAAGCAAAGCCTCTGATGTTTTCTCATCCTAAGAAACTAAAACTGAAGCTACCCATAACCAACTAAGCATAGGATTGTTGGATGGTTTTTCTTCTTTTCCCTGGATTTTGTGGAAGAAAAGCCCACAGGTTACTGGGATCTGACTTTCCATTGGTTACTTATCTTGCTGAGGATGAGGATCTTTCCCCATCCCCAATGCCTGTCTTTCTCTATTCCAGCCATGACTGTCTCAACAGTAGAGACAGCAGGAGGAAATGTGTGCTTGTGATTCAGCCCCTGCAAATCACAGTGCAGCTTAAACTGCCAATTTGTGTGATTTTGCAGGAAAATGCAGAGTGACGAGGTGGGCACACGTTCTGCCTGCAGGCCCTCACTGCGGGGTGATTCCTCACAGCAGGGGGAGGTAACTTCTTAAACCACACCAAGCATTGGCTCAGTGAGTGCAAGTTAAGAGTCCATAGCCATTCTCTTCTTTCAGTTGAAAAAAACCAGCATAATTTTTCTATGCAAATTAAGATCTAAGTCCTTTAAAATCTAATCATGGGAATACTGGAACTGGTTTCCAGCAGAGTGCTGTCACTTTTTGCATTTGCTGGTACAAAGCAGGAAAAACAGGACAGAAGTGTATGGCACATCTCACTCATGTCATTCATCTGCTTTCTTCTCCCTTGCATGCTTTCAGAGTCAAGTCATGTAAGAAAATTTTTACTGCTCTTACATTATGTTATGTCCATTTTTCTTCTTTAGCATACTGTTTTAACAGTAGAAGTCTGCAGAGCCTGGTCCTTGTTCCTCTGACTCAGACTTCAGGTGAGGTCTCATCCAGTCTCACCTAAAGCTCAGCCCACTGTGTCCCACAGCTTTCTGAGGAAGAAAGCTTCGCTTTAGTTTGCCAGCACGAATAATTGCAAAACAATATATCTAGCTATATGAACTAAAAATTGAAAGAGAAAAACTCTTATAGCTTTTATTCTATACTGCAATAATAGGGATGCCATACTGCTATTACTGCATACCTCTATATTTTAATATATCAAGTCCTTTCTCCAGGGTGTGTTATAAAACCACCCAAAGATATTACAGGAATAGTTGTCTACTGCTGATTTTTAATTGCTAAGGGTAAACGCTTCTCTTCAGGAAAGGACTTTAAACCAAAACATTTTTATTTCCTCCAGGCGTCTCACTACACCTAAGAGCCATTCACAGTCTGGGAATGTTCTTTTTTTGGAAACAAAATTTAACACCATCCTTGGGCTACATACCTGAAGAATTTTCCTCTCCTGCTAAAAAGCACCTGTGCTTCCCTTCCTTAATTTGACTTGCTCTCTCCAGCTGAGACTGCTCCTCATGTTTAGTCACTCAGGAACTGGAATTGGTTCTGGTAAGGATGGAGTTTCTTTTTTTGTTTATTTTTGTTTCATCTTGGTCCCGTCAGACTTGTGAGCAGTCACTAGAAAGTGCTTTCTATAATCTGTGAAGAGTCAGAGGATGTAATTTGGCCAGTAACTGGACATCTTCATCTCTTCTATTAAAACACAAAAGTGTCTTTTATATAAAGAGCATTTTTGCTCTTATGGATGGAAATCATTTAATTCTTACTACATGAATGTTTCTTTCTCTTTGAGATGCAAAATATGTTTCTAGAAAACCAAATTCAAGTCCCAGGTTTTACAGACTGGCCATTGTGTGAGAGCCTCAGTATCTATAAAAGGTATGTTTCCTGTGCAAATTGATGTTTATGTATTCAAAAGGATATCTAAACTGACTGTGAACAACTTGCAGAAGGTTTCAGGCTTTCAGTTGTGTAAATGCTTCTTTGAGTTATAACTGTATGCTTTTGCCTGATTATTTAAATCCTTGATTATAGAAAGCAGTATTAACACTGCAGTAGACTATGTCAAATAATAAAATAACAAGAAAGGCTGAGACAATCTGTCCAGTCTGGAAAGGAAAGTTATTCTAAACAGTATTGATCATTTCAATTTTCCTTTTCTTTTGATAACTTTTTTATGTATTTACTATAAGCCTTAGAGGACTGCTGCAGACAGCAGGCGTGCAAGTACCATTTACTGAAAGTCATGTAGGGTCTCTCAATTTTTTTTTCTCATAAAAAACCTACAATAGGAACCATGCTGTGCCCTTGCTCCTCACAGTAAACAAGTGTATTGCCTTTCAGTCTAGAGATAAGCTGAGGGATGTCTCATATCCCACAACACATCAAATCCATTAATTTCTTTTATAATTTTGTTTACTCTTGTCTATGTTGCTTTTGCTTTCTCACCTACCTTTTGGTGCTTTGTCCTTACCCGGTTTCATGAGCTCGCTTACATCAATAGTCACCAATACTCACCTCTCCCATGTCAGCAACAAGTTTTGTGCTTTTGCTACCCAGATTTTTTATTCCTTTGCTGTTCTTACAAGTTCATTTCTTATTTAGTCTTGCAGTTCATGCACATCTCTTCCATTGCTTTCTAAAGTTTTCATTCCACTATCAACTTCTACTGCTACCCTATTTCTTCTTTCCTCACTTCATCACTAGACTTGTTTTTTTTTATTTTCTTACTACTTGTTCCAGATCCTTGTCCATGTACTCTGGCTTTCTGCCCATCTTTGCACCAATGCTCTGTTTTCTGCTTCTGATTTATTAAATTCCACATCTCCTGTCTGCCTACTTCATCTTGTCTTCCCACTTTATCTGCCTTTTACTGAACCTTCTTCTCCAAGTTTCTTTTAACCATATTTTCTGCCTTTGGTGCATCAAATTAACACTTTGAATAAATAGAAGTTGTGTAGGGGTTTGGGGTTAGGGTTTTTTTGGTTTGGTGGTTTCTGTTTCTGAGGGAAGCAGTTGTTTTGGGGGGGTGATTGTTTTGTTTTCTTTGTTCGTTTGGTTTTTATCAGCCTTTCAAGTTTTGTTTTCTGCTTCTCCTGTAAGGAAATATTTTTATAGGTAGGCTGCTGTAGTTAATATTTCCTATGAAGTAATGCTAATCGGTTAGAATAAAGACCAAGTACAGCAGATGTCTATCACAGTCCTTAATTTCAAGTCATTTCTAAACTAGAAACTGCAAATAAAACAGGAGAAAAGGCTGTGAAGGGAACTGCAGAGCAGAACCAGGCCCCACCATAGCAGGAACACTGCTACATGAATATTGACAGAGGTTTAAAGTGGCATCCCCCTTGCCCAACAAGTCAGCAAAAAGGAAGACAATGCATTCTTGTTTTTGAAAACTTCCTAAAAATAAATAAGTTAATAATAAATTGAGGAATTCTGAGTAGCAGCTGCCTCTCTCAAAGATGAACTGCAATGAATCAAGGGCTTTGCAGACCTAGGATATTTTGAATGATGGTGATGCTGGAGGCAGGGGGCATCAAGAAAGGAAACAGGAGAATCATCTTGAGGGGAAACAGATGAAAAGACTCCTTGAACTGTGGAGCTTGCCTGAGCAGGAGATGTAGGTTTATCTAAGACACTGACCTACCTGCTGTTTCTTTTTCCTACACTGCTCAAGGAACCTGCACTTTCTGCTTATTTTCTGTAAATAAACAAGATTACACCAAATGATATACCTGACTTCTATAATCCATTTTTCATCTTAACAGGAACAACTTTGCCAGGGTGTATTGGCTAACTGCTTCAGCAAAGTGGGTAATAGTATGAATTTGTAGTGCAAATTTAAAGGAAGTGACAAAGTTGATTTGAAAGATAGAGTACAGTAGATGACACCTGTAAATCAGTGCTCTACATTCACATGGCTGTAAAAACTAGCCTGTCTCCAGTTAGCTATTTAATAGTTCTCAACAATATAGTATTTCTTTAAAACAAACAAACAAAAAAAAGAGAAAAATTGTCTACAGCCCCTCTTGAGATCTGGCTTCCTATTCTAAAGAAACTGTAAATAGGGAGAAGAATGCTGTTCATGTATAATAAAAAGGGCAATTTTTAAACTAGCATATGAAAAAATTATTCACAGGGCTTTGAACTAATGTGGTTTAAAGTTGCCTAAAAGTACTGTCACATTTGTCTTGTATCCTTCACATGTTTAACAAATTATACATCATCATGAAGAATTTTACAAGGAAAATAGTTAAATGCAAACTCATTAGTATTGCAGCAAGTTGACTTGCATTTTGTCAAGCAAAATCATGTTCGTGTACTTGCAGGAAGAAAATTACTCTAGTTTCTCCTTAAGCAGTAAGCATGGTAGAGTCTGAATAATGGTAACCAACCTGACTTTAGAAGGTGCTAATGTCTTCTCCTGTTGACATCAGTCAGGTGATGCATGTGGTTGCTGTTCTGTCACAATGACTACTGGCTGAAAATTGGAATATTTGTTCGGAAGTTCAGGTATTTTGAACAAAAAAAGGCACTTCATGCCAATTTAATTAGTGTTGCATTTCAATGAATCAAAAAAGTTTTGTTCTCTTATGAAATGCTGTATTTTTTGAAAAGGTGTTTTGAACAATCAGATATCTGAGACTGAATGGCTCAACTCAATCAAAATGTCATTTTTCTAAAACATAGTTTCACCACAAAACAATGCTTTCTCATACAATGACAATGATCTCCAAGCAACTGTATTTTCCAGTTTAAAAAAAAATATGTTGTGACATTATGATAATTTAAAGTCTCCTATAAAAAATCCATTTAGTTGCAGACACTTCCATAGAGACCTTTCCCTTCCACTTGATCTCAGTCTTGTCCTTTTGAATTGTGGATAATTGCCGATGATGTCAAGTAATTATTTACCCATTCCCATTAGCAACAAATGGTGGTCTTTGTGATTGCTCTACACAAGTGAGTGGTCCAGCTCCACTCTCACTTTTTAATATCTATAGCTATGAATGTAGATAGGCAAAAATGCTCGCTTTGTGATTTATTACAGGGGCAAGCAAGGAGCTATGAAAGGGGAACATTCACTGTGAAGGCAACAGGACCTTGCAGATCATTAGGGTTAAATTGAAGCTTTGTCTTGGTGAGGATGGAAAAAAGAGTGAACAAATGTTTCAGGACTTGGTCTTTTATTATAAGCAGTAATAACAAAAATCTCAAGTAGATAATCTTTTCTCCTGCTGACTATTATTTGTTGTTTGGTTGGGTTCTTTAAATACAAAAAAGTTTATATATAACCTTATACCTCTTTTCATTTTAAGCAGGGAAATAATTCCTTTTCTTTAAAATCCCAGATTTTCTGTGCTTTTGCAATACTGTGCTAGGCATTACTGCTGGAATCAATTAGCAACAGCCAAAGAAGTAGCTTCATTCTGACAAGAGATGAATAAGTTGCCATCTACACGTCTCATTAAAAGCCTAATCTGAAAAGCCACTGTTAAAAGTATTTTGCAGTATTTCCTCAGCTACCTTTTGTTGTTTTGGTGTACCCTTACGCTCTGGTCAAGAAACCTTCAGTGACCTGACTTCAGAGCACTAAAAATCCACCCTTGAAGTTTGTTCTCTCTTTTGTAGGAGATGTTGAGAGCTCATTGTTTCCCTGTGCTGCTTGCTCTGTGGCATGTGAGTTGAGCATCTGAGCTTTCCGCCCATGGCCTGTGAAGGTCAGTGGCTTTTTAGGATCTCAGTTTGAAGACAGCAAGACAGCAGATAAAGCAAGATTGCAGACTCTGTCATAGCTGTGTTGGTTACAGTTTCTAATATTTGGACTAATAAAAGCCATTTCATAACAGCAAGCAATACACACAAGTGGCTGAGAAATGCTATTTCCCAATGCTTAAAAGAAAACAGATGCCTCATGTCCCTGACATCATACATAAAGACTGAATATCTTCAGATATTGGGAATTTTGCTCTTACTGCTTGTTTATTTCTGAGTTTTTCCCTCATCTTTTCATAGTCACTTTCTAAGGGGGCCAGCTCACATATTTTAGCTTGTGAAAAGAGTAAGGTCATACTAATTTTAGCCTACTACTAAGATTTACAAATTTAATTTCACAAATTTGGAACTTTCCATATAGCTATATTAGAGACATAACTGGTTAAAGCATGTACGTTTCTACACAGCAAACAGTTATGGGTTAATAACGGATTAATCTGAAGCTGAATAACTTTCTTGAAAACAGAATATCCTAAGACACACTACTGTGCCTGTAAGTGTCAGGTGAAGGTTATTTTTAGATTTGTGAAAATTTTTGCCCTATAGAAGTGGATTTAATCAGCCAGGGCTGATGGGATTAAGCAGCTGTTTACTGTGAGAACAAAACATAGAACTGAAATATTGTTCAAGTCAAAAAGGATGGGATGCTCCTTTTGCTTTTTATATCATAGGATGAGTTGTAAACACCCCCTAAAAATAGTCTGTACTCACAAATACAAAACACTTCAATGAAGTAATTTTACAGTTGAAAGTGCTTGTTGTTGTTGTTTTCTATTGCTTCCTCCCTCCAGAATTTCTACTTGACTGCAAATTCAGAGGTGAGTGTTTATGCTGAGGATGAATGAAAGGTGGTTTTGAGATGCCCGCATCTCTTGCAGACTGAGAGCATCAGCCAGCTTCACGCGTTGTTTTGTAGTACTGGCTGTTGGCCTTAGCAGTGCCGCTGAAACCCCCTCATCCTTGCACAGCTGTGCTGAGTGCTACTTGCCCTCCAGCTTAGGGCACCAGTCTCTTCTTGTTTGCTGGGGTTTTTATTCTCCAGATTTACCTTCCTATTCCTGATAATCATCTGCAGACTTGTCATATGCAGGTGACAGCGCATGCCCCACTGCAAGGAAGAGATACACAGATCCTTGCCTTCTCAGTTTATAGGTTCCCCAGGGATGATGACAACATGGAGACGTGGAGTGAGGGTTGATGAGAAATGTCTGGGTGAGGAGAGACAGCAAATTTTGTGGCTTATGCACAGATAAGGTAGCTGTGCTTCTATTTTGTTAAAAAATTTATGTTAGCTGTAACTTGGACTCAGTCTAAAAGTTGCTTTTCTAAGCACAAGGTAGGTCTTAGTATTTTTTTAAATAGTTCTTGATTATTGTGTATTGCCATCTTTAAAAATAATAATAATTTTTTTTTCATTGCTTCCTGACCAGTTGTTCTGGGCCATTGAGCAAATTACCAATTCTTTTCCATATGCTGCAGCTTGAGATTCTAGCATATTCCATGGCCTATTTCTTGGATTAAATATATGACCTTAAACGGTGAGAAAATGATACATTTCTCAGGAAATCTGAAGATTTGCTGTACGCTTATCCAGAATCAGAACAATTTTTCTTCCTTACTGATGACAACTCTCATCAATCTTTTGCAGATAGACAAATGAAAATCTAAGTTGTGATCCATGCATAATATTATAGCCACAGGTTACTAGCAAAAAAATGTTTAAGTTAGCTAACTAAAACTTTGGGCCTCCTTCACTAATAGAAGCTTTCTCTCTCCTGCACCTGTGATGCTGGTAAACCCAAAAGCTAAGATCTAGCCTTTGGGTTTGTTTCTTTACTGCTTTTGAAAGGAGAGTGCTAAAAAATATCTGTATGCCGTTGTGCTCACAAATACTGTCAAAAACCAAGAGGTTTGTATGGCAACAGCAGCACCAGGTTCAACCAGCTTCATGCTGTATGAGTCGTTCCCTTCTTCCTACTCAGAAGCTGCAGGCGGGCTTGACCCTCTCTTCCTCTATGTCCCCTCTCATATGTTTTAAAATTAAATACAACCTTTGAAGCACTTATCAAAACCACCAGTGGCTACCATGCCATCATCAAGGTTTGCATTTCCTAGTAGACACTCTGAATAGAAGTGTTTATATCTGAAGATTCACCATTTCTTTTGCAAAAGGTGTTAGGGTTTCACTCTTCCATCTTTCTTTCTCTCTCTCTGTCTTAGCATTTTTTTCCCTCTCTTTTTTCCACCTGCCCTCCAGCTGCAGTTGCTGTGTCCTGGGGCCTGTTTGCATTTTGTAATAATTATTGCAGAGCCTCTGTGATCCCTAGCCTCAGGTTCTGCAGACAAAGTTTTCTCTGCCTTGTTATTTATTTGCCCACTCATCTGAAATCCTAGTGAGTAAAAGATGTGGAATAATGCTTCATTCAGGAAGAAACTATTCATGTTCCTGCTTTGCACCCTGTTACCAAAATATCATCTATTTTAATATCAACACAAGTAATTCCAGTAGATATTACTGTAGCTAAAATGCCTGCAGTAATAGACCTAATATACTATTTATTGCCCTTTAACTTAGCACTTGTACTTGAATGACAATAGTCCAACTGTGAAGCAATTGGTATAAGTTGGCCTACTGTGCTATTATGTTTTAATGTCCCTTACCACACACTTTTATACTCCAGCAAACATTTTCACTGTGATACAAAATGTAGGTGATATCAGATTTCTCTCTTTATAGTTTAAAAAACCTAACAAAAAAAACCCAACTAGATTTGGGGTTAAAAAAAAATTATCTATCTATACTGTATATATGCATTTATATGTATATTTATATTTTTATATTTATATATGTAGAAAATGAGCTTGTGTTCTCTCCACTGAAGTCAATGAAGCCAGTTTGATTAAGTGACAGAATCAAGCTGTGTATGACACAGCGTGGACATGTGTATTTGCTCTCCGTGAACTGCAAAATATCCTAGTGGGACTAATATAAAATACAACAAACTATGATATAATTTGGAACAATGCTTTCCTTGGTGAAGGGGAAAAGCAATTATATGATTAAAATAGCTAGAATCAAGCTCATTGCACAGATAAGCAGCTTATATTTTCCAAAAAATGTGATTAATCAGAGAATAATTTTTGTGCTATATACTGTAACTGTATATTGAGAGATAGACAAATCTCCTTCTGTAGATTGTTTGTAGCCCAAATTTTTCATAATCCATGGTTTTAGGGAAAGTATATGAAAACCAGCAGAATTTAACACTGCAAAATCTGTTCTGCCCTGACACAACGTAAGCTCAGAGCAGACACTAGTGTTGTTGGAAAGCATCTCTGATGCTACAGAAGAAAAGTTAACACCCCTCTGGGCCCAATAAGGCTCCTACAGCCCTTGGGTCATGTGAGGCCTCTGATTCTTATTAGCTGAACCTTACTCTTACCCTTGTTGCTTGTCAAAGCACCTTCTTTGAATGCCTTTCTTAGCACTTTGTAGAATGACTTTCAAGTGCATGTGGTATATTTGCCTCTTCCTTTTTATTATTTTTTCTTTTCCTTTCCCTTCTACATTTAGGAGATGGTGCCTTGAAAACTGGTCTCTTGGGGATCCTCCTAGGCTGCCTGGACAGGTGTTTCTGTGCAATGACTTAGCTACTTCTACACACAAAACATGCTTTTGTTCTCTTTTCCACTTTGCTTGTGGGGGTGCAAAGAAGAATTCTTTTATTCTTTTATGTTCTCTTCAAAGTGTATATGTATAAGAGTATTTTGGTGAAGGTCACCGTCATCTGAGGAGGGGGAGGGGAGAAGCTCTAGGGCTACCTGATTTTTCCCAGCTACCTCCTCTTAATAAGTCCAGAAAAGTTGTATTTAATTGGTTGACAGACTTCTGGATGTGTGGTAACCCAGCTCAGCAGTAAGATCTTGAAACCTCTGGTGAATGGCCACTATATACATGCAGGCTGGGTGCGAAAGACACATGAAGAGAGTCCGATGTGTCATAGCCTTTTCCAGTCCATTGTACCTGTGACCTCAGACAGCACACATGTGGTAAGTGAAAAAAGAATCCAGCGCATGCTTGCATTCTCCCTGGGGGTTTACCCAGTTAGGGAACTTCACAGTTAAACTCTTGTCAAAAAAGACAGTTAAGTTTTATCAAAGGTCACCAAGGAGAACAGGAGAAGCATCTGTGCAGGAAACACAAGGCACAGTCAAGAGGGGTATTTAAATGTTGGCAGATACTAGGCATAAAAACAGGGCACATACACTGCCTTTTAGGTTTGGGCTTTATGAATAAGCATGAGAGATTTTGAACCTCAACTGCTTTTAGAGAAAGGTGTTAGATATGTTTCTAAGGAGAAAATAATTTTTTTAAAAGGCTTAAAAAACTTAAAAAAAACTTTAAAAAGCTAAGTTGTTTTCTTTACATGTTGTTAAAGCATTAAAGTGTAAGCCTTGTATGGGAAATAACAGAATGGACAAATAAACATTTAGTATGTTTTTTTTAATTGGTGGTAAATTTGCTAAAACATAAAATCAGTTGTATCTTTATTACTTTATTTCTACACGTACACTGTGGTGCTAATATATAATTAAACTACAGTGTGGTTATTGCTTTTTGCATTGTGGAGTAGTAAAAAAATGCTTAGAAACAGATTTCTGTTTGGCAGATGCTGTATCGCTTGCAGCTCAAAGTGTCAAACATACACATCAGGGTCAAAATGTATGCAAAAAGGACATAATTTGGACTTCTGCTGTGATTTAAAATAAAATAGAATAAAAAATCACCCCTTTTCCCATGGGGGAAAAAAAAAAAAAGAAAAATAAATTGGTAGAAATGAGAATGCTGTTTACTATATTTTAGCTTTGTTATTACCACTATTAAATAGAAAAAAACCAAACGCAACAATCAGAGTAAAGAAAAACATTTGTTTTCTTGTGAATTTTGTATGTCTATCAGTTGTTTATTTAAAACAAAATGTGGTAACTTAGAGTGGAAGATACACCTCCTCTGAGCTCCTTGATCAGACCAATATTTGAAAGACTTACAAGAAAGCAAGGTTTGTAACCTTTTCTGCAAGTGTCACCATGCTTTCCTACATTTATTGCCATTGCCCTAAGAAGTGACAGCCTTATGTGTCCTTCTGTCTACAGGCAAGAACTAGAAAAGCTATGAGATAAGAATACAAAATGTGAAATGCGTAATCAATGCTTCATGAGGAAGGTGGAAGAATAAGGAAGGTTTCAATAACTATTAAAATCCAAAGCCTAGACTGTCAGGCCATTGCTCACTCTAAATAATACCTTGCACCAGTGATAGCTCCTCTAACCTGGATTGAAGAAAACATGCCTTACCTTCATTCACATTACAATATACAGAATCTTAATATCACCCAAAGTAAAAGAAAATTTGGCTCGTGCCTTTTGGATATTTTCAGTAGTAAATAAAATAATCTAAAATATTTTAATTGGTTTAGGTATTTTAGGAGGAATTAACAGGTTGAGTAAATTACAGCCATCCCTGGAGGGATCTCCAGGTGGGCAAGTGAGAGCAAAACCTGACATTTAAATCCATGTATAAGACAAAGAGAGTTTAATAATTGTTTTAATGGGGATTTTAGAGAATAAGAGCAAGTGACCTAAAACCAAACACATTTCTGTCAGAACAAGGGATGGATCTGAATCACAAAATGCAAATGCTGTAGAACCTCCATCCCAAAGTCTGACGCTGGCATGTGGGCTTTTGATCCAACAAAACCTGTAGAGCAAAGAGTACCCATCTGGGGAAAATACTAGTGATATGAAAGGCCAAATGAGGATCAATACAATTAATAGGTCACTTTCCTCAGTTATTTCTAGGCCATGTATTTGAAGCAGATTAATAGACGGGCCTAGATTGTTTTAGTGAGCAATTTGGATGGAGCTTGATTCATCTTGAACAGAAAGACGAAAGACCTGACACAATTCACAGGCTGTGATCCAGATTCTTTTAAACACAGAAACTTAAAAGAATAGGAGGTGCCACGAAGAGAGAATTCTCAAGCAGGGAAGGAACAAGTAATGTGAAGACTGTGATATTTTATTTTTCTGCTAAACTCCTTTAGAAAAACTGTCCATTTACTTCTTACAAGCAGAGGCTCCTGCTGTGTATAGAAGATTGGTATGCACTCAAAATTTTACATGAATGAAATATATGGCTGACAATCTGACCTGTGTTATTTTCTAGCCATTCAAGTTCTGGCTGCAGGATGGCTGAAGGAAAAGTTTATAACTAGAAATAATTCAAAAACATCGGAGAAAGCTTCCAGAAATAGTCTTCCAGAAAAGACATGCTTGGTTTTGGTGTTGTTTGTGTCAGCCCTATCAACACAACTTTTTTTTTCCTCTCGCTGAGATTTTCTTCTTTTAATTGCTATTTCTAACCCTGCTCATAAGTGGAAGCTAAATGCTTTTATCTCACTTTAGCTAGTATTTAATGGACCTGTGAAAACACAGACATTTAAATATATGAGCTCTTTACAGGTCTCCATTTAAAGTATTTAAAATTTGGTGACAAGTACTTAATGATTTTTAGAGAAAATAACCTTGATTATGCATTACAATGAATAATAGTTCTTTCTCAAAGGGTATCTTTTCTCTTTTATGTAGTATTTTAGTTATGTGGTTTAAAGGTAAAATGCTAAAAGGGCAATCTAGTTTACAGAATGAACTGTCTGTTAAAATCCTGTTTAAAATTTTATGATACTGCAGTTTATTAACATTGAAAGAAATTTAACACCTAGTGTATGGTCCCTGTTGTTGCCTGCATTTATTATCCTGGCCCTCTAATAGACCACTTCAAACTGAATAACATATCATACAGGAACCAAACTAGAATTGCTACTAATAGTGGCTTAATTCGACTGATGGTGGCATACACTGTCTCTTCCTCACAATAGGTTTATTCATTTATAAGTTGGTTTATATGTTATTTAATTACAGATACCTCATATTTATAGACTTCTGGACTTGGCATTCTTTTTGACTACCAAGCACTAAGTTGTGCTATTTAAACTGAAAAATAAAAGAAATGCAGTAAAGTGGAAACAAGTCAGGTGGCCCAGAGTAACTGGGGCTGTCCACGAAGGCAATGGATAACTTGAGTAGGATAACAGAAACAGAGTAATTACTGAAGTGTGCCAAGGACAGGTAAAGCATATACTGTCCTAAGAAAGAATGAAACTTCCGAAAGCTAATTATTTGACAGAGGAAATCAGAAAAAGAGCAAAAGCTTTTTATGCATCCTAACACAACTGAACCAGATATCAAACATGCAAGACCAGACATCTCGTGCAATTTCTAATTTGCAATCAAATTATAACAGAAATCAGGGGCCCTAACCTGAGAAAAGGATTATCAGAAAGACTTCTTTTGTACGTAAAAAACAAATGCAGATTTGGCAACCTAAGGAAGACAACCAAAACAGGCCATATGTTTTGAGGGGGGGGAACAACAAATGTTAATGCATTGGATAAGTAAGTCTTCAAACTCCTACGAGCATGCAGAAATGCAACAAGATCAAACACTCAAAGTAAAGTCTAAATAATGAATGGGAGTTTGTTTAGAAGAAGCAGGATGAAAAATTGTGCAGGATAAGGAAAAAAAAAATCAGATTTAAGCAGTGTCCAGTGTTTAGACAGACTATATTTGGAAGAAGCAAAACCATCTTCTAGAAAAGTCAGTACAGAAAGACTGAATGTATCTAAAACTAAGTTAATGAAGCAGTCTGGGACAATAAGTAAAAGGAGGGCTTTTTGTGAAATTAATCCAAAGAATTACATGTGAGAACTGGAACATCAGCTTAAATACTGGTGAAATCTTTATCATTTCTAAAGTGAACCATGGTGCACAAGCTTGTGTGCTAGCAGCAACAAAGGCTTTGGAGAAAAGTTAGTTGTGGTAAAATAGGGAATGTCTGAAGAAGAGAGCAAGAGAATAATTCCTAGCATAAATGTGTATGAAGGACGGTAAAAAAAACAAACCACCAACCTGTATCAAAAGTAAATTCGATGAAACAGGAGTGATAGGCTTCTGAACAATTATTTTTCCTATCTAGAAGTAGCATCAGTAGAAAACTATGGCTTCTGGAGATGAAATCTGAGCACTAATGTCTGTGTTTATTAAATGGGACATATTAAATATTGTTATGATGGGTAAAAGAGCACAATTCAACTGTTATGAAATGAAACGGTTTTCAGAAGAATATGATCGTAAGTATGTTACTTCAGGTGCAGGGTGTCCAAGCTCAATGGTGTTATAGAAAGTGCTGTAGAAATTGACAGAAGAATGCTTTAAAAAGCTGAAAAATCAGATTCCTATTTGGCATTCCTGACTTTCAGAGCAGCATCCTTTAAATTTGATCTGTCACCAGCTTAAACGTGGTTTGACAGAAAGCTTAGAGCCAGACCACTTGATTGTATAATCTCTTCTTTTAACTTAGAGGTAAGGTAGGTTAGAAAAAGAAAAAATGAAACAGAAAGTGCACTTCGAGAATGGAAACTATCATACAGCCTATACATCTGCAAGACAATATATATGATGGACAAACATGAGCAAATCAGGCATTAATCTTTAGTGAAGTTGTTCCAATGAGGTTGTTATTGAACATACATGAGAAATTGGAGATAACTCCTCCTCTTCAGAAAGAAACTGAAGGAGTAAGAGGTGAATTCTGAAAATTTAAGTGTAGAAACAGAAGCATCTGCAGAGAAGTTGATAAAAGAAGTTACAGTATTGTAGTAGTTGAAGAGCTGAATAGAGGAAGAATTACAGAGGTTTCTTCATGAGGCCAGAGGAAGGACACAAAAGGACTTTTTGCAATAGACAGTTGCCAAGGGATCCCTGCTATATAAGCAGGAATAAGAGGCAGCTAATACAGAATTTGTCTTGTATGCAGCTTTGAGCATATCCCTTGAGAAGAAAAAAGGAATAGTGGTATTTCGGGCAAGCTGTAACCACATTGCCAAGTGTCAGGTTATCAGTGGCATTCATGGCTAAGCCAACAGAAAATGAAACAATGGAATAATTGTTAAAGGGTGCTGGGGAGAGTCCATTGCTAGAAAAGCTTAAGGAGAGGTTACGCAAACACCTGTCAGGAATGAGGTAGACATAGTAGTCCTGCTCTGGCCAAGGGGCTGGCCTAAAAGGTCCCCCCAGCTTTCTAGCTCACCTGGGGGATCTGTTACAGTAGCAAGAGTCTGCAACTGATTTGGGACAGGAGTCCTTAGCAGGATAGCCAGTTCAAAAATGAAATGTAGAATGAAAACCAGAGTCAGAATATTTCCCAGGAAATGAGTTTCCCAATTCTCCACTGAAATGAAAGATCAAGAGAGAGAAAAATTCTGATACAAAAACATAGCTTCTTATTCTTTCCCCTCTTTCTCCTCCCTATCTACTTTCCTAAGTCCCAATTCAGTAAAGCATATGTTGAATTTTAGCATCATGTTGAAGCCCCCTTGAGATCCCAGGGACAACAGAATGCATTCAGTGCTTCCCCAAAAGTAATGGCTGGTAGTAGTAAGTGCATGTTCACAAACTTAGATGCATCAGAGTCTTACTTTGTGTCTGTTCCTGCTCCCACAGACATTTTTCAAAGCTAAGAATTCAGCTGCATGCTGTTGTCTCATTTCCAAACAGGAACCTTGTGGGGAACCTGCAGAGTATGGGTCTGTCTGATGAAGTCTGATACACAGGGTCCCATGTGCTCCCAGCAGCCTGCCTCAACCTCAGGAAGCCTTCACACAGGATTAGCAAAGCCTGGAGTTTTTGGTGAAATGCAATGTGGGTTGGAAAGCCTCAAGCAGTGATTTCTTCCTTGCAGTAAGGAGGAGGAAGCAGATCCTTGGACCTTGCCAACAGAATGCCTCTCTAGGTTAAAAGCAAAGTCAAGCTCAGCCATCCCTTCCCAGCACCTCTCAGGGCAGCATGGGCAGACAGACAGACAGAGCCAGTGAGGTCTCAGTGGGAGCCCCTCTATTCACTTGGAACAACTTTGGTTGGGCTCTGCAAAACTATAGAACAAAATGACACTGCCTTCCCCAAAATCTTATATTACATCAGCTGCTCTGTCTGCCCCAGGAGGAGGAGAGCAGCACGCTGGTGGCTCTGTGGCCATGCCAGAGCTGAGGCTGGCGGCACCGTGATCATTCAGAGACAGAACTAATCTTCCCATCCGTGCCTCTAGGGAGATAATGTTGATGAGTGCATGCACAGCTTCTTGGGCCACAAACTGAGAAATATCTGGCACCCCAGCCTGCAACTAATGGACATAGCTCTAACTTAGGACCTCTCAGGTCTTGGAATATTTTTCTGAGAGGAAGGATTTCTCCTAAGTGGGTTTTTCTAATTATGGTAGCCTGTAATACCAAGGAGCTTGGTAAGGTTTGTCCTCTTTGCTGGATCCCATGGCTTCTGTATTAACCGGTAACTAAGGGAGATACACAAGAGTGATGTGTTACGTATATAAGGCTGTGGTGGGTTGACCCTGGCTGGGTGCCAGGTGCCCACCAAAGCCGCTCTATCACTCCCCCTTCTCAGCTGGACAGGGGGAGAAATATAACAAAAGGCTCGTGGGTCAAGATAAGGACAGTTTAATAAAGTGAAAGCAAAGTTCGCGCGCAAAAGCAAAGAAAAACAAATGATGTTATTCTCTACTTCCCATCAGCAGGCGGTGTCTGGCCACTTCCTGGGAAGCAGGGCTTCAGTACGCGTGGTGGTTGCTCCAGAAGACAAAATGCCCCCCTTCCGTCTCCCTTTACTTAGCTTTTATATCTGAGCTGACGTCATATGGTATGGAATATCTGTTTGGTTAGTTTAGGTCAGCTGTCCTGGTTATGTCCCCTCCCAAGATCTTGCCCAGCCCCAGCCTGCCATTGAGGGGGGAAAAAAAGTTGGAGAGACAGCCTTGGTGCTGTGCCAGCGCTGCTCAGCAGTAGCCAAAACACTGGTGTGTTATCAACACCTTTCTAGCTACTGATGCAGAGCACAGCTCTATGAGGGCTGCTATGGGGAGTATTAACTCCATCTCAGCCAGACCCAATACAAAGGCATACATAAGTGTATGTAAGCCTGGAGATATTTTTTCATAACCTTTAATATTGCACATCCTCTCCAGGAATAGTTTCAAGTGTTAGAGTGACTGGGATCATGCTATTGCTTAGGAATGAGAATGTAACAAAAGCCTTTTCAAAGTATCAAGGATACTCCGAAAACGTCAGTGTTCATTAAATGTTATCAAGCATTTTATTCAGATGGCACAGTGCAGAAAGGTCCTGCTGTGCAAGGCTCTATATATACTCAAAGGAGAGAATTCATACCCTACTAGCTCACACTCCGGGGAAGACAGACAAAAGGTGACTAAGAGGAAGCATTTTTATTCCTGTTTTACAAAAAGGGCGCGGAGAGGTAAATCACTTGTTGAGGTCATACAAAAAGGATATAATAATATGAGGACATATAAGGACTAATTCAGTACCTTCCATTACAGCATCCTTTCTTTCTTTAAGGGTGCTACATGATTCTATGATATAAGAAATTAAGATGCATTTTCTAAGTTCTCCATTATGATGAGTTGTCTTTCCCACATGAATAAGAGAGTCCTTTAT
The DNA here is from genome assembly GCF_900496995.4 of Aquila chrysaetos chrysaetos. NCBI lineage: Eukaryota > Metazoa > Chordata > Aves > Accipitriformes > Accipitridae > Aquila > Aquila chrysaetos. The sequence goes on from NC_044006.1 coordinate 27,104,307, forward strand.
TTAGAGTTTGATACAGTGTTAGGTGCAAACCTGCAGTCAGTTAAAACGGGCTGCTATTGGCTGCAGATCCAGATGACCTAAAACTAAGCCTACCAGAGGCTATTTGAACTTCCTCCACGTTTTGGGAATAGACATTGTGTGGAACTAGACTGGGCAAAAGGAATGGATAATTCGGTATTCAGTTAGTCATCATCATTGTGTGTGCCTGAGTGTGTTGGTTTTGGTCGACAGACTGCAAGCCACTTTAAAAGTAGTAATGAGAAGAGCAAGGTAGGTATTGAGAGTTTTGCTTTTTGAGGGATGTTACCTATGATATTTTCTAAAGCTGAATTTTGAATAGTAAGATGATGGATAGTGAATCATTTAAAAACAAATCTTGTTTAGGTCTTTAGCTTGTATAATAGGATCTCATTTAACAGAGCTCCTTGTTAACTCATTAAGGAAATTCAAGACTGGGGGATGAAAATGGCTTTGCATACTATCAGAAGGCAAGATGATGCATTGAGTTGTCTCACAAGCAGGTGTATTTATTCCACTGATTCTTTCAAAAGCATTCTGTGGATTTTATGGCTTTGACTTTTCTCTCTTCATTTTCATCAATCTATAATTAATCTTGGGGAATGTTTGCCATGCATCATTGTCATTTCATACTCTGTGAGGCCATTTTGGAAGCCTGTCTCTTGCAGACACAAAGGAAGGAATTTTTTTTCAAGATACAGTGGGTACAAGAAATTAATATCAGGAAAACCATTCTTGGCTCTTTTTGTGCAAAGTGTCTACAGCCCTGCAGATTAAAAGCAAATGAGAAGGAGGAAAGAGTGCACATATGCAATGGAAGAGAGAAGTGGGAACAGGAGATGGGGAAAGTATTTCTTTAGAGAAAATAACTCTGTCCTCCTCTATACTGTTGTATTTGAACATATGTATGTATAGACATCTTTAAACATAAAACTTTTTCTGAAGTGAGGGATGCAAACTGTTTGGTTTTGGTTTTCTGATATATTATCAGGTAAATTTTGCAGCAAATAAAGTTAAAAATTTTATTGGATATATGCTGTCAGAGTGGTTGGATTCTAACAGTAGAAAAAAAAACCATTTTCATTACACATAACTCAGAAATTTAAGGAATCAGAAAGCTTTGGTGGTCATTAAAAAAAATTTCTCTATTCAAGTTTAGGAACTAAATGGATGAAGACTTCAAGGTATTCCTACTTTAAAAAGGAATTGATTAATGAGAACTTATGTCACAGCGGTCTTGGACAGCAAGTTGCAAAGAAGTGAAATTTGCTTGGATTTAAAAAGGAAGGAAAAACATTGATTAAGGAGCATATGAAATATTTATTTATAAGTATTTTTCTAATGCATTCTGCTTGTAGCAAGTTTGTACTATGAGATTCTGCACTGTGAACACCTATGCACTCTGTAAAATGGGCTTTACAGATCAGCCTTACTGAAATGCTCACCGAAGTACTAACCAAGCAGGATGATGTTCTTGCTTGTGCTTCACAAAATCATAGGGATGAGTTGATTGGGTTTTGTTTTGTTTTTTGTTTTTTTTTAAGATGCTTTTTCAGAGAGTAAGATTGGACCACCGTGGAGCAAAAAAGGCAACATACATCCATCTGAAACAGAAACAGTGAACAGACCAAACTTTCAAAAGTTGGGTATCCAAACTATTCTTTTTCCAAAGCAGATTTTTGTTCCCTCGGTAAGGCAGACACCTCTGTTCTCACTCTGCAGGATGGATACTTCATTCCCCCTGCCATCCTAGTAGCCACACTGTGTAGCTCTTCCTTCTGAATTCATGTCTCTTGAGCCTTTGTGATTAGAGTTGTGTTTTGAATTCTAGATAAACTCTTAACAGGGTTTTATAGGGAAGTATTAATACCCTCCATCTTTGCTAGAGTGACTGCCTGACAAATATTGGTTGTTTCTTTAATGACCACATCAGATTGGTGTCTCTTGTTCTTCCAAGCTGACTATCTGCAAGGAGATTTTCCTCCTTCTATATTAATTCCAGATGATTAACTTCCAGCACATAAGAGGATTTTCTTTGATAGCATTGTACAGTGTTACAGCTATGTTGTCTCTCATTTCTCACTTCGTTCCCTAAGGTCATTTGGTTCTCTCTACATAATAATCCGTTTCTCCTTTCTGGTGATGTCTTCCACGTCTGCAACATCCTCACGTTTTATTAGTAGAGTTACAAGTCTTTTCATTGAGTAAAGGTCATTAGAGAAAAGCTGAACACAGCATGTCCTAAGACCTGAGATGTTCTCCTAACAGCTTCCCTCTAGTTTGAAAGTTCCTTATTTACCACAGTGCCCTTTACTTCCTAACCCATTTTACAATCAGTTTCGTAATTCCCAACTTCTCTAGCAATTCCCCTGAATGCCTTACTGTAATCCAGGCAAATTGGATCTAGCATATTTCCCTTGTCTACAGAAAGCCAGTGTCTTCTCAAAGAAAAGTATCATCTGTACCTTGCGTGATTTGCCTTTTTTTCTGTTCTCCATCCACATTGCAGCAACAATTATTCTTTTGGGCCTGTCTGTGGTTCTTGAATTCTCCTGAAAGGAAATTACAGCTTTTATTGGGAGCTTCATCTGAGAAAAATCTTCAGGATGATGTGAAAATGGATTTGAAATACGCTGTAAGACAGACAAAGAAATGGTTGCACTGCTCCTAGTACATTTTAATGTCTCTTTAACTAACAACCTTCACAGAAACATCGGCATTCAGGCTGTGCTGATACTGATGCTAGTGCTGTGTAATGATTACAATAAACCTATTTAGATGAGGAACACAAAACGTTATAACAACAATCCCCATTATCAGGCAGTGAAGTTTGCTAAGTTTTCTGTTTCGCAAGATTTTTTGTTTATTTTTGGAGCAATGTGAAGGGACAGGATCATTCTAGTTTCTTAAGAGAGAACAAGAGTTTGATTATTTGTGATTATTTCAGATAACAATTTTTAGCAGGAGGGGAGGGTTGGCAAAGCAGTAAGAGAACTGAAGGATTTGCCAGTCAAACACTTTTCAGAATAAAACATCCAGCACTAGAACTTGCCACTTTGAAGCAGGTCAGCTTAATTAAATAATTATGCCCTTAATAGATGTGTAGCCATGTAGAAAATCATGACTCCAGAGTTTTAAATTTTTCTAGAACTTGCATTAAAATTTTGCATTAAATTTGCATCATAAGCTTTGAAGAGATGTTTTCAGTAAAACTAGATAAATGATGTCTTGAATGTCATTTCTTAAGGCACTGCAGAAGCCTTTTTCTTGGTCATGAAAAAAGAATTATTTATTTATTTATTCAATAGTAAGGCTGTCAAGATGACAGGAAAACATAAAAACAAACACAAAACCTGAGGGTACTCTGTTTCTTCTGTCCAAACACACAGTAACAGAAACAAGTGCAAAACATTAATAAATCTGCTCCAGAAGTCATTACTCATCTGTGGACACTGCATGATAAAAAATACCTATCATCTTAGTGACATGAGTGGAAAGTCCACCCAGAAGTTGTGTAACAGCAATGAGAATGTGCCAACAGACATTAACAGATTAAAGGCTCCCACCTAACATCTACCCTATCTGTATGGGTTTGAATGTTTTCTTTGGTTTTTTTGAATTCGAGATATGCTCTACCTATTTGTTCTTTATAGATCTCAGAAGAAAGTGTCTCTCCTAAACTCTGTAATTTCTGGATTTTGGGCTTCTGTCAGAAACAGTGCAAGAACAAACAGTATTCAGAAGATCCCATTTTGCTTCCAGCTAAATTTATTCAATGTCAAAGCAGGTGATTTATTTATTTATAAAGCAAAAGCAACTCGGTTTTCAAATCACTAAGATTCATATTGGTGGGGCGGGGGGGGGGGGGGGGGGGGGCAGGCCAAGCTGGAGACAATGTTACATGCTTGGTTCTTATTTTATTTAGCTTGGTTCCCCTGTTAAATGTGACCCTGTGGCAGTTTATGGCCCCCATACGGTGTACAGTTTGAGTGAAAAATAGATCCATTTGGCCATAGTTTCAGGGAATGTTTTTCTAGACTTTTACACTGCTGAAAGCTTTATTGATGCTATCAATGGGAGAAGATATAGACTTTCAAATAAATCTGCTCAATATTTACCTGCTGATTGTCTCAGCTTATGCCTATGCTTTCTATGCAATTTCAAACAAACCTTTAATGAAAACAAAACAGAAAAATTGCTCTTATTTAACTTTTCATAACTGAATGGTAATTTAGGAGCTCCTTCTGTTAGGGCAGCTATCTAAGTGTTCAATTTTTTTTTCTTCTTCTTCTTTTTTTTTTTTTTTTGACTGCAAGTACACCTCTTTTTTTTTCCCCTAAAATTGGACTCAAGTAGATATGGAGTGAAAATTTTTTCTGTTCTCTGACATTTTTTATTGGATTTAAAAGATTTTTCACTTTTTACATGGGATCAAGCCTATGTCTTTCAAAGCCTTTGTCGAAAGCCACAGAAGGCAAGATATTAATTTGGTGACTTACATACCTTAAATGCAGTAGGCTCAGATATAAAATGAACAAGGCTCAAACCTTGGTCTTATTGATCACAAATTATATGCTAGTTGCAAAAGTTAAGTTTTGGATCAGTGGGCTATTTTGCCACTCTTCTCCACCCAGTTTTGGCAAGCAAGTGTATCCTGCGAGTGATCAGTTTGGGCCAGAGAAGTTGACTAAAAGCCCCATGTTTCCACAAAGAATTTTTTTCATGAAACCATTTTCCCAATGGATTTCTTTAAAAAAAATTTATCCAATTGTTCTGATAGTGATACAGGCACCCCAAATTTGAGATACTTGCAGATCTTGGTCACTATACATTCACAATATGGGACTCTTGGATTTTGGAAAACACTGAAATGTGGATCAAAAGAAAGGCAGAAATGCAAAATTTTATTAGAATTTTTTTGTTTGTTTTTTGTTGGGTGTGTGCGGTTTTCACATCATGTGAAATGTTTGAGAAACCACCCCAGTACTTCACTGAACTATAACTCTGTCTTTTTGATGTTTTCACTTCATTCAGCTAAGGTAGATACAAACATAAATCCAATGTTCACCTGCAACATTTTAATAAAGGATCATACAGGATCGTGAGTTCATAAAATTATAACTACTTGATGTTATTGTTAATGCAGTTTCTTCTGGAACATGTACAATGTATCAATACTCTGTAGTTAACAGGCCGTTCTAGTAGAATTCAATGTATAGTGACATAAATAAGTCATCATGGAATGGAAAAAATTTCTTATAGGGGAAAGCTCAACTGATTCTGGTCTGCTTATCCAAAATCAAAAAGGACCATTGCATGCCATTTCTTGTGTCAGGCTTGCAGGTGCTGTGAAACAGGGGTCTCCCATAAAGACCATTCGCTTTCTGATTGAAACTTCATATGCCGGTGTCCTGCATCAGGAGGGGACAAATGCCCCCAAGGAATGCAGTCCATAGTTGCCATTGGCAACCCTGTGCAAACCCTTGTAAGGCAGCACAGTGTGTTGGGTGGCAGAATCCCTTAGTCCTTGTTGGCAGTATATACTGAGCTGCACCAAGATGGGTAACAGCCCACAGAAGATGCTCACGCAGCATGCTAATGCCCACACTGGCCTCCAAGCATCCTGGTGCCCTGCAGACAGATGCATAACTTGAAGTCACTGCCACTTCTTCTTATTCTTCTTTCCCTGGGCTTTTTTGGTTTAGAAACTGCTAAGAAGCTGCAGTTGTTGTCTTACCAGCAGCCACCAGGCACATGGGAATGCAGAATAAGCAGGAATTTCCATTGCTCCAGGAGCTGACTACACTGCCAGGAGTCAGACTGACTTCAGCTCCTCAAGGTTAAACTATCATGAGAAGTAACTGCAGTACAATGCCCTTGCTCCTTTGTCACTGTGCCTCATGGTGACTTGATGAGATCATTTGACCAGATGATAGGGGAGCTTCAGAGACAATCCAGTCCTCAGGCAACCCTAAACTAAATTCTGTAGCTTAACTGCTGAAGAATATGCTGCAATTAAAAAATCAGGGCCAAACTTCTTGACAGACCAAATTTGCCCAGATGGAGTACTCTACTACCATATCTACAACCTCTTCTCTACTCTTCACTCCTTCGGGGATGTTGCTGGTGTGCCTGTGGTAGTCTGCACTTTGCTGTGCCAGCATACGCTCTGGGGCATTGCTTTCAAGTGTCACTCAATATAAAATGCATATTTGTAGGCTCCAGGGTGTCTAACTAAATCTAATGTAAAGGCTGTAATCTGGAATCTTTATTTTATCATTTCTCAAAATGATCCCAGCTTAGCATCCCATCCTTGCATACATAAACAAGTCCATGGGGCCAGATGGGATCCACCCAAGGGTACTGAGGGAGTTGGCAGAAGTGCTCACCAAGCTACTTACAATCATTTATCAGCAGTCCTCACTAACCAGGGAGGTCCCAGCTCACTGGAGGTTAGCAAACGTGATGGCCATCTACAAGAAGGGCCAGAAGGAGGATCTGACCAACTATAGACCTGTCAGTCCGAGCTTGGAGCCAGGGAAGGTTATGGAGCAGATCATCTTGAATGCCATCATGTGGCATGTACAGGACAACCAGGTGATCAGGTCTAGTCAGCATGGGTTTATGAAAGGCAGGTCCTGCCTGACTAATCTGATCTCCTTCTATGACAAGGTCACCCGCTTAGTGGACGAGGGAAAGGCTGTGGATTTTGTTTACCTGGACTTTAGTAAAGCCTTTGACACCATTTCCCACAGCATTCTCCTGGAGAAACTGGCTGCTCATGGCTTGGACAGGTGTACTCTTTGCTGGGTAAAAAACTGGCTGGATGGCCAGGCCCAAAGAGTTGTGGCAAATGGAGTTAAATCCAGTTGGCAGCCAGTCACAAGTGGTGTTCCCCAGGGCTCAGTATTGGGGCCAGTTCTGTTTAATGTCTTTATCAGTGATATGGATGAGGGGATCAAGTGCACTCTCAGTAAGTTTGTAGACGACACCAAGTTGGGCAGGAGTGTTGATCTCCTTGAGTGTAGGAATGGTCTACAGAGGTATCTGGACAAGCTGGATCAATGAGCCAAGGCCAATTGTATGAGGTTCAAGAAGGCCAAGTGCTGGGTCCTGCACTTCGGTCGTAACAACCCCATGCAACGCTACAGGCTTGGGGAAGAGCGGCTGGAAAGCTGCCCGGCAGAAAAAGAGCTGGGGGTGGTGTTTGACAGCGGGCTGAATATGAGCCAGCAGTGTGCCCAGGTGGCCAATAGCATCCTGGCTTGTATCAGAAGTAGTGTAGCCAGCAGGACTAGGGAAGTGATCATTCTTTTGTACTCTGCACTGGTGAGGCTGCACCTCAAATAGTGTGTTCAGTTTTGGGCCCCTCATTACAAGAAAGACATTGAGGTGCTGGAGCACATCTAAAAAAGAGAAACAAAGCTGGTGAAGGGTCTAGAGAGCAAGTCTTATGAGGAGCAGCTGTGGGAACTGGGGTTGTTTAGTCTGGAGAAAAGGAGGCTGAGGGGAATCCTTATTGCTCTCTACAAGTACCTGAAAGGAGGTTGTAGCGAGATGGGTGTCAGTCTCTTTTCCCAAGTAACAAGAGATAGGACAAGAGGAAATGGCCTCAAGTTGCACCAGGGGAGGTTTAGATTGGATATTAGGAAAAATTTCTTCACTGAAAGAGTTATCAAGCATTGGAACAGGCTGCTCAGGGAAGGGGTTGAGTCACCATCCCTGGAGGTATTTGAAAAGACGTGTAGATGTGGTGCTTAGGGACATGGTTTAGTGGTGGACTTGGCAGTGTTAAGTTTACGGTTGGACTCCATGATCTCAAAGGCCTTTTCAACCTAAACAATTCTATGGTTCTATAATTCTTCTGTCCCTTTCCAAACTGTATGAGGCCCCAGGTAGAGGCAGGGAACTGCAGCCATTTCTTATGCTCATGCTTTAGACTGGGACTTTTCCAGGTTTCTGCACCCAGCAACCTAAATGGTTGACAAGTGTTGTTTCACAGTTAAATCACTGCTACTTTTCATTGTTGTGCCATGAGGGGCAAAAGTATTCCACCCATCACTTCTGAATTGATTTAGGCACCCTCTGAACAACAAGTGTTAGTTTTGTTTTCAAAAGTCTGGAAAGGCGCAGTCTTCACCCTTGTTAGGGGTTCTAGGAGAATCAAAGCACAAAATTAGCAAAATTATTATAAGCAAGTTGGGGGAAGAAAAATAAACTTAGGAAAGCAAGCCAGCTAGCATAATCTACATCTCCTCATATTTGCCTGGAACGCACATGCAATAGCTTTGTGGGATGAGCTCAGAAAAATCAATACTCCAAATGAAATATCATTGGAATCCTCTTCTCATTTCAGCTGTGGTCTCAGTGAGGAGCTGTAATGTATCCATGAATAATGTTTAGCTTCAATCTCTTTTACAGCCGTTCCAAACAGATGAGCAATTTTTGAAAAGCAACTGTTGAAGACGCACTTTTGCCTCTTCATCAAAAGCGTATAAAAATGAAATATATTGCAGTATTTATTGCAATGTATTACAAACCTTCATGGTGATCCAATACAGATGCTTCTTTTTCTCTGTGGCACCGACCTTCAGAAGTGATGATGTGAAAAGCCCTAGATTTTATGACAGCTTAACTCAGAATACATTACAGCTTCTATATTAACATGTATTTGAAGCTCTGCTGTAAACTTTGAATATGAAAAGAAACTCTGTACCTTGTATTCCAACTATAAAGTTTAAATATGAAGAGAAAGATGTTCATGGAGGTATAAGCAGGATTTCACAATATTTATTTGAAATGAAGTTCCCTTTTTAACTTGTCCTACCACACAAATAGTTCTTTCTGGGTGTTCCATGAATTTTGCACTTGTTAAGTGAATCTAATTATCGACAATGTAAAGGGCACCAGACGAGCAATACATAGACGTGCATGATACAGCCATGTGTAGATATACTGGTTACTTAATAGTTAAATTTGAAAGCAGGATTCCAAGACAAGATGTGTGTGAGCAACAGCTGTGAGACACAGGCCAACTTTAGCTGTAGTGAACTTTGTGATCCAGTCTTGTCAACTCAAGCCAAGCAAACAACTCTTATCACTGCTCACTGAAGGACATTTGCTGTGCCTGCCCCAGTGGTGAAAAGCTCAAAAGAGCTACAGAAGTGATTCCTCTCCAGAGTCCCTGATGGCCTATGGCGCTCACGCCTTGGAGGGGCTGGTTGACTCCATCTGTTGCAGGCCCCAGACTTCAAGGCACTATTTCCACGATCAAGGGCTCCAGGAACGGGCACTCCTCTCATGAAGGAATGACACTAGTGGTTACTGCTATAGCCATGCAGGCACAGCTCTCCTGCCAACTTTGGTGGTTCCCCAGAAAAGCAAAGAAAGGCACAACACCCATTCCTGGAAAAAGGTGGACCTCTTTTGGAAACCATCACTTAAGGTTGTCAGCTTTGATGCTGCAGCTGGCAGCATTTTACTGCCAGGAGGAGGGGAAAAGATGAAGCAGAAAGGATGACCAGGAATGACGTTTATGGAAGAATTCGGGGGGGGCATGGCTTGGCCTCCAAATAAATAGTTCTAATTATGTTTGGGTTCTTTGTGTTGCTTAACCTACATATCTCATCTGTGTGTGTATGTGTTGTTTTACTCCCATGTGTTGCACATCCGCACATCCACACATCCTGTCAAGTATCAATTACATCTTTGCCTCAATGGGCTATGCAGTGAGACAGCTCTGGCTGAGATAGTGCCCTCACCTCTGCAGGTGAGGTGCAACTGATAGCAGGTCAAGGAACAGCGCTGGCTTTGTGATGCTTCAGTTCTGCTCCTGGGCAAAAGCTGTGCCAAGTGGGAAAAGAGCACCCAAATCCACAGTGTCCATCACAGAGACAACACAGACAGGATTAGAGGTATGTCTGAATCTCCTGCTGGTGCAGAGAGACTTGGAGAGGAGGATACTCACTATTCACCTAGGAATGTCTTTATGAAAGAAAAGCTTTGTCTTTAGGGGCACTAGAGGTTTCCTCAATGCATGTGACTCCAGAAATTGGGTGCTTACCTCCTCCCTGGACTATAATTAGCTCAGACATTGATTGCAGAGGCAAAGATGGTTCATGATGGAAGGGGAACAAACTGGGGAGGGAGAAAGCTGACACCTGTCTAGGATAGCTACCACCTTCCTTTGCCTTACCCCTGTGTGGAGGTCACAGGGTACTCATTTCGCCACCTTCTGATTCAGATACATGATCGTTCAGAGGATGTGTATTGCTGTCAGATTTCATGCTGTGGACTTTATGTAGCTCACTGGTGGAAACAGTGAATAGCAATGAGACTATGCAGCAAGTCCAGAGAGGAGACTGGAGATCTGTAGGAGGTGAGGTCCATCATTTGGATCATAGAATCATAGAATCATAGAATCATTTAGGTTGGAAAAGACCTTCAAGATCATTGAGTCCAACCATCATCCATGCCCACTAAACCATGCCCTGAAGTGCCTTGTCTACGTGCTTTTTGAATACCTCCAGGGATGGTGACTCGACCACTTCCCTGAGCAGCCTATTCCAATGTCTGACAACCCTTTCAGCAAAGAAATTTTTCCTAATATCCAACCTAAACCTCCCTTGCTGCAACTTGAGGCCATTTCTGGGTTGTGTCTCAAGCAGATGAGTTCAAAGCAGCACTTGCTGCTTAAATGTGGCACAGTCACAGATGCAAAGGAGCATGAGATAATTTGTAAATCCCAACATCATATCATGGAAGACATGTCAGGGTGACTACAAAAGAACCTGGAGGCTTCTGTGACTGTTGAACACACTTTTGGGCACTCGGGTCAGTTTAGAAATATTATCTGTGACTCTGGGCTAGTATTCTGGAATGGATGGCCTTAGCTGGCCCCCTTCCCTTTTACAGATGGTTTTCAGTGCATCCCATGTCTTTGATGTAATAAATGTTGATCTGCCTTTATCAGTTGTGTCTACTGCAATAAATTGAAACTTTCATATTATACTCCTGTCTGGAGCCAGTTCTGATGTTTCTATTGTACAGTCACTTTTGGGATATTTCTATATTTGGAATGTTTCAATATTTTCAATAAGGACATAAGTTCAGCTTGTGCTCAAAACATCCAGTTGGGAATAGTATGGATATGGGCAGTGTGGTGCTGAGACTAAGTAAAACAGCTTGGAATACATTACCTACCACTCACTGCTAACAAGATTGCCTGACTTCTAATTGTTTAAAAACGTGGGTGAGCTTACCTGCACCTGTTTGCATGTGATCATAAGATGTGCCTCCAAGTTCATGCAGCACTCTTAGTGTTTGTAGAGAAAGAATATTAAAAAAAGTCAGCTCAGTTCTTTGGCTTTGAATGTGTCTCTTAGAAATTATTAGGAGGGATGAAAGTTAAGATGAATCATCAAATGAAGTACCTTATGCACATTTTAATATATACAAAGTGCTCGAGTTCAAGAACAAAACTAATCCCTGTGAGAAGGAATAAATAAAACATACACAGTGTCCTTTTCAGTTCAGGCTTAACAGCAACTTTAACAGTATGTTAAGTCTGATTAATACCTTCTGCAAAGAAATGCATTTGATGCTTTGTGTGTTACACAATGCCATGAGAGGACATAAGATTCTTATGTCTTTCAAACTTGCCTCCTTTCCCCAGCGGAATTCTGATATCTGGGCTATGGAACAAGGACCAGATCAAAAAAGAGCACTTTGGTGCCTAACACTCAAGAGAAGTGGAATTTAAGTTTCCCAGTCCAAAAGTAAACAATCCACACCACTTTTATTTAACTCATCAATTGTCTGACCATTTCCCTGACCTCTCAGTCAAGAGCACGTATACAACTTATTACACACTTAATGGAAGTTACCTCCTCCCAGCTGAGACATAACAACAGCTCCTTTTCTATTACAATGTAAAATAAACCCTGAAAAGCTTTCAAGTGAACTTCATCAGTCTGTCTGCAGAACAGAAGCCCATGCCAACTGTCAGCTACTCCCTGTTAAGGAGACAGTCATTTCCAGCTGAAGAAGGTAGTAACTTCTTACATTGAGCTAACATCATCACAAGCAGTCACGTATTTTTACCAGTAGTTACTTAGGTTCCTAATAATCTGTTTTGTACGTGCCCAGACATACCAGACTCGGGTGGGCTAAGCTGAGCTTAGCAGCTTGGTGTCTTCTTATGTCTGACTTGTGTGTACATCCCTAAAATATTGACTGAAATCATATTAAATTTGATGTCCTATCCTGGACAGTGTGAAGCTCACCAAAATGCTATTGAGGTTTAAAAAAAAGCTAAGCTTAACAGTAGTAAGTTTGAACAAAAAACTGGAACTGTAGCTTTTATACTTGAGAGGAGGAAGGTCTTGTTCATACTCTGTTTGTGTTATGTGTTCATGAAAAAAAATCTCCTGGGAAAGAGAGGGTATTTAGTGGTTTGTTCAGAGCCCAGTCATTTGGCATGTTCAGATACCAGTAGCAGTTCAGGCTCAGTTGTTCCCAGTAGTAAAAGGTTGTCATTCCTCCAGTGCTGCCTCTCTGTGGCTAGATCTACAGCCACAGGATAACTCATAGCTGGGTCTGTGTTACAAAGTGCCCCAATGGCACCAGCCTTGCTCTTCAGCAGAAAACATTGTTTCTCGGCCTCTTGAAAGCCTCAGGGCCTTGCCCCCTCCTGCAACATATGCCATTCCCAACATATGCCAGCTTTATGGTAGTGCTGTGGCCACCCCAGTAGGCTTGAGGCTGAGCTGAGATGCTGCTGCCACCACTCACAGTGAGCCTTGCTGGCCTTGTGACCAGTGGCCTCGCCTCAGGGTCAGTCTGCCAGCCTCAAGGTGGAAGAAGCATCTTGCAATCTATATTCCAAGGTATTAAGCAAAATCAATTTATCAATACTTTTTTTAATGCCAGTGAAAAGTTTTGCCTGATGCATGAAGGACCAGAAAAAGGCTAAGTACCTACCATATACTGCAAAGAAAGTCTCTAAAAGTTGATTAAAACACATCTTTAGAGGACTTTGAAGTTTATAGCACGGTGAAGAAAGCCTTGCTGTACAGTCTGAAATAATGCTGGAGTATCATGGCCCAAGATTTAGGGAAACAGCAATGAAAGAGGATAGCACCTGTCAAGTGGCTACTAGTGAGGGAATTCCCGGGGAAATTGTTTAAGGGAGAAAGGGCTGAAACTGCAGAAGGAATCATGTATTTTCTAGACCTGGAACAACAATGTGTTCATTAACCTTTGGCAGTAAAACTGTAAACAGTAAAACTGTAAGTAGGGGGCAGGCACCTTGTCACTGTGCCTGAGGCAGCCAAGTGGGTGATGGAGTATAGGCTACACCATTCCCCAGAGGGAAACAAGGCCTGTGAACATTTCTCTTTCTGCAAGCATGGCATCTAGCCAAAGGCTGGGGAGTCTTCATCCAGATGGAAACAGCTGGGACGGAATTAGCAGAGACGACATGTGAGCCAAGCTTTCCTAAATGACACAGAGAAAAGACAGAAAAGATGATTCAAGATTTTTGTGAAGACCAAAGAGCAGAATCCCTGCAGGAAGCAAACCAAAAAAGCCCAACAAAGGGAGCTGGGAGGAGCTTCCCAGAAATGCAGGCAGAAAGCGCTTATAGGTTAAGCTTCTCAGAGGCTCACAGAAAAAGGGATAGGAAAGGTGACAAATCTGTGTACCCAGGGAGCAAATCACAACAAAAATTATCTGTCAGAGCTGAAGGGTCAATGGGGTGCAGCAGGACAAGTGGCAACAAGCTTGCAGGAAGAGCACAGGGTTGCTGGGTGGAAAGCAGGGAGCAAACAGCGTCATCTCAGAGGAGCTTTGGGCCAAGGCAGGGTACGCAGGGTTTGCAGCAACTCAGAAAGCTACTGAGTGGACTAAAATGAGTCCTGGAGAAAGCACCTACTTACAAGCATGCAGGGAGCAAGTTCCTAATGGTATTGCCATTGCTGGCTTTCTCAAGATAAGCTTTCCTGTGTTTAAACTCTCTTTGGTGTTTATTGTGGAGTTCTCCAGAAGGAACAGACATCGGCAAATCTGCTGACAGGGCCCTGAGGGTGCTAATAAGCCTTAATTGCCCTTACCAGGCTTCACATGGGGCCACCATCCACACCTGCCTATGGGGCCTGTGGCTTTTATTCAAGTCAGACGTCGGGGTTCAGTCCTTTTCTGAGCTATGTTGTAAGTGTACTTATGACTGGATCTATCTTTTGCTGTCCTGGCTTGCTGCCTGGGTCTTTTAGATGTACTCTGGAGTTACAGTGTGTTGTCTCTAGGCCTGTATTGAGGCCTGGCTCTGCAGTGGCTGGCTTAACCAATGTGGTCAGCACACCACTCGGGGCTGTTAGTGGTCCCTGTGTGCCACAGACGTACCTCTTCGTATGGAAGCAGAGAAAGCTGTACTAGTCTGAAGATGCAAGACACAAGTTGGGCCCATACAGCGGTGCTGGGCCTGCCAGGACAAAAACTGCAACTTTGCACTTCAATACCTAGCCAGCCTCTGTGCTTTCTAGAACAAGTTGCAGGAGAACAGACTGCAAAGCTTTGGACAGGGAGGCATGCCACCCTGTGAATGCATGTAATTGTGGGAGAGATTACTTTTGTATTAGCCTTGGTGACTGTATGGTAGAAAGCTTGGTTCTTTTAAAACCAGAATGCTTTCACCCTAAGTTTCATGTAGAAGCTTAAAGTCTGAGAGCACTGAAAGAGGACAAGTGACTTGCAGTTGCTCTTAAAATTGAATAGTGCTATATAATCTCAATAAACAGGAGTGCAATAGCAGAGTTAGTCTTTCAGAAAATGCACAGTATGCTGATAGTCAAAGTCAGCTCAGTGTGGTTTAAAGGCTGCCACCCCTCCAGCTGCTCTAACTCTGGGAAGGTGGGAGGCAAGTGTGAGCACTGGGACTCGGGTCGTACTTGAGAAGGTTTATACTCCTTGGTGATGTGACTCCAGCTTATGCAGGGCTGGAACTGTATACTGCATGAAAAAAACAACAGCCTGGAGTAGCGTGTGGTTTTTCTGCAGGTGTATTTGCCAATTAGCTTGTCATGCCTGCCCTTGCAAGTGTGCCTGGCTGAACAGTCTGTGATGCTGCATGGCTGTCCTGGATTTCCCTCTTGTGTGGGTGAAGGCAGGAAGGAGGAAGGTTTTCTGGAAGTGTTCCTCCTCCAGGAGTTCAACTGCTGCACCTCCAGCTGCTGTAGTGTTTGCTTCCCCAGCCTGCTCCCCCATGCAGAGCCCTCTTGACAACATGAATATCCACAATTGCTGCAGCTCACCTGAGCAGCTGCAGCAGCCTGCACTTAATAGAGCCAACAAGGGAATGTTCAGGGCTGCTTTCTGTCTGCTACTAAAAGCAGTTCAGGGTCTTTTCCCTGACTTTCTTCACCTCCACCACAGAGGGGAACAATATTCCAAATGAATATAAGGTAAAAGATTTGATGGACTCCTATCAAACATGCAGCATCTCTGTTCTAATTAAATATTAGACTATGATGAGTGCATAATGATGCCTGTGGCAATTTCCCCAGTCAGCATGCAGCTTCATTGTCACAAGCATTTCTGTTCTTAAACTTAAATACATGTGAGATGTCTTGTCTTGTTCCACCACTGGGTCAGGACTAATTGACTCTGGAGAGTAGTACTGGGCACATGAAGATGAAGGGTAGCGTCATGTTTACAGACTGATCCACATAGTAGCGCCTTTCACTGCGGTTCATACTTGATGCATTCCATATTTCCTTTTTTTCTTATCTTCTTGAGGATTTTGGTAATTCTGCTTTGTCCAATTCCCTGTTCCTGAGGTGAGACTGGGAGGTGCAATTCTGCTGGTCTTGGGTTCATCTGTCCATGCCCCTGTCTCCAGGGGACCCATTAAGAGCTAATAAATTTTTCCTGATTCCGGACTTGGTAAAACAACAGGGACAGCTCAGGATGTCTAGAAGTAGGGTCTTGCTGGGCACAGTGGCTCCTGTCTTTTCCTTGGAGTTGCCTTCCTTGGACAGGTAGACTATCAGCTGCAGAGACCTGCTGTCTTGTTCCCATTGATAGCACCCCCCCCTGGACCCAGTTCTTTGCCATTTAATGTCTCCAATTCTGACAAGACTAGACTGCCTTTTATGGGTGTGGTGCTTTTTAGGGCAAAATTATGACTAGTGTAGCACATGTCCATATGATCTTGTTTCATTGAATCTTTTGAAGTTCTTTCCAGTTTCTAGGCTTGAATGGTTTAGGAATGTACAACTGGAAAACAAGCTCCAGGTGACAATATCCTAAAATGTGGCATAACCAGATGCACTTCCAGAGATCACTCTTATGTCTTGGGTAATCTCTGTAAGAATGCCTGTAATCCTTTAATCCTATATCCCCCCAAAATCCTATTAAGTATAATGGAAAGTTCAAAAAGACCACAGCAGAAAAATATTAAGCAAGGCAGCATTCAGTCTGAATTATCCTGAATTTCGGTTAATCTCACTTGTGCACAACTTGCCCTTCTCACTTGAATCTGTCACAATTGTAAACATAGCCTTTGTAGATTTTAGTCAGTTTTAATTGAAAGCCAAAGACAGTAAAGTAGATTTCATACACTTTTAAAGATGTTCCTTAAAGAAATTGATTTTGTTTAATGACCTTTTTGTATTTCTTATGATAATGTACCAAATATGAATCTCTGGTTTAGAAAAAGCCATTGTATGGGGTGGACTGAAAGAACAGTATGTCATCAAAATGACCTATTTCTAGAATTCACTCAGCAATTTCTTAGAATGAGAGATTTAACTGAGGCCCAATTTTAAAATAACTGTGTAAATAGAATAATTTCAATCTCTTTTGAGAACAGGTAAAGCAAACTTCAGAGCATGCTACAAGGATCTGATGCCTTCCCAGCCACCTAAAATAAATTACCTTTAGTCTCAACGGTAAAATCATGTAAATCAGCATGGTTTGTACAGCAATCAATCAACAGTTCCCTATTGCCAAGTGAAGTGGTGTATTTCTGCCACTGATGCACGGCTGATTGGCAAAAGCCAGGCTTTAAAGTAAGGGGGAAGATTAGAAGCAGTTGAGACAACTGTTATGTACTTTGACTCTGAAAATAAGTTAAAATCCTTTTTAGGACTACAGGCGTTTAATTATCTGTACTGTCCAGCTGTCCTTGGATAAAGGGGAGCTTTTCTTCTGGGCTTCAGACTGACCTAGACTTTCTTGCAATGTCTTTCTCTCCTCTGCTGCTATTGAGACATAAATGACTGTTCTCAGGTGCTATCTATTTGAAAAACTGTAGTGAACACTAGTCCAAAGTGAGATTATTCTATAAGAATAGGCCAAGTTTGGGGCTGAGAGAAAGAAAATACTTGATATCAGATTGGAGACCTTGGAACATGGGAAATAACAGCTGCAGGGTGTGCATCAGGTGAAAGACATCAGATATTAGATGGGTATTTGAGGAAGGAGAGAATTGGCTTTAACATCCATTAAAGAACCCAGAATAATTTTTCCTAAAGGTAATGCAAATAAATATAGGATGGTGATAAATTTGTAGCCTGTAAAACATCATGCTTCATAAAACATCATTCATTCTTACCTGAGCATTAGACTATGCAGCAAAACCACAAGTTTGTACATGTGGGCCATAGCATAGCACACTTTAAAGAGATGATTAGGAGTCAGTGATCCCCAAACCCACTATCATCACATGGTTTGCTGCCATCAGGGCTGGCTTCAAGATCTGCAATCCATGCATTGATCTCTTTGATGCTTGTACAAAATGTCTTTACATAAAAATGGAAGTTTCAGGGTATGGCAGCTTCATGCTGAGACATGCACTTCTCTTTTTCCACTGATTAAGGCACTTTGCTTGAGGATTCTTCAGTTCTTTAAAGGAGGGTGGAAAGGAGGGAAAAACAAACTAACAAGCACAAATCTTGCCCCTTTCTGGTGGGGAGCAAGATGAACCAGAAATAACTGGCAGGACAGTAAATGATAGCTTTTTCCAGCTGCCGTTCTCATGTGCTTGCAGCGTGAGGTGGTAGAATAGACACCTGGCCCAAGACCTTGGACTTGCATTAGACTATATGATGAACAACTTCTTGGCTACACACAGGGCAAGAGAGGCTTTGGGACTTGAATTTGAAATAGTAGTTTGAGTGATTTTCCTTACATACGGGGTGTGGCTGGGATGGAGTTAATTTTCTTTATAGCAGTTCGTATGGTGCTGTGTTTCAGATTCATGACCAAAAGAATGCTGATGACACTGTTCTAGGTATTGCTGAACAGTGTTTGCACAGCACCAAGGCCTTCTCTGCTTCTCACTCTGCACCCCCGCCTCCCCCACCAGTGAAGAGATTGGGAGGGGACACAACCAGGCAGATGACCCAAACCAACCAAAGAGCTACTCCATGCTGTGTAATGTCATACTCAGCAATAAAATGGAGAGGAGGGGAGTCTAGGGAAGTTAGCATCTTTTGCTCTGGAACTGGGTGGGCATCAGTCTGTCCATGGGAGGTAGTGAGTGAATTCCTTTGCATCTCTTGTTTTATGTCCTTCTTTCTTCTTTCACTTCTCCTTTGCTTATTAAACTATTTTTATCTTGACCCATAAGGTCTCTCTTACTCTTCCTTTTTTTCTTCCCCTGTCCCACTGGGGGTGGGGGAGGGAATGGAGTTAGGAGTGGTGTGATGCTTAGTTGCCTACTGGGGTTAACCCCCAACACCTTATCTTGTTTCCTATGGTTTTTTGACTCTCTTCATAAGCATGTTTTCTCTCTTTGTTTTTAAATTAATACCTTACTCTAGCTAGAGATGAGGATTATAGTAAAATACCTGACTAACAGGAAACTCATCTGCACATCTGTGACACTTTGAAACAAAGAGATAACAACTCTTCAGGCCTGCAGCCCCAATACTTTTCTCCAGATTACCCAAAGAGTATAAAGCATAATTTTGCTGTAATGCATAGGCTGATGTGGGAACTGGAAATTTTAAGGATCAGTAAAGGTGAAGCATCTTCTAGTGACTGCTGTTACTCAGGTCAGGTCCTGGAAAGCAGGGAAGACTCAGTTCCTGGATCAGCTTGTAACTGTGTTTTTTTTAAATCTGTAACAGAGTAGGTGACACTATGAATAGCACATTGTGGTGTAGTTAATAATGACTTTCATAAATATTTACTGGACTTTCCTAATCTGGTGCAGTTACTACAAAGTAGCCTCATTTTTTCTGTGATACCTTAATAGACAGCAGATTTTGAAAGGGGTATACTTCCTCAAACTATAAAACAATAGTATGTTATAAACCTCTGCATAACCTCATCTTTACTCTGAATAGGATTTTTGAGTGGTCCAATGCTCTCAGTATCATCATATTAGGGCCACAAATCTCCTATGATTCCCTGTAAGAGTGAAAAACGCTGTGTGGCTTATGTGCAGTAACCCCTACAGGAGTCTATGCAAAGCTTATCTATTCAGCGTGAAGCCATGCAGAACTTACTTACAAACTTCCCACTTATGGTGTCTGCTAGGGTTATAAAATGTGTTGAAGTACTGGTAAACCACAGGTTCTAGGCATGGCAGATCTGATTGGAGACCCTGTTCCCATCAGTCCTTTTCTCACCTTTCCATTGATTAGAACAGCTACATCCCAATCACCACTTCCATTTCTGGGCCTACTGGTACCCACAAACTCTAGTATCTTGGTTTAAAAAAAAAAAAAAAACAAAACTAGATAAGCTGTTTAGAAATTTCACTGTAATCTTCCTAAGTATTCAAAGGTATTAGTCTGAGTTGCTATGTAATAAAAACCATTCTCTAGTCAAATCTGAGCAATGGCCCTGCAAGTAAACAATAAAGGAACTCTACAGTCATGAAGTTGATCAGATATTTTGTGCTGTCCCATGCAGAAACAGTTAAAAGATAAATGGTGGAGCTTACTACTAATAAAACATAGTACATCTTGTACATTTCAGAGTCCATATGTAGGTAGGTGAAAGCTTTTGAAAATAAATTTCAGAAGCCAGAGCTGCTGTTTATGGTACCCAAAGACAGCCTGAGTAACTTCAATAGGTAATGAGAGAGATTTAAGCCCAGACTCCTGTTAAACAGTAAAAAGGGGGGTTGGACCTCTTTATTCTTATTTATAAGTTGTATTTATAAATTTGTAATGGAAATAGAGGAGGTCAGCCATTATATTGCTGTATGATGACACTAACCAAATAAAATAGTAGAGATTGGCAATTAGTATGGAAGAACAGTTATTGGAGAAACAATTAGATATAAAGTATGCTATGGCAGATCCCCAGTTCTAGAATGTCTTGCTTAATTGCTTTGTCTTGAGTACTGAAAACTTTGCTGGTGCTATTTCTGAGAAAAAAATCTGATAAACAGGACTTAATACAGCAAGGTTTAACTAAAACTGTCTTTATATATGTGCACGTGTCCCTCATGCAGATTTGGTTTTGGATGTTGTGAATGAATAGCAGAAAGGATTGCACCTTATTATTCCATGTTCAAGGTGATTCTTATAGGTCAAGAAAAAGTACAGACTAGTTTAAATGACAAGCTTCTTTTTAGTATGAAAAGTAGAAAGCTCACATTCTGGTGCTCTAGGAAGTATATTTTTGTATGTGTAAAATAGATTATTTCTATATGGGGGCAGAAAAGAAAGGGGTAGAGCCCAATACTGTTTTGATCAGTTATAGCTGTTGTGGTTTGCTTTATTTTTTTCTCTGAAGTGTTTGCAATATGCTTTAGTCATGTTGAGGTATTGCAGTTTTGACCTCTTTCGATTTCTTATTTCATTGTAGCATCTTATTTTAAAGCCCAGATTCTACAGAGTAACAAGATTAGTCTTCTGCACTACAAGAGTGAGCTAAGAATGATTGAAGACAATCTTGGGATAGTTTGAAAGTGCTTTCTAGTTACGTCTTGGACAGCATTGCAAGTTGGAAGTATTTCTCCGTAAGAGTAGGGCTACAATAACATGACATTCCTTCAGAGTTAGTGCAGGTATCTCTACAGAGTGCAGTACTGTGCTGTGTTGACAGATTTATTCACAGCTTTGAACACACTTCATCTGAACTTGTTGATGCCTCTTTTTATGTTCCTGTGCAAACTAATCTTTAATGCTCAAAGGAGCAGGAGGCAAAAATGCCTGCATTTGTGGCCAGGCTATTCCTGGAATTAGATGGGAATAGCAGGCTTAGTCTGATGTGAGTAATAGAGCTGTGCAGCATGGTTTTGATAACTGCAATGGCAGTGTGACCTGTGTGTGCACAGAAGTCATCAGGCACCTGCTACTATCTGCACTATGTATGATGCCCTATATATCAGTGGCTATTGCTATACCCAAAGCCCCCTTGATTGAGATTAGGGGCCTACAGGTTGTATGAGAGGCTGCCTCACACCCTATGTTGGTTGCAGAGCAGAGGGAGCTTCACAGAGGGAACATAACATACTCTCCATGTGATGGCATTTTCTTTGAAGAAGTTATTCAACTCGGTTATGGATCAGCACAGCTGGGTCTAAGACTGTTTTCTGCCAGGTTCTTGGTACAAACAGCCTTTGTGTTGTGAGAACTCTTGAACAGTCATCCATCACGATCTTACAGCAGCTTACTCAGGAGGTGATGGACATGATATAGCGGTTAATCATTTCATATCTGGTAGACCTAGTTCTCCTAGCCCCCTTGCTGGAGTGCACTGGGGTAAATGAGATTTGTGCCCATGTTGCTCTTACGTAATTAGAAGCCAAATCTTTAGGAGCTTTGGCCGATGCACATTGCACTGAGGCTGCTGCACCTTCTGTCTGAAAGGCTCTGGTAGAGTGGGCTTGCATAGAATTTCCTGACAGGCGTAATTATGTATAATGTCATTCGTGCTGTTTACAGAACATAGCATGGGGTGATAGTTATTGCTTTTGAGAAGTGTGCAATCTTTTCTGAAGTCATTTTTAAATACAATTCATGTGGAAAATTGGCATTTGCAGTCTTTGTAGCTAGACTTCCTATCCCTATGAGTCCTTCATTTGGTTGCATTTTTAAAATACATATTTTTAGACAGTAATAGGAAAGGATGGTGAAGGGAAAATAAATACAAACAAGTTTGTTTCTGAGAATAACCGTGAGCCCAGGGAATGTTTTTTCCTTTACCTGAATCATCATGGTTTTACATTGACGACTGCACTACTTTCTCTGGCTGCTTCCATTTAGCACAGAGGGGAGTTCTAGGCTTACAGTGTCTTTAACTTCTCCTGTGACACCACTGATAACCTGATCACCCTCATGTGAATGTTTTGCTATCAGTCATCTCTTGTCTGCTTTGCCTTTCATCATTCCATGCTCAGAAAAGACATTGGATAAGATATATTGAAGTACATAGGAGTCTTCTAGTGAAGATCTAGGGCCTGTAAGGGCTTTCCATGTGGCCAGATCTGTGAGCCCACTGCTTATGCTAAGTCTGTGAGATGGAATCATAATATTTTCATACGAATCTGTCTCAGAAGACTTAAACTAACAAATTTTCTTACTATCCCAATAAGCCTATACATTCTCCAGAAAAAACACATGTTCTTCAACAGCATCTAATACTTCACAAAAAATCCCATCCCAAAACCCATCCATATTTCATTCTTCTAACTAATTCCAGATATTTTATTCACTATGAGGTGCACAGCATTTGGCTAAAACAATCTAAACAAACTTGGAAACTTGTGTAATAAGCTTCAAAATGAGATCATATGAAAGAATAATCATAAAAAATATAAAGTCTAGGTTGGAGGACATCTATAGAGATTGTGCAGTCCAACCCCCTCTTAAAAGCGGGGCCTTAGATTATTTAATCCAGAGCCCCATCAAGCAGTGTCCTAAATATTTTCAGTAAGGGAGACTCCACTTCTCTGGGCAGCCTTTTCCCAGGTGTAACCATGTTCAGTGAAGACTTTTCTTCAGAACTGCCTCTGAGGCAAATTGTAATACTGGATTACAAAATCTGCAAGTAAACTGATTTTACATGCTCATTTTTCTCATAGACTTCATTGATTCACATTGCCATACATGACACACAAAATCACCAAAATGCATGTTGTAAATGTTATAGCCAAGATAATTGGTGTTACAGAGGGGACAAGGGATGCTGGCTGTCCAGTCTCAACTCATTGCTGTGATTCTTGATTCATATAAAACTGATTTTTTGAACCAAGCTTTCCTATATTTAGGAGGCAGCAGTTTTTAGAGGATGGTCCTTTACTTAAGGACCTTGCTTGCCTGGGCCGCCTTGAATCTTGGACAATGAGGAGTAAGCTTGCCTGATTTTTCCTTTGTCTGGTAGGAACATGTCTGTTCCTAAGGGACTAGCAAGAAAAGGAATGGCATATGAGATGCTGCAGCCTTGTTTCTGTCCTCCTGCTATTGTGATGCAGGATCTGCTGATGACACATATCTCCTGTGGTCTTATCAGAGTACAGGTCTTCTGGTCTTCATATCAACTAACATCCCTCAATCTTACTCCTGAGAGCAGTGTCTTGTGAATGGTGTTCTCTGTATCAAAACAGGCTATTCTTTTAACCCTGTCATGCTGTTTCTTCTGGTGCTTGTAAACACACATGCACTGCCATTCATATTTCATTTGTACAAATCTTAATATCTCCATCACAAATCTCTACAATTCAAACTTGCCCCAAGAATGTGCCATGAGCATACTACACATCCATGTTTCTTTGACTCATATGTGTATACATTAATAATAATGTCCATCAGCAGAAGAGAGCTGTGCCAGCGATTTACTGCCACTCTTACTCATTTGGAACTGTCCACAAACCTCTGGAAAAAATATTCAAATACCTTTGTTTCTGTTAGAGGAAATCAATTAAACATGACTTGAGGGGAAAGTATTCTAATCCATACCTGCAATTACTGTCCAATTTGGAGAAAACATTTTCTCTCAACTAAGCTATTTCCAACATAAGAAGCTGTAGTAGAATTAGTCTTGTTAAGATATTTTTATTTATCTTCCTTAATCCCATAGTGCTATGAAACTGCTGCTGTTTCTGTCACTTTGACATATAACTCCTTTCAAAATTTGCCTAAGCATAGTAATTATTTCTAACTCCTCTTCTGACAATTGATTAGAACAGGTTCTGAGGATAAAACAATGTTTTTAATTAGTTTGAACATTAGTTTGAATCTATAATGCTTGAAAATAGAATGTGCTACTTGCTTTTATTAAACCAAGGAACGCTTCATCAAAGTCATCAAAAATGTCATTGGCTCAAAGTGAGGAAATTATCAAAGTGTAGGAGGTAGGTCACTGCTTGCCTTCTTGAAGAACAGACTAAGCGAGAGGACTATGTTTTTATGGCTCTCCTCAAAAAAAGTACTATGTGGCCTTTCAGCGCAGCTAAATAAAAGATAATAAAATCTTATCTGTCACACTGGGAAATAGAACTTGTTTATTATTTTCTTTTTATAGAAAACACTATTAGCAAGCCAATTACATTAATCTACTGAAGTATGACACTGAATAAAATCTTTTTTTAAACTACTTCATACAAAGGACCATATTCTGCTGGAAATTATTGGTCTCACCTAGACCAACCTTCCACAGAAGCCAGTGGGTGTCTGTTTGTTGAATAAGTACTTTAATATGTAGGCTGGGGTATTCTGACTTGAAGTGTAAAGACACTTCAGGTCTAATACTAGTTAGCAGACTGGATGGCTTTTAGATACCTTCATTGGTGAGGGAGGAAACTGAAGGCATGAATGCTTCTCTAATAAATCATTGTATGTCATCTCTCTTCTGTAACTACCTTGTGCAAATTCCAGCTGTAAAATACCTGCTTACACAGCTTGGTCAGCTTTATACATGCTGAAGTGTTTCCCCTTGCTTCCCCTGTTTCTGATGCAGGTCAGAATCCTTGTCCTTGTACAAGTGTCAAATCAGCATTGCTGAGACACTGAATTACTTGCTCCCCATTTTTAAGACTCTGGAAAAGGGCTCAAGTGGAGTTCAGGTTTTTTTGTGCCTTGCCTAAAGAAATCCTCAGGCTTCTTCTTTAAATTAGCAAGTTGATGTAGAGGGAAGGAATCCAGCATCCAGCAGTTTTCTGGGCTGGACACTTCTCAGTTCATCCCTCAATATGAGTTACAGCTAACAGAGTGTGCAGAGCCAGCTTCATCTCTCCATATAAGCTGATGTTGCTTCAAAGCCACTTAAAAAGCCTTCATACCTAATAAGGGGAGTGAATTAATCTCTGATCCTCTATTTTTGGAGGAGAATGCAAGCTGCTCCTGAAATCTCAATGTAGGTAGCACTGTTGACCATTGTGTCAACAGAAACGTAAAAGCTACTTATTGCCACTAGAACTTAGCTTGAAAAAAAAACAATGTGGAGCTCCTGGAACACCTGAAGCTTCTAGTATAAACCTTAAAAGAGAGCAGCAGCAGCATCTCCTCCCTCCTCATACTTCCCACCTCCCACCATATTGCCTATAAAGAAAGTTTGAATTGGGTTTTGTTAACTCATTAGGTTACTGGGCTTTTTTCCCTGTGTTTTTCCAAGGTTTCTGTGACTGAATTGGCTTGTACAGGGAAGTAGGAGAGGCTTTTTTTCTGAGCAGAACTACCAGGAGTCTCCTGGAGACAGACATTATAAAGCTGTTCTGCAACAGAGATGAGGGTAGGCATGTCTCACATAAGGAGCACATGAGCTCCCAGGGACTCCATCTGCAGCTCATTGTCCTCTCTCCCTCTTCAACCTCAGCACAGGTTTTGCGGACCATGACTATGACCTGAAGTTATGACTGCTTATGTCCATCTACTGAAGTGAAAATTGACAAGTGTTATCTTGTAGCAGAGCTGTAATAAAACTTACCTTGAATACACTACCACAGGACTTTACTTGCTGCTGCTTACTGAAGGCTCACAAGCAGGCTGTCTCAGCTCTCCTGTTATCTGCCATCGTGGTTGTGTGGAGCCACATGGTATCTTTGTGTACCTTTGTATAATCAAGGTTGTGTGGCATTTGCTATCTTTATTTTGTCAACAAACTAAGACCAACCTTCACCTCTTCTCTGTTCGTCCTGGGTCTCCATTGTATATTCTGTGCTTGTTCAGTCCCTGTGGATAAAACAATGCAGCAGGCACAGAAGAGGTGAAATTTCCTCTTATCTAAATTGTTTGCATGCATTAGTTAAAAGCTACCTGACCTCTGAGGTACCTCACTAGTAAACTCTTTTCTTTCACACCTCTTATTACCTCTTCACTGTTTCCTATTTTTGAGCTAATTTTCTATCCTAAAGCTATTATTTTAACCTATGTACCATAACTCTCTGCCTTTTTCAATTATCTTCAGTGTGGAACCTTATTACTCTTTGAAAATGTAAGTGTATGAAACACTGCAGTTCCCTTGCTCCTGCTGCAGCAGTATTATCTCTTAAGAATGAAAGTGAGTTAGTTTAAACAGGACTCTTACAGGTCCACATTGGGTATTTAGAATCAAATTATTCACTTGAAGGTCTTCATAATATGTCCTTCAAAACGTTTCTTCACCTATCCCCCTTCTCCTTTAATTACGCTAACCAGGCTATAATTTGTTTGCCACAATACATTTTGTGGCTTTTTTCATTCAATAGCGGTTGTAGGTTTCCTGTTTTCCAGTCCTCTGGAGTATGCCCTGTGACTAGAAAACAAAGCTCCATCTTCTTTGTCCTCTGGAAAGTTTGGAGCAAAATAACTTTAACAAATCTGCCATCTTCATCCTTGTCGCCAATTCCCTACTATCACTTTTTAGTGGACCAATTTTCTCTTTTATGGTCTGTCAAGTGAGAATATATGTGAAAAGTCCTTTATTTTAGTTGAGCATTGCCTGGCAATTTGGATGTTTGGTTTTCTTATTTTACACCTCTAACTGGAAAGAAACATGCTGGTAGCAGAAGTTAGTAACTATTAAACACATCAGGCGTTTTATTGATTGCAGTTCTTTGTCATTAGACTGCAGCCCCAATGCCTCAAAAGGAGGACCACATGCTTCTGTATTTTGGGATATTCGGATCCACATCTGAAGCTTATGACAGACCCCTGCTATAATAAAGTGCTGATGCATATCCCACCCTTCTCATCAAAATGCTCTGTTCTCTGCAAGACTGATATAAACAGATCTTCTGGGGCCCCATCTCTGTCTTTGTGTAATGCATGAAGGGCTTTAGAGAGCTGTGGATGCGGAGTGGGTAGCACCTTATTCGGATAGTATGGAAGCTTGAAAAAATAAAGAATGCCATTTACTGTCTGTATCCATCAAACTAAATAGGGAAATCAATTTACATCTAATAACACAGTTCCTTCTGCTGCTGTGAGAGGTGGTATAAACCCTAGCTTAGCTACTTCAGCACATGTCTAGCTGCAGCTCATTTATGGGAAAGTAATGGCATTTCTGAGATCGGCATATGTTAAATCCCACTAAACTTACCATGAGGGAAAGCTTATTTCACCTAGGTCATACCTATATAATTGAATGCTTTCAAAACAGAAAATCAGAAATCTCTCATTCATTTGCAGTTTCCATATAAAATGGTAGACATTTGCTTAAACTGAAGAAGCCTGTAAAAATAAAGCTTATCTTTCATATTGCTTGGTATGGTAGAATAAAGTTATGAAAGAAGCTCACTTTCAAGATCTTAACAAACATGGAACATACTATTGTGTATTTAGTAGAGTGGGCTTGTCCTCTGTAGGATGATGCCTTAAAGCTTGTTTTGCTCTGTCCTATTTCAGCAATTTTAGGGGAGCTGTAACACATTCCCTAGTCCTACTGGTGAAGGAGTGGGGAAGAGGAATCTGCAATTCATACAGGAAAAAGTAAGCACTAGATCCTCACGGAGAGGTACTTTGGAAAATTCTTCAGGTTTCACAGTTGCCCTTCTGATACTTATCTGCTTCCTGACAGGTCCTTGTCTCAAAATCCCAAATTCTGCTAAAAAGTCACATACCAAAAATAAGACTTGGACTACTGCTTGACCAGACCAGGGCATAATTCCCTATGCATGTAGTAAGTGTTAACTCAATCCAAAGAAGAGCTGATGTTTTCCTGTCAGAATAATTTTGTCAGAGAATGCTGATTTTCAGTAATATTAAAAACATTCTTAATAGCTTTGTCAAGATGATTAATAACAAAAGCAGGTTTTTAGGTATGAAAAAATTGTTTTGTTCTGACTTCTGTACAAAGTTATAATGCAGTATAATCATGCTAAATACAAAAATGTCCCAAATGATTAATGAATAGCAGGGCAAAATGCATCCTCCTGAGACTTGCAGACCGCTGCCACCCAGAGGGACCTCAAAAGGCTAGAGGACTGGGTTGGCAGAAACCTTGTAAGTCCAGCAAAAGCAAATGGGAAGTCCTGCCCCTGACTAGGAAGGAATAACTGTGTGGATGGCTCTGGAGGAGGAGAAGTTGCTGCAAGCTCTTGCTGCAGTCTGTTAACAATGCAGGGGGCTGCATTAGCCACGGTGTAGCTGTGGGGTTGAGGGAAGGGATCGTTCCTTTCTCTCCAGCACTTGAGTGTTGGAAGTACCATGCCTGGTTTTGTCCCTCCACAGTATGAGAGACTAACAAACTGGAGCCAGTCCAGTGGAGGGCTGCCAAGGTGGTGAAGGGACTGGAGCATGTGGCATATCAAGAGAGACTGAGGGCACTGGGGCTGTTTAGCCTGGAGAAGAGAAGGCATTGGAGGGGATCTTCAGCTCCCTGTAGGAGTCTTTCTAGAGAAGATGGGAGACAGGCTTTTCTCTGAGGTGCAGAGTGAAAGAACAATAGTCTGTTGTTGCAAATTGCTGCACAGAAAATCGTGGGTTATAAAGGAAATCTTTCACAATGACAGTGGTCAAACACTGGAACAAGTCATCTGGAGAAGCTTTGGAACTCTCCAGAGCTTGGCTAGACATTGCTCTGAGCAGCCTCGCCTGACTTTGAAGTCAGCCTTGCTTTGAGCAGAGAGTGGGATTAGATGACCCCTGGAAGTCCTTTCCAATCTAAATGATTCTGTGAAAAGTTGCGGTAAAATTTGATACAAGGCTTGATCAGAACTTTGGTACAACGGATATTTTTTTATGCCCTTCCAGAATGGGAAGAGATGGTCATAATCCTATGAGTGAAGAAAACTGGGTTTCAAAACTGTTCCCATCCAAATTGTAGTGAGGTTGCTCCTGATTCAGTTTTAAAATTGTCACAGATATAAATGAGTTTAAGTATGATACTTCTACCTCTCTTTTAGTTCAAGCAAATAGGGTATGGTCATATACCAGTGATAAATGAGGATCTTCTTCCCACTTCACTTCCTGGCATGCTAAACAAAGAGCAGCAACATGTGTTCTACAGTTGAACTCCAATTTGTTAGTCGTGTTTCCTAGGGCAGTGCTCACAGACCAAAAGAGATAGCAACCCCACTGTGCTAAGCACTCTGCCAGCACATTGTATTGTTTTCTTTTACATTGCAGAACATGTAATTTTTCTAAATCACTTGACATCTGGAGTTCTACAATACAAAAACTGAAAGAAAAAGATTGTGCTGTGCCCAAGCAGTGGGTTTGAACAGCCAATGAGTAGTTTTGTATGGCTTATTCAAAACCAAACTTAATCTTACTTGTGCGTATGTTCCTGAAAATCTTAGCATTCATTTTAAATACTTGCATCTTGATAGGAAAATTAACTGCATATTTGAATTAAGAATCTGCAATTAATGGCTTGCATTTGGTCAGTTATGTAATTTAAAAGGTATTACTTTTGGATCCTGCTTGAAAGCTTAATGCAACTTACATCACTGATAGTGCATATTACAATCAGCTGTACAGTGTGCTCTAAAACTTGTGCTAGTTCTAAAAGTCAATTTAGAAGCTTGCAGCTTATATTGCAGCATATGTACTTGATTTTAATAGAGAAGACTGAAAGTATGTACAAGACTAAAATTATTTACTGAAGAAATTTGAGAATACTTTTAATGAAGTACAGATAAGAGGATTCTTTATACTGCTTGGAGAATTCATAAAGAGGAAAAAATATTATGAATTAATCCCTTAGGTCTCTGAGAGATAAGAACATAAGCAAAGATCAGCCCCAGTTTCTTTTTCCTTTTAGACCAATACTCTGTCTGTGGCTAGGGTGAAGGTGTGCCTCAGAGGAGCACACCCAAGTACAATGCATTTAGTTGTGTAACTGGCAAAGGAGAAAGGGCCCCTGATAGTTACTTAAGGAAATCCAAGTGAATTTAATTCATTTTGCCAAGAAAATGTTCTATTAGCTGTCACTTATTAATCTTACTGATGTGGAAGCCAATGTTAAAAAAAAAAAAATCAAGAAAGGAATACAGCTGGTGTTGAGAGTGCTGATAAATGGTGCAATAAGAAAGATTATACCCTTGCAGCTTTAGGTTTGATGGAAGTCCTTGCCAAAGACTGTTTCAGTGGAGTGCAAGAGACAGAAGGCAGACTTCAGAGAGCCTAACCTGGAATTGGGGGAAGGGATTATAAAGTGTGTATTTCATAAAAATGAATGAGGGGATACAACAGTAATTGTGAGATGGGCAGAGTCACAGGAGAGACGGTAGGGAGGAACTAGAAATGAATTATTAAATCACACTCACTGTGTGATGGGGACAGGGTGAGAGGTAAACCACAAGAGAATGAGAGATTAAACACAGTAAGAAAGGGAAGGAAACAGATAAGAGGCATCTTAAAAACTGGACCAAATAGGAGAGAGACGGGGGAGAGAGCAGATGAGAAATATTTTTTTCAGGGGAACAGAAAGTATTATAGGAGAGAAATGAGGAAGGGAGTTAAAGAGGCTAAAAACAAAGATAATTTTGTCAGTTTTCTGGGTAGGGAGGGAAATGAACAGAAAAATGAACGGGAAGTGCAAAAAGGATTCAGCATCTAGGATTCAGTTAAGTTGGATAAATTGCAGACATTTGCTTAGAAGGATGTTTTTTATAATGGAGTAAGTCAGCCTATTTATGGGATTTCCTCAAACACTGCAGCATACCATGAATAGAGAAAGATGATCTGGCAATGGAGAGTGTTGTCAAAAAACTGAACTGGTGCTACTCTTGTCATCAGCAAATACCAAAGCCTGGGGAGATTGAACAGCACTCTTCACAAAAGAAAGAGCAGATGCCAGCTCATCAACGAAGCTGGGCTGAAGCCAGCAAGGTCAGATTGATGGGGGGGCGGGTGGGGGGAGGTATAAAGAGGGGCTTGCTGGATACTGGTGGAAGGAGGTGGTTAACGAGAGAATTTGGCAGCAGAAAAGACCAACAGATGATCTTTGAGAAACTTATAAAAGCAACTGCAGTGGAGCTTTTGGGCCACTGAATGGCAGAACATAAATGCTTTTCCTACCTATGTGAACCTCCAATGTATTGTTGGTCAGATTGCCTGTACATACTGTACTGGTTAGGAACTTGTACAAGAGCTTCACTGCTCTCATCGTTAGAAACAATTCACAAAAAAAACTAGCTCATAGCCATTTGTTCTTTTGCTAGTACCAGCCTTTGGTTTCAAGTAGCTCTGGCTTAAATACTTCTCATTCAGTGCTATAAAATAGAATATCTGTATTCCTAGTGGATGTTTTTGCTCCCTCTCAAACACTAATTCAAATGTGAACACAGCTGACCAGAACCATATATCCCATAAGGTCTTCCTATTGCCTTTTCAAGAGTGCTAGGAACTGCCTCTGGCGGCGTCTGCCTTTTCCACAGCTGCCTGACAATGGTTTATTCTCATACTACGACTAAACCACATACCCTGGCTGAAGCAGGGCTCATGACTGAACGAAGATGGGAAAACAAGGGCACAGCTACCAAGATGGAAGGCTCATCATCAAGGAGACTAAAGTTTTATTCCAGAGATGCTGCAATGCTGTCCTGATTAACTTGCTGATGAAAAAGCCCTACATCATGAGTCTTGATGAAGAGGCCTCTAAGACTAACAGGGTTGTAGGAGGCTGCCTACATACCTTAAAAATACACAGTTTTATAGCTGGGCTTGCTGGATTTATTGGCTTGCGATTTGTCTGGAAGAGCCTGGACTGTGGTGAATCATATAGACCTTCTAGCTCAAGTCTGAAATAGGCCACATCCAGCCTGGGCATCTGCTGATGCGGACAGCATCACAGGAAATCTTGGTCTGCTGCTTGCTTGCAACTGAAGATGTTGCTGAGGTATATGCATTGCTCTCCCCTTAGACCTGAGTAACACAGCCAAAGCCACCTGGGATATGTTTATACTTACTAGCATAAAAATGCTCAGTCAAATTTCTTATTAGAAAATTAGACAACTGGAGCCTGTTCCTTTCCAGGATATAGAATCATAGAATGGTTTGGGTTGGAAGGCACCTTAGAGATCACCTAGTTCCAACCCCCCTGCCATGGGCAGGGACACCTTCCACTAGACCAGGTTGCTCAAAGCCCCATCCAACCTGGCCTTGAACACTTCCAGGGATGGGGCATCCACAACCTCTCTGGGCAACCTGTTCCAGTGCCTCACCACCCTCACAGTGAAGAACTTCTTCCTTACATCTAATCTAAATCTACCCCCTTTCAGTTTAAAGCCATTACCCCTTGTCCTATCACTACATGCACTTGTAAAAAGTCCCTCTCCAGCTTTCTTGTAGGCCCCGCTTTAGGTACTGGAAGGCCACCATAAGGTCTCCCCAGAGCCTTCTCTTCTCCAGGCTGAACAAACCCAACTCTCTCAGCCTGTATTCGTAGGAGAGGTGCTCCAGCCCTCTGATCATCTTCATGGCCCTTGGACTTGTCTTTTGGTTCAGATTTATACAGCACAAAAAAGTTAGCAAAGAAACACAATAGTGCATTTCTAGCTCCAGCCAATTTTTTGAGTATTCTAAGTCGTTATCAGGCGTACATATATTTTGTTACAGATTACATTCTTCAATTTGTTTAAATTCAGATCACCTTCACTGATTTTTCAACTTGCAGAGCTAGCAGCACTATGTAGCCTGTGCAGAAGTTTAATAGCAGCTTTTCAGTCCAGAAGCTCTCTTAGCAAAGGAAAAATTTGGGCAGAACTTTCCAGTAACTGAGATCTTGCATCCATTTATTCCCCTCATGGCACAGATTCATTCTCTCAGCTGCAAGTGGAAAAGCAATTGAAACATGCTGAGCACTGAGGAATCTAAAAAAGATGTCCTGTTAAAAACAATGACAGAAGAGCCTGCCCTCAAAGTTTTATGTCAGGACAGGATTTTAGGAGTTCAGTTATTGGCATGTGCTGTGTGTTCACCAAGCAGATGGGATCAATAAAGCCTTCTAAATATATACCTACCTCACTTTTATAACTGTACTTCTAGATTTAGAGGTTTGTATATACATATGTATATTCAAGTACCAACAATCCTGAATTTGTTGCTACTGGCTCGATTAAGAAAAGGTACTGCTTGGACACTGACAGAAGTGAACTTTTTTTAAAACAAAATAAACCCTAGGACCTTTATAAAAGCTTAGACAGGCAGTAACCCCTGACAAAATACTTTGACAAAATACACTTATTCTTTGTGAGTTGTGATAAATCCAGTTCAGGAGTTGCAAATGTATATTTTCCCAAATCAGCTGTTTGTGCCAATGCTTGCAGCATCAGCCCAGAAGTGAAATAATTCTGGGCTTCTGTGCCTTGAAGGGGCTGCTCACCTGGGACTCACTGGCAGCCAGGAACTGCATAATACAGCCCCAAGAGACAGGGACTATCAAGAGGACAGGGAAGAACATCAAGGAAGTGAAAAGAGGAGGATTAAATAAAACAAGGTGAGGAATAAAAGAGACAACAGGGTGTGTGTCAGACTGAGGAGACAAAAAAAAACTATCTAGGGAGGTGAAAAGAGAGCAAGTGTTAGCAGAACTGGGGAGTAAACAATGCTGGTAGAGCAGGTGGGAAAGTATATTTGCATTCAGGTCGGGTAATGGTTCGGTCCCCTAGGAGCTAATGGGGACTGAATGTCTGTGCCAGGGGGATTTCTGAGATATTTGTTTTTCTTCCTGTGTTGGGATGGTAATCCAAGCTAACACAACTTCTCAGTGTCACGAAAAGCTTTGTTTTGAAAATGCCAGTGTATCAGGTTGAAGCAAGATATTTGCATTAAGGGCAGTTTGATAATAACCTGTGGTGCACTGCATTGCTGCAGTCTCATTTGAACTGCAGCTAGGACATACTCCCTGCCCTGCCTGATATGCTGAAGTCCCCAACAGGGCCTTCGTGGCTGCATATGGCTCACCTTGAGAATGGACATCAGTGCATCAGAGGAAATGCAGTCTAGGCTCCTGGATCTATATTGGACTCCGTAAAAATACATGCTGATCAGCTCATCTTAATAAAATGTAGGAGGCTGCCTACATACCTTAAAAATACACAGCTTTGTAGCTGGGCTTGCTGGATTTATTGGCTTGTGATTGGGAATTTGCAGACATGCTTTATCTGATTTTCCTTTTTCCTCTGGACTCTTCAGCACACTTTTTTGGTTTTGCTGTTGCACTTTTTCTTCCCTGATTATTGATGGTATTTGTCTTTTTTATTTATCTGTACCTTTCACACCCTTCTGCTTCTTGTGGTGACTCTCATTTGCACTGTTTCTCTCAACCTTTTCCTTCATAATAACTTTTTTCTGAATTCCAGTGTCCTCCTTCACAATCTGTTTTCTTCCCATCATGCTCCATCTCTGGTTTCTTTCTCTCCCATATGTGTGCCAAGGCATTCCAACACAGAAGACTTTATTCAAGCAAAATTGTCATAAAAATGGGAACTGGCTAACTTGCAAGTTAGTGTTCTTAATGTCTGCTATGACTGTCGACATGGGAAGTTGGTGCATGGTGAGTTCACACCCTAATTTACAGTAAATTTACAGCACAGAAAACAAGCCTTAGATTACTAAACATCCAGGTGGTTTTCAAATTCTTACACATAGTACTTTCTAGTTTATAGCCATACAGTTTAAAAAATGCACATGTAGCAAAGCATCATTTTAGTTTGGGAATATTCAAATTTTTTAAAGTTCTGTGAAATTAGACCATTTCTGAACTTTTGATTTTATTTTTAAAAGAAATTCTTTATGAAAATGCTTGGTTGTCTTGAAGATCAATGCAAAATATACATGTTGAATGTTTCCACCCTTTCATGAAATTACTTGTAATTCTGAGCACATGCTAGTATTCTTGAATTAACTGAGAGGGTGTGATGGGGGGGCTAGAAGATGCTTAAATTTACAGGAGACAAATTGCTTCTAAAAAAGATGTGGTAAGCAATGAGACTCAGACATGTACAGCTTTCCATTTTTACTAGAGGTACAGCTTGGTTTATAGTGAGAGCTGCTATGTAAACTGCACGTGCCAGCTGTGTTATGCACCCATGTTTTTAGACTGCTGTGTAAGAATGGCTATGTTGAATGCAGTTCTCTTCATTTTTCCTTTTGGAAAAGCCCTTCTGCATAGCTCTGGAGTATTTAGTGTAATGTATTGTGCCGACTACAGAAATCTGAATTAAATGAAGTTTCATGAAACAGCCTTCTTCCACATCTGCCTGTGGGACTGAACATCTATGGCAAACTGAATCCCAAAGCTTGACCTAGCCTTTGAACTTCAAAGTTAAGGTCAATGTCTCAAATTGAGACTAGTGATCTGTCTCAGACCTTGAGTTCTGTAGGATAAAAAGTTATTAGATATCACTTTATCTCTTGCAAAGGGCTTCAGCAAAAATAGGAATAGGTCCTAGACACATTGCTTACCCTTACCTTAAACTGGTCCTTCTTCCCAGCTGTCTGCTTTGGTCCCTTCACAGACTGCTCCTACCATCTAAACATACATCTCTGCCTGGCAGACTCCTTGATCTTCGTGGCAGTTACTTACAGATCGTGATAAAGTATGCAGTCCCTGGTCCATCACTACCTTTAAATTATTCATAATTGCAAGTATTCTAATCAGTTTAGATTTATGCTCTATTGCTCCATTTGTTTACTTTTATAAAGATCTTTTTGTCAGTGCGCACTGTGCTTGGCAAACATGCTTTCCTCCTGGATTTATAACATGGTTTAATCATAGTTAGCAAATTAGAATTTCAGTGAGGCTTTAAGTAGTCTAAATCTCAATAAACTCAACACCAATGTTGATATTTGTTTTCTTCCAATTTGTGTCTAAACATGCTTGTTTTCAGTTGTAAATCACTTCACTTTTCGTTTCTTAAGAAAGAGGATGCACTCTCCTGGGCCTGAATCTCGATGTTTATTCACAGTTACTTTCATTGTGTGTTTGGAAAAGAGGCTCTGTGATCTGCCTGGGTATGTCAATAAATTTGGATCAATGTCTTCAAACCCAAAGGCTTAAAATGAGACTCTGAGCTCTTAAAGCCTTGGGCATCTTGTGAAATTCACGTGCTAGTATGCTTAATGAAATCTTAAAAGGGAAGGTAAAATAAGATCTATTTGTTTTACTCTTTACCAGTTTTACACAACTGTTAGGAGCATTGGTTACCTATTCCACAGTAAAGCTTGAGTTAATTTTTATGTATTTATAGGAAGATATATAAAGTAATCCATATAACTATAAAAAATATTATATAAATGTAATATACTGACTGTAAAATGCATAATGCTTGTTAGTTATATTAAGCAACACCCAGAACTTCAAAAGCAACTTACTGCTGAACATCAAACCATGTATTTATGGCCCTAAATATCCATATAAAGTCAATTAACTACAACTTACATTACAGTTTACAGGACTTAGTTGTCAGTATACACCAGTGATAAGTTCAGTGATAGGGTGTACATTTCCCCATACTTCACCTATGTCTGGGACAAAGTCTTAAAAATAACAAAATTTGGTTTGGCAGGGGCCCTGAGAGGTCATCCCATCCAACTTCCCACTCAAAGCAGGGTCAATGCTGATTTCAGACTGACTTTCTCAGGACTTCGTGCAGCTGGGTCTTGAAAACCTCCAAGGAAGACTCGACAACGTCTCTGTGCAATTTGTTCCAATGTTCAGCTATCTTTCAGTGATTCTCCGCCCCACCCCCGCTGCCCCCGCTCCTTACCTAGTTGAAACCTCCCCTGTTTCAATTCAGGACCATTGTCCCCTGGTGTCCCACAGTGCACCTCTGTAAAGATCTTGGCTCTGCCATCTTAATCTTCCTGCAGGCAATGGAAGGCTGCTGTCAGGTCTCCCCAGAAAAGCCCCACTTCCTCAGCTTCTCCTCACAGGGCAAGTGATTCAGCCTCCTGACTGTCTTTGCAATAAGCATTTGCCCCAGTTTATCAATGTCTTTCTGGTACTGGGGAGCACGTATGGATCAATAATTTCTAAAAGAGATTCCAAACTTGATCAGTTTCCACTATTAATAGCTCCCTTTCTTGAACCTGTCTCAAGGCATAAAGTCTGGGAGATCTTTTTGAAGACTGATACAAAGAAAAGGGATTGAATACCTCAGATTTCAATACATCTGCTGTCATGAAATCACCTGCCCTACTGAGCAATAGGTCCACGTTTTCCTTGTTTATCCTGCCATTAATATAGAGGTAGAAGTGCTTGTTGCCCTTGTTCCTCATTGGTTTCAAGTCTAGCTAAGCTTTGGCTTTTCTCATACCATCCCAACATAGCCAGGAGATTCCTCTACATTTCTTTGCTTCCTGTCCTTGATTCCAACTCCTGTATATAGACAGTTTGCACTGGAGCTCAGTCCCTGTTTGATAAAGCCAGTCTCCTCCTACTTTTGCTTATTTTTTGAACATCAGATGGACTGCTCTTATGCTTGGAAGAGATTGTCCTAAAAGACCTGCCAGTTCACTTGAGGTCATTTGTCCTATTGAGCTGTCTTTCACAAGGTCCTACCTACCAGGATTCTTCATACATATTATTGTTTTTCACCCTTAAATTCGTCTGTGGGTTTTTTAAGTCTGATCGTTAGTAGCCTGTCTTGTCTGATTCCCCTTGAGACTGTTCAGAATGATTCCTTTTCACCCAAATTGTTTCTTATCCCACTCAGTGCATGGCATTATCTGTTAAGTATACATCAGGTCTTACAAACCTTGTCACTTCTCCCATCAGCTCAGGGGATGGCTTTCTCCTAGGATTCTTATTTTGCTTATTTTTTTGAAAGAGTATTTCTCTTTCATTGTATGGCTTAATAATGGAAGATGGCAAGTGCTCTTTTGTAATCTCTCTCTTTCTCTTGTAATCTCTTTCTCTGAAGAAACTCATTGCAGTCACAGTTGAAGGTTCAGGGAGAGAAAACCTAACTCTAAAAAAAGAAAAACTAATCTAACTCAACTGATTAGAATGCATATTTGTCATGCCTAAAAAAAATATTCCTTCCTGGTGAAGGATTATAAAGGTAATGCTAAAAGAAATAAATTAGCTCTGGCAATATGGATGTTTTACTCAAGCCTGCTGTTAGTTTACAATATTTCAGCATGATGATTTTCTTATGTAGCTTTTGTTTATATTTTGTCACCAAATTGTTGACTTCTCCCCCCCCCCCCCCGCCCCGCCCTTGGTGCCTGCTGAGCATATGCCAACCTTCTATGTCTTTTTTTCTTTGAGAACAGAGAAATCCTTTTATCAAAGTCTGGACAGAAATAAGAAGCATTGGTTTTGGCCAATCTTACTCTGATGATTAAGGTAGCTGCATCTTTCATCAGTCCTATCAGAGAACAGCTTCAGATGATTGAGGTACTTTATAAGTATTGTAGGGGCAATGTTTAGAACCAGAACAACATATAGTTTGGAACTCTCTTTAATCTCAAGTTGTACTCCACTGTTTCATGCTACCAGCAGCACAACTGAGGAAACACATTAAAAATTAGTGAGAGACAAGTTGACCAAGAGAGAGTTGGATAAAAGGTGACTTCATGGACACCTGTGACTTTCAGAAAAATAGGCGCTGACCTTTATGAAATTATGTTTTGTGGATTTAGAGAGCAACTAATGTTTCTGTAGCCAAAACAGTGACAGCATGCAAATTACTTCTTGGGTAGACAGATGGGTGCTTTGTACTGTGTTCTTCATGTTGGCTTGCTTCACTTGAAGTTCTTTTAATGCATGTTTGCCTGGCTAACTTGATGTAGGCTGCTCAGGTGAAATTCTTACGATTATTTTCTGGTCTGGAAACACCTAGCTCCTTTCCCGATAGGTGAGCATAGCAGCTGTCATTTTGGCTATGGGTAAAAACTTCTTTCTCAACCCAGTGGGTCAGTGTAAAGCAATGGGTGACACTACTACTAAAACTGAGCTAGCATCAACACTGCTAATGCAGTGAGGTAGGGTGGGATGGGTAAAGGAAACGTGGTACAATTTGGATTGTTATGATCCAGCTCTTTCCAGCTCAAAGTGGATACAAAAATGTACAGAAAAGCACACATGTAATTTAGTGACAATAAGTATGCAAAGCATACTGGAAAATACAGTAATCCATTTTTGGCTGTACAAGAAGAAAACTGTTCTATCATCCAGACTCAGGATGTAGCCAATTACAGTGTTCCTCTTTTTTTATGAAGAGCATGTGAAGTCCTTTTAGATGGCCTTTATTTGCTTATTTCTCTCTTCCTTAACTGTCCCTTTTATTTTCATATCTGATCAGAAAATCTGGTTTTCCTCCCTATTCTCTTCCACACTCTCACAGTTAACTGGACAACATTTTTTGTTCATGAGATATGACATTAAAATAATGACTTTTTTTGTGCTTACAGTAAGAAATAGAGGTGAAGTGCTTACCCAGAAGTCATATGTAGTCCCTGTTCCATCAAAACAGAGCTCGATGGCCATTTTGTTAAACATTAATAGCTCCATTATTCCTATTCCCACAGCCCGAGTATTAAGGAACTACACTAGCATTTAATACATACATCTTTTTAAAAAATCCCAGATTAGAAATATAAAGTGAACAGCAAAAAGTTTTGATGCTCAGCCCAAACTGCTTTGCCTATTGACAACAAAGTGTTGTGGTTTAACCCCAGCCGGCAACTAAGCACCACACAGCTGCTCGCTTGCTCCCTCCCAGTGGGATGGGGGAGAGAATCAGAAGAGTAAAAGTGAGAAAACTCATGGATTGAGATAAAGACAGTTGAAGTAAAGTAAAAGCCACACACACAAGCAAAGGAAAACAAGGAATTCATTCACCACTTCCCATCGGCAGGCAGGTGTTCAGCCATCTCCAGGAAAGCGGGGCTCCATCACACGTAATTGTTACTTGGGAAGACAAATGGCATCACTCCGATGTCGCCCCCTTCCTTCTTCTTCCCCCAGCTTTATATACTGAACATGATGTCATATGGTATGGAATATCCCTTGGGTCAGTTGGGGGTCAGCTGTCCCGGCTGTGTCACCTCCCAGCTTCTTGTGTACCCCCAGCCTGCTTGCCAGTGGGGTGGGGTGAGAAGCAGAAAAGGCCTTGATGCTGTGTGAGCCCTGCTCAGCAATAATGAAAATAACCCTGTGTTATCAACACTGTTTCCAGCACAGATCCAAACCATAGCCCCATGCTAGCTACTATGAAGAAAATTAACTCTGCCCCAGCCAAAACCAGCACAAAAGACAAACATATTGCTTTCCTGGAAATAAACTCCTAAAATACAGACTGTGGTAACTGAAAAACCTTCATGTACGAAAACAGCCCAGTAGGATAAAGGTCTTCCAAAGTTTTCTATTGATACTGCTGTTTAGTTGTGTCTATCCAATTTTATTCTGTAAGTAGACTGATTCTGTTATCTGGAATAAGCTGTTTCAAACTGAATATAATACCAGGCTGTTCTGTGAATAACACATTTATAAATGGGTCTGAGCCTCAGTTATACGGGTTTCAACACACTGTGCTGTACGCATACTTGAATTTACATCAGACCCATACACCATGTGGCACCAACAGCAATTGTACTGCTTGGCCACCTATTTCCTTAAGAAAAGCAATGCATAGAAACTGTATCCCCTAGGATGCCTGTCCTTTATGTGCTTGCTGACTACAGCTGCCCTACACCTATACCTATATGGTGCAGGGCACAGACTGCATGGCTCACAAACAGGTGTCTAGCAAGCCCAAAGCATTGTAGGCCCTAAACTCTAATGGTGTTACTTGAATCTTGCTGCTACTAAACTGCTTATATGCACCTGCAAAATGTGTTGCACTACAATGGAGAAAGAGCTTGGGGTTTTACAACCAGTGCTATTTTTCTTTTTAATCTGTTAACTGAGACAATACCCTAACTGGCAGTTGAGGATGTCTGGCTTTCAGGCCAGAGCTCCGTCTTTTTCTCCCTGCCTAAAAGCATCATGCTCATGAGCTCTGTTTCTTGAGGGATGAGCAGAAAATGTATGTTCTCTAGCAAACCTTTTGGCAATTGACACTAATAAGTACCAGAGGGAAATGTGTCCAGTCTTTCCCTTAATCTTATAGAGAAATTCCCCAGTGTGAGGACTTGGATATTCTTTCGGAAGCAGAGCCAAGCAGCTTGCAGAACTCTCACCTGATGTTACGTACACCTTCAGAGTTCATGACCCATAGTACAATTTGGCAGAGTAAACCAATTTCATATACATCTATAGATTTTCCTGAGTAAAAAAGGTTAAGCAAGCATGTTACTGAGCTAATTTATTGCAACATTATTAAGGTAGTTAAAGATGGAACAATATGGTGATCAAATTACAATCTATTGTCTTTAATTTGATCACTGTATCAAGTTTTAATTCTTTGCCAAGGGAAGCTACTTGATACAGGCAAAACGCCTGTTCCTGTCACAGTAACAAAAGAGCTTTCCCAAAGCCTTAACCTAGGCTGAAGGTTGAATTGTACAGTAAATCAGGTTTTGAACCCAATCACTACTGAAAGAGACTTTGTGGAAGTGAGACTTCAACAAACACACAAGAATACTTTGACTAACAAGATAGAGTAACAAAAGGTAAAGTTGTCACTTCAGTGAAACGAGTAAAAATAGTTTGAAACACTTCTGCTTGATTACTCAAGATCTTTAATTTAGGTAGTTGTTGGCAGGCCTTCAAGACATGAGTCAGC
Organism: Aquila chrysaetos chrysaetos; assembly: GCF_900496995.4. NCBI lineage: Eukaryota > Metazoa > Chordata > Aves > Accipitriformes > Accipitridae > Aquila > Aquila chrysaetos. Next base: position 27,146,383 of record NC_044006.1, read on the forward strand.
GCCTCTAAATTCGAA